>NC_064624.1:180183119-180530619 GCF_023898315.1 Schistocerca nitens | reverse complement strand
TACAAGTTAGGTGGGTCGACAACATATTCGTGTCATGTGACGCACATGCCGTCACCAGTGTCGTATAGAATATATCAGACGTATCATCCTGTGGAGGAATCGGTTGACCTATGACCTTGCGATCAAATGTTTTCGGTTCCAATTGGAGAGGCACCTCCTTTCGTCTACTAATCGCACGGTTTTGCGGTGCGGTCGCAAAACACAGAGACTAAACTTATTACAGTGAACAGAGACGTCAATGAAAGAACGGACAGAACATAACTTTGCGAAAATAAACATTTCACTCGAGGGAAGACCTGAACGAAGAAGGACCTTTCGTTCCGCAGCTACTCACGCTCATCACGGGACCACGGCGCTCCTGAGTTCACATCATCCTTGATGTGGCCTATGTGGCCCATGGACTACTCAGTTTGTATATTTTGCTTCTTTTTTCATAGTTCCACACAACTTCTTCCTGTTTTCTCGATTGATCTGTGTTCAGTTTTTCAAGGCCTATCCACTGTGCGAACTTACAACTAAATCTGAGGGGGGTGTGATGGGGAGGTTCCCTTGTAAGTTCTAGGCGACTGATGACCTGAGAAGTTAAGTCCCATAGTGCTCACAGCCATTTGAACGATTTTTCAAAGAAATCAGTAACAGCTTGCACTGTACGTGCTTGAGCATTGTGCTGCAAAATGATGGTCAGGTCCTGCAGAAAGTGTCATCATTTCTGTCTGTAAGCTGGTCGCAGGTTGTGTTCCAAAAATTAACAGCTTAGAGACAGAAGTGATTTCACTTTCTGCAGGACCTGACCCTCATTTTGCAGGACAGTGCTCAAGCACGTACAGTGCAAGCTGTTACTGATTTGTTTGAAAAATGGTTCAAATGGCTCTGAGCACTATGGGACTTAACATCTGAGGTCATCAGTCCCCTAGAACTTAGAGCTACTGAAAGCTACCGAACCTAACGACATCACACACATCCATGCCCGAGGCAGGATTCGAACCTGCGACCGTAGTGGTCAAGCGGTTCCAAACTGTAGCGCCTAGAACCTCTCGGTCATCCCGGCCGGCTGACTTGCTTGACTGAAGGGGCTGCTAAGTGCTATACCACCTACTGCACTCCCCTGACGTAAGCCCTCGTGGGTTCAACTGGACTTCTAAACTGAACACTTCACGACATTCGCTTGAGAACTGCTACAAATTCGTCGGGCAATAGACCGCGCCGCTCAAACTGTCAACACAACTGGCACTGCTAAAGCCGCTGGCACACGGACCGTGCACCCGAACGTTGAGCGTGCTGAGTTTCTGACGTCATAGCGTGGAACAGCACGTTCGGGAGTCTTTCCGAACGTGCAGAGCAATATCTGGCGTGTCAGATACTCTGAGCGTGCGCCTGAGCGTCGACCAATGAGATGGCACAACGCCACCTACGTCACACGCACGCCGTCTCCCTTCAGTACAGAGTTGTGAGGCGCCATATTGGCATCCGTTTCAAGCCTGTATGTGTACAGTATGTGCCGTTTCTGAGCACCAGCAAATTGACAATCACTGGAAAACCCGTTGTTAACTGTGTGATCCGTTGCAATAAAACGATGAGAAATATCATATTCGTGGCAAAAGAATTATTGTACCTCGCGTGTTATGAGAGTAGGCTATTTGAAGGCAGTGACACACTGAAGATCCACCCAAAACGTATTGTTCTCGGTACAATTTGTTATAGTTAAATTTCTATTAGTAACATAATTACCTACGATTAACGTTTTTAGTAAGGGGTAACACAATATGAGTAAGTATACAGAGGAAGTTGTTGGTTTAGCGTAGCCGGCACGGTAACTCAGCAGCCCTCTGCAATAAGAAGACTGAGCTAATCGATCAACAAGGAACTGACATGGGTGTCTTTCGACGTCCGCCCCGAACAGGTTCAACGAACGAAAACGAACGAAATGGGATTTAAAAAAAGAAAAGAAAAGTAAAGCGTAATAAGTAGTGTCTCTGTCCCGAAGTGACTTTTTGTTAGGGCGGTGGTTCGTGTCTAAACACTTCCAATTTTTTCCCCTAACTTTCGCGTTTTTATTAGGTTATGATAGTTTATTGTTGGTTTAATGTAAGTATATGCTATAATATTTGATAGTGTGTAAATATAAGTCCACCTTTTTTGAGGGGTGAGTTTGTTGGCTCTGAGCACTATGGGACTCAACTGCTGAGGTCATTACTCCCGTAGAACTTAGAACTACTTAAACCTAACTAAGGACATCACAAACATCCATGCCCGAGGCAGGATTCGAACCTGCGACCGTAGCGGTCTTGCGGTTCCAGACTGCAGCGCCTTTAACCGCACGGCCACTTCGGCCGGCGGTGAGTTTGTTCGATCGGCTTAACCTACGGGACAGCTTGCACTACTTGCACAAAGATATTTTGCTCCTTTTTCTTTTACGCTTCGTAATTCACATGTTGCAAACATTCTGCTACTGGGTAGGAACAATGATCAAGTAAGAATGACCTTGGGGTTTTCTAAAATGTGGGAATGATGAAATAATGTTTATCTTATGCGGAGAACTATTCCAAATTTGTACCGCACTGTTTGTAATGGAACTTTTACAAGCCTGTGTCCTTATTGATTGGACATGGCACTTTCCTTTTCGGGGACGATGCAGGAAATGTGCGTTTTAATAGAGCTAACGTGGGAATTTCACGCGCGCCCGTTGAATAAACAGTGTGATTTACGTACTAGATACATCCCTCAACTGCCGCTGGAGTGCGTTGCGATCGCGTGTTCCACGTTGGGGCCCACGTACCGTGTGCACAAGTCGCATCGTTCCTGAGCGTTCAGCAGCACGCTGGACTCGGCACGCCCATCGTTGACGTTCGACAGCACGGCCCGCGTGCCGACGGCTCCGTGCTAGAATCGGCACGGAGAAACACACACGGTGGCTGGTGTCGCGTTTCGCGCTGCGGAAGGGGCGAGTTTGGTGGAGGCGGTGGCCGGCGCTTTTTGCGGACAGACAGACAGAGCCGGCGGTCGAGCTGTGGTGTGCAGCGGCTCGGAAACGACCGCCGGCCGCCGGCCAGGTAGCTGGCGGAGTTCCGCGCCAGCCAATGACCCCGCGGCGGACAGGGGTCGGAAAAAGCGGCCGGCCGGCGCGCCATTCACAAAACGTGGCGGGGGCGGCGGGGGCGTCAGTGCAACCACTGTGTCAGATTGCTGGCTCCACTCGCCATCACGCCTGCAGCGGTCGCACAGGCGACACACGCCGAACATCGCGAGAAAAACATCGATATACCGATACCTTTCCGCACAAAGTATCGATATTTACAGTGCATATTACCTTCACCGATATACACTCCTGGAAATGGAAAAAAGAACACATTGACACCGGTGTGTCAGACCCACCATACTTGCTCCGGACACTGCGAGAGGGCTGTACAAGCAATGATCACACGCACGGCACAGCGGACACACCAGGAACCGCGGTGTTGGCCGTCGAATGGCGCTAGCTGCGCAGCATTTGTGCACCGCCGCCGTCAGTGTCAGCCAGTTTGCCGTGGCATACGGAGCTCCATCGCAGTCTTTAACACTGGTAGCGTGCCGCGACAGCGTGGACGTGAACCGTATGTGCAGTTGACGGACTTTGAGCGAGGGCGTATAGTGGGCATGCGGGAGGCCGGGTGGACGTACCGCCGAATTGCTCAACACGTGGGGCGTGAGGTCTCCACAGTACATCGATGTTGTCGCCAGTGGTCGGCGGAAGGTGCACGTGCCCGTCGACCTGGGACCGGACCGCAGCGGCGCACGGATGCACGCCAAGACCGTAGGCGACCGCACCGCCACTTCCCAGCAAATTAGGGACACTGTTGCTCCTGGGGTATCGGCGAGGACCATTCGCAACCGTCTCCGTGAAGCTGGGCTACGGTCCCGCACACCGTTAGGCCGTCTTCCGCTCACGCCCCAACATCGTGCAGCCCGCCTCCAGTGGTGTCGCGACAGGCGTGAATGGAGGGACGAATGGAGACGTGTCGTCTTCAGCGATGAGAGTCGCTTCTGCCTCGGTGCCAATGATGGTCGTATGCGTGTTTGGCGCCGTGCAGGTGAACGCCACAATCAGGACTGCATACGACCGAGGCACACAGGGCCAACACCCGGCATCATGGTGTGGGGAGCGATGTCCTACACTGGCCGTACACCACTGGTGATCGTCGAGGGGACACTGAATAGTGCACGGTACATCCAAACCGTCATCGAACCCATCGTTCTACCATTCCTAGACCGGCAAGGGAACTTGCTGTTCCAACAGGACAATGCACGTCCGCATGTATCCCGTGCCACCCAACGTGCTCTAGAGGGTGTAAGTCAACTACCCTGGCCAGCAAGATCTCCGGATCTGTCCCCCATTGAGCATGTTTGGGACTGGATGAAGCGTCGTCTCACGCGGTCTGCACGTCCAGCACGAACGCTGGTCCAACTGAGGCGCCAGGTGGAAATGGCATGGCAAGCCGTTCCACAGGACTACATCCAGCATCTCTACGATCGTCTCCATGGGAGAATAGCAGCCTGCATTGCTGCGAAAGGTGGATATACACTGTACTAGTGGCGACATTGTGCATGCTCTGTTGCCTGTGTCTATGTGCCTGTGTTTCTGTCAGTATGATCATGTGATGTATCTGACCCCAGGAATGTGTCAATAAAGTTTCCCCTTCCTGGGACAATGAATTCACGGTGTTCTTATTTCAATTTCCAGGAGTGTATATTGAAAAGGAACTAAAAAAAATGTTGTAATTTAATCTCAAAGATACGAGAAGAACATTTGTTCGACTGTCATACCAGAGGAATACTCTAAAAAACTTTATCATTGAGAGACAAAGGACTAATTTCGAGATTCTTTGATTACTTCTAGTATTAACTACCTTTTTTGCTCTGATGTGCTGGCGTAAAGACGTACTGTATAGTTTCATGTCTACGTGTGTTTTAAATGAAGGTGTTAAATGATAAAAAATGTGTTTTATAATTCCTGTCAAGATCAAGCCTAAATCCATACCAATGGAGTACAAATTATTCTGTTAATTCGAGAAGGCGACGATCTTTACGATGGCGCTGCTCAACAATGTACGTGATCGTGCTCACTACTTTCCTTTGGTGGCCGCTAAGATTAATTTCGACGAGTTTTTGCCGAGACATTCAGAACCTGCAATCTTCCTTTTCGTATAAAAATAGGAGTCCGATTGAAAAATAAATATTCTTAAATTTAAATAATTGCAATTCTTTTACCCAGGCCACGGGGAATGATAGAAAGTACGTGCCTCTACCCTGATTATACGTTCGCAATCTCCGAGTGTGTTACGACGTAATTATTTTTAAAAAAAAAAAAAAAAAAAAGATACATCTTTCTCATCAGATCGCAACCACTCTTACGCGAATGTACGTACCCTCTGAATGTGTCTAGTCACTCGTGCGCATTGTTCTAAAGCTTTTCTGTTAATATTCTGTGAATTGCATCTCCGCAATTAATTGTTGTTTATGCCGCAAATCGCAGTTCACGCGAAGTATTTATTACGCAAGTTCCAGGCTCCATTTAATGTCAAAAAAATTCTGAAGTACGACTGACTAAGCAAACCGCTACAATAATTTCATATCTCTACAATAACAAAGAAAAACAATAACAAAAAACAAAAACAATAACAGAGAACGTACGTTACAATATGCTGCAAAATACAAAAAGGGAGACAGAAATTCACCCCAAAATTACAGACCTATAGCAATAGTACCAATATTATCTAAAATTATTGAAAAATTAATGAAAGACCAATTAAACGATTTTTTTTTTACTGTCACAACCTTCTCAATAAGGCTCAGTATGGATTCCGAACTGGACTATCAACAATAAATGCAGTTCAGGAAGTTGTCTTATCAATGTTACAGGGTTTTGAAACTAGGGAACATACCTATACAACTTTAGTTGATTTAACCAAGGCATTTCACACTGTCTCACATAGCATTTTAATTAAGAAACTAGAAAAATATGGAATAACTGAAACAGAACTACTACTGCTGAAATCATATTTGACAAACAGAAACCAAATGGTCTACATAAATTCAAACAACAAATCTGACCTTCTCAAGGTAAAATATGGAGACCCACAAGAATCTGTACTGGGACCTTTCTTATTCATTGTGTGAGTGAATGACCTACTCAACACATTACCATATAAATCTGTAATTTATGCTGACGACACAACTTTTATCACGTCAAATAATGATGTGAATGTTGTCAAACAAATGAACAAATTCGTGATTGAAAAGGCAGCTCGCTGGTTCCATGAAAACAGGCCGTCATTAAATAAAAATAAAACTGAACACATCCTCTTTCCCCTTAGAGATATCTCCTTAGGAAACTGAAGGATTGTGTCAGTAAGGAGTGCATACTTATGGCATATCATGCCTATTTTCATACTCACCTGCATTATGAAATACTTCTTTGGGGAAACTCTGCTGGGGCAAAAGATGTTTTCCTCTGGCAGAAGAAAGCCATTAGATGTATTTTTGGTGTGAGCAATTTAACTTCTTGCAGACAGTACTTCATTGAGCACAAAATTCTTACACTTCCCAGTCTATACATACTTAAAGCACTTATGCATGCCAAAGAGAATGCCCACATGTATGAAAGCTGGTCAGACGTGCACTCATATGAAACCAGAAATAGGAACTCATTCCTTGGACACGTTTGAGTAAAATCCGAAATAATTTTTCACATGCTGGCAAAACTTTTACAACGACACATCACATGGAACAAGGGAATTACATGAGAAGAGATTTGAAATGTTTGCAGAGACCTGGTTGAAAGAGAAAGCATTCTATAGCATAACTGAATTCCTACATAATGAAAAAATATCATTCTCTATTATTATAAATGTGATTGTGATCAAAGAAACTGTTATTTATTTCATACAACCATACTGACCTTTTGTATAATCATATACCATATGTTAACTTTTGTGTAATCATTTGTACCACAATCTGTATAACTAAGCAACTACTGACCATATGTATAATCATTTCTAACAGTTCTCTACAAGCAAATAAATAAATAAATAACATGAATTCTTTACAGACGAATGGAAAAACTGGTAGACGCCGACCTCGGGGAAGATCAGTTTGGATTCCATAGAAATGTTGGAACACGTCAGGCAATACTGACCTTACGACTTATCTTACAAGGGAACCTCCGCATCGCAACCCACTCAGATTTAGTTATAAGTTAGCACAGTGGATAGGCCTTGAAACACTGAACACAGATCAATCGAGAAAACAGGAAGAAGTTGTGAGGAACTATGAAAAAAATAAGCAAAATATACAAACTGAGTAATCCATGCGTAGGAAATCCAACCTCAAGGATAACATGAGCTCAAGAGCGCAGTAGTCCCATGGTTAGCGTGAGCAGCTGCGGAACGAGAGGTACTTGGTTCAAGTCTTCCCTCGAGTGCAAATTTTAATTTTTTAATTTCAGACAATTATGAAACTTCAGGCACTTACACATAATAAACTTCGCTTTCCAAAATTCCAGGACATGTTAAGATTTGCTTGGACATATGCAGGATTTGACGGTCTACACACGGAAAAATCTGAAAACGTTAAAAACATATGTTTTGACAGAGCACAGGGAAAACTGTGTGACTGTGAAACTGTTGCATTCATTTTTTGCAGTTTATGTGACAAACTCTTATGTTTTCATCACTTTTTTGGGAGTGATTATCACATCCACAAGAAAACATAAATCGGGCAAGGTAGAAGAATCTTTTTACCCATTCGCCAAGTGTACAAGCTAGGTGGGTCGACAACATATTCCTGTCATGTGACGCACATGCCGTCACCAGTGTCGTATAGAATATATCAGACGTGTTTTCCTGCATCAAATGTTTTCGGTTCCCATTGGAGAGGCACGTCCTTTCGTCAAATAATCGCACGGTTTTGCGGTGCGGTCGCAAAACACAGACACTAAACTTATTTCAGTGAACAGAGACGTCAATGAACGAACGGACAGATCATAACTTTGCGAAAATAAAAAATTAAACTTTTCACCCGAGGGAAGACTTGAACCAAGGACCTCTAGTTCCGCAGCTGCTCACGCTAACCACGGGACCACGGCGCTCCTGATCTCGCATTATCCATGATGATGAATATGTTGCGCATGGACTACTCAGTTTGTATATTTTACTTATTTTTTTCATAGTTCCACACAACTTCTTCCTGTTTTCTCGATTGATCTGTGTTCAGTTTTTCAAGGGCTATCCACTGTGCCAACTTATAACTAAATCTGAGGGGGGTGCGATGGGGAGGTTCCCTTGTTAGATCTTTTGAAGCAAATGAAGCATCGTATTTTATTGCTACTTAACTTCGTAAAAGTATTTCCAGGCTAGGGTTGGTGCCCATGTCCGGGGACCACTGCGAGAAATTCCCGTATATGTCAGATGGGGGCGAGTCTTGCACATTGCATTCACATGCGTAGCTCAAGCCACGACAGACGGCAACAGGGACACCGCTGCCTCAGCAATTCTGTTCCTATTCCCTTTGCCACGAGTTTGTTGCTCGTTTCTGTAGGCATTGTTACTAAAATAGCACTTATCGCTTCTCCCATTTTCTATAATAACGCAATATTTTAAACCAATCCAAATTTTACAAAAAAAAATTATCCTGTTTTTTTGAAAAAAATGTACTTGAAAACGAAAAATTTTAGTAGTGCCCCTACAATTAATTGATATTTCGGTTTTTTTACTCGGTTGTTAGTAAAAAAATCCAAGAGAACGCCTGTTACAACTGAGACCAAAGAAATATCGGTTATTCAGAAGTAAATCCCCTAGGGCCGTTGCCTGTAATTCCTTGTTGTTTCTGAACCTTTTGTCCCGCAGCGTGTCCTTGTCATCCAATAAAGCGTAGTGAGTTGGTGCGATATCCGGTGAATATAGTGGATTGAGCACAACAGCGAACCCCAGTTAAGTGGCGTGCTCACCACGCCATTGCTGATGTCTCGCAAACAGGAGCTTCTTGATCAGACGCCAAAGCTAACGCTTATGAATATCGGTTGTTTTGACGATGCGGTCCTCCTTTTCCGAGGTAGTCGCCTTCCGTCTTATCCATAGCTGCACTACTTAACAAACAAGCGTTGACCTTTCACTGTACAGTGGGATTGCAAACGTCAAAGGATATCTCTTAATATCGTGTCGAACCTTCTTTGCCGGCCGGGGTGCCCGAGCGGTTGTAGGCGGTACAGTGTGGAACAGAGCGACCGCTACGGTCGCAGGTTCGGATCCTGCCTCGGGCATGGATGTGTGTGTGATGTCCTTAAGTTAGTTACGTTTAAGCAGTTCTAAGTCTAGGGGACTGATGGCCCCAGATGTTATGTCCCATGCTCTTCAACCAGGCAACCACCAATTGAAGTTTTCGGATACCGAAGTTTTATCTACAACGTTAAATTACTATCCACGGCTATATAGAGAAGCTATCGAAATTTATAAACATCACGACAATTTTAATAGGAAAGAGGAGGCTATGAAACTTAGCGATATATGGACAGTGGCTCTGCAAAATTGCTAACAATTGTTATCTTTGACAAGGTGGTAATCGATAGTCAACCTTATCTTTGCTATGGATTATCACTGCTCATCACGTGTCACCTGAACCACGCCCCCTTTCTCACAATATATAAGTCGCTCTCAGACACCAGTCAGTCGGCAAGACTCAGCGGAGCAGCGCCTCTGAGTAAGTCCAGCGCAGTCGTGGACGAAACGTAAGGAGCAGAAAAGTTTTGGACCACGACCTCACATCCCGGAAAGTATATCAACAGCCATGTCCCATAGTGCTTGGAGCCATTTGAACCGTCCATAATTGCTGGTGCAAGACTGTTATGAATGAACTGACCTTTAGATTATGTCCCATTATGTTCTTTACAGATATGCAAGGTGGCCCTGTTGATCTGACATAATTAAATCGTTGCCCCCCCCCAAAAAAAAGGTCGTTATCCACAAAATTAAACAATGATGACAATTAATTCAGTTTTACTGCATTACGATGAGTTATTTGACAAGCCTTGACAATCCTAAACTAATACGTCGGAGAGCTTGGTCGGGGCATCTAGGGTCTGATTATGAAGTAGTTGTTGTTGTTGTTGTCTTCAGTCCTGAGACTGGTTTGATGCAGCTCTCCAGAAGAAAACGATTTTCGGACACATATCAGCACGGTTTCAGAAAACATCGTTCTTGTGAAACACAACTAGCCCTTTATACTCATGAAGTAATAAGTGCTATCCACAGGGGATGTCAAATTGATTCCATATCTTTAGATTTCCAGAAGGCTTTCGACACCGTTCCTCACAAGCGTCTTCTAAGTAACCTGCGTGCCTACGGAGTATCCCCTCAGTTGTGCGACTGCATTCGTGATTTCCTGTCAGAAAGGTCACAGTTCGTAGTAATAGACGGAAAGTCATCGAGTAAAACAGAAGTAATATCAGGCGTTGCCCAAGGAAGTGTTATAGGCCCTCTATTGTTCCTGATCTATATTAACGACATAGCAGACAATCTGAGTAGCCGTCTTAGATTGTTTGCAGATGATGCTGCCGTTTACCGTCTTGTAAAGTCATCAGATGATCAAAACGACTTGCAAAATGATTTAGATAAGAGATCGCAACGAAAAAGTCTTTGTTTTAATGATCGCCACTCCAATTCACGTATCATGTCTGTGGCACTACCTCCCCTACTTCGCGATAATACAAAACGAGCTGCCCTTCTTTGTACTTTTTCGATGTCATCCGTCAGTCCCACCTGATGCGGATCCCACAACGCACAGCAGTACTCCAGAATAGGGCGGACAAGCGTCGTGTAAGCAGTCTCTTTAGCAGACCTGTTGCAGCTTCTAAGTGTTCTGCCAATGAATCGCAGTCTTTGGTTTGCCCTATCCACAACATTATCTGTGTGATCGTTCCAATTTAGGTTCCCTGTAATTGTAATCCCTAAGTATTTAGTTGAATTTAAAGCCTTCAGATTTGTGGGTCTTATCGCTTAATCGAAATTTACCGGATTTCGTATTCAGGGTCAATTGCAACATTTCACACCACAGATATCTTAATGATTCTGCAGTTCATTTTGGTCATCTGATGAATTTAAAAAACGGTGAATGACAGCATCATGCGCAAATAATCTAAGAGGGCTACTCAGATTGTCTCCTATGTCGTTAATGTAGATCAGAGGGCCTATAACACTTCCTAGGGGAACGCCGGATATTACTTCTGTTTTACTCGATGAGTTTCCGTCAGGCTGTTAAAAACAGACTCCGGGCAGCACGGGACATGTGAAATGTGTGTGAATTCCTAAGGGACCAAACTGCTAATGTCATCAGTCCCTAAGCTTCACACTACTTAATCTAAATTATCCTAAGGACAAACACACACAACCATGCCCGAGGGAGGACTCGAACCTCCGGTGAGACAGGCGGGCAATCCATGACATGGCGCCTAGAACCGAGAGGCAACTCCACCCGGCACGCGACATGTCAGTCAGTAAAATATATCCTCAAAAGGAGTTTGAAACGTCGGGTTTAAATTTGAAATCCATTCGACGACAGCATAATAGCCTGGAACATTTTATTATTTGTGACATTTCCCTGCTGTGAAAGTTTACATTTTACAACACTGTGACTCTTGGCGTCTGACCACCTGATGATGCGGCCCGCCCCCTAGTCTCCCGTCAGCTGCTGCTCTCGCCGGCTCTACGTCCTACACACGCCCACTCGCTCTCACCCGAGTATAATACAGCAGTGGAAATAAGTATAAAGGCATCGATGTTTGTAGGAAAATTTACACTTCAGTTGGAATAATTCCGCACAGTATGTAGGGTGTTACAAAAAGGTACGGCCAAACTCTCAGGAAACATTCCTCACACACAAATAAAGAGAAGATGTTATGCGGACATGTGTCCGGAAACGCTTACTTTCCATGTTAGAGCTCATTTTATTACTTCTCTTCAAATCGCATTAATCACGGAATGGAAACACACAGCAACAGAACGTACCAGCGTGACTTCAAACACTTTTTTTACAGGAAATGTTCAAAATGTGCTCCGTTAGCGAGTTGTGCCACAAACTCCTCTTCTCCTCAATTCTACTCAGTATCTCCTCATTAGTTATGTAATCTACCCATCTAATCTTCAGCATTCTTCTGTAGCACCACATTTCGAAAACTTCTATTCCCTTCTTCTCTATACTGTTTATCGTCCATGTTTCACTTCCATACATGGCTACACTCCATACAAATACATTCAGAAACGACTTCCTGACACTTAAATGAATACTCGATGTAAACAAATTTCTCTTCTTCAGAAACGCTTTCCTTGCCATTGCCAGTCTACATTTTATATCCTCTCTACTTCGACTATCATCAGTTATTTTGCTCCCCAAATAGCTAAACTCCTTTACTACTTTAAGTGTCTCATTTCCTAATCTAATTCCCTCAGTATCACCCGACTTAATTCGATTACATTCCATTATCCTTGTTTTGCTTTTGTTGATGTTCATCTTATATCCTCCTTTCAATACACTGTCCATTCCGTTCAACTGCTCTTCCAAGTCCGTTGCTGTGTCTGACAGAATTACAATGTCATTGCCGAACCTTTTTATTTCTTCTCCGTGGATTTTAATACCTACTCTGAACTTTTCTTTTGTTTCCTTTACTGCTTGCTCAATACACAGATTGAATAACATCGGGGAGAGGCTACAACCCTGTCTCACTCCCTTCCCAACCACTGCTTCCCTTTCACGTCCCTTGACTCTTAAAACTGCCATCTGGTTTCTGTACAAATTGTAAATAGCCTTTCACTCCATGTATTTTACCCCTGCCACCTTCAGAATTTGAAAGAGAGTATTCCAGTCAATATTGTCAAAAGCTTTCTCTAAGTCTACAAATGCTAGAAACGTAGGTTCGCCTTTCCTTAATCTTTCTTCTAAGATAAGTCGTAAGGTTAGTATTGCCTCAAGTGTTCCAACATTTCTACGGAATCCAAACTGATCTTCCCCGAGGTCGGCTTCTACCAGATTCGCCTGTAAAGAATTCGCGTTAGTATTTTGCAGCTGTGACTTATTAAACGGATAGTTTGGTAATCTTCACATCTGTCAATGCCTGCTTTCGTTGGGATTGGAACTATTATATTTTTCTTGAAGTCTGAGGGAATAATGTAAATAAGAAAGGTACACAGTAATGTAATTTTATTCCTATCTCCTTAAGCTGGCTTCTCCGACCCCAGGTTAACTATCTCAAATTGTTGATTGGAGCATCGTCTATGCAGTGTTAAATTTTTGGACGCTCCTACGGAACATGTCGACACGAGAGGGTTTGCACCAGAGATCTGAGACAGATTACCCTAACGTGATCACTTAGAAACGATTACGGTAACATTTGAAATATCCACGGTGTTCCATTTAAATGTAAGCAATCTTAATATTTCTCCTGTAATTTATAGAAGAATTTGACAGACCACTGAAAGACCTAAGTCGAAACAAGGCCCCGGTTCTAGAGCCAGCCTGAGTGGCCGAGCGATTCTAGGCACTTCAATCTGGAACCGCGCGACTGCTACGGTCGCAGGTTCGCATCCTGCCTCGGGCATGGATGTGCGTGATGTCCTTAGGTTAGTTAGGTTTAAGTAGTTCTAAGTTCTAGGGGACTGATGACCTTAGAAGTTAAGTCCCATAGTGCTCAGAGCCATTTGAACCATTTTTGAACCCCGCTTGTGGAGAACATTCCTTTAGAACTACTGGGAGAGCCACCCATGACAAAACTCTTCCACTGAGTGAGCAAGATGTGTGGGACAGGCGAAATACTCTCGAGACTTCAGGAAGAATATAATAATTACAATTTCAAAGAAAGCACATGCTGACGGTTGTGAGGAGTACCGAACTACCAGTTTAATATGTCACGGATGCAAAACAGTAACACGAATTCCTTACAGAAGATTAGGAAAACTACTAGAAGCCGACCTCGGGGAAGATCAGTTTGGATTCCGTAGAAATGTTGGAACACGTGAGGCAATACTGACCTTACGACTCATCTTAGAACATAGATTAAGGAAAGGCGAACCTACGATTTTAGCATTTGTAGACTTGGAGAAAGCTTTTGACAATATTGACTGGAATACTCTCTTTCAAATTCTGAAAGTGGCAGGGGTAAAATACAGGGAGCGAAAGGCTATTTACAATTTGTACAGAAACCAGATGGCAGTTGTAAGAGTCGAGGGACATGAAAGGGAAGCAGTGGTTGGGAAGGGAGTGAGACAGGGTTGTAGCCTCTCCCCAATGTTATTCAATCTGTATATTGAGCAAGCAGTAAAGGAAACAAAAGAAAAATTCGGAGTGGGTATTAAAATCCATGGAGAAGAAATAAAAACTTTGAGGTTCGTCGATGACATTGTAATTCTGTCAGAGACAGCAAAGGACTCGGAACAGCAGTTGAACGGAATGGATAGTGGCTTGAAAGGAGGATATAAGATGAACATCAACAAAAGCAAAACGAGGACAATGGAATGTAGTCGAATTAAGTCGGGTGATGCTGAGGGAATTAGATTAGGAAATGAGACACTTAAAGTAGTAAAGGAGTTTTGCTATTTGGGGGGCAAAATAACTGATGATGGTCGAAGTAGAGTGGATATAAAATGTAGACTGGCAATGGCAAGGAAAGCGTTTCTCAAGAAGAGAAATTTGTTAACATCGAGTATTGATTTAAGTGTCAGGAAGTCTCTTCTGAAAGTATTTGTATGGAGTGTAGCCATGTATGGAAGTGAAACATGGGCAATAAATAGTTTGGACAAGAAGAGAATAGAAGCTTTCGAAATGTGGTGCTACAGAAGAATGCTGAAGATTAGATGGGTACATCACGTAACTAATGAGGAGATACTGAGTAGAATTGGGGAGAAGAGGAGTTTGTGGCACAACTTGACTAGAAGAAGGGATCGGTTGGTAGGACATGTTCTGAGGCATAAAGGGATCACAAATTTAGCATTGGAGGGCAGCGTGGAGGGTAAATATCGTAGAGGGAGACCAAGAGATGAATACACTAAGCAGATTCAGAAGGATGTAGGTTGCAGTAGGTACTGGAAGATGAAGTTTGCACAGGAAAGAGTAGCATGGAGAGCTGCATCAAAGCAGTCTCAGGACTGAAGACCACATCATCGTCAACAACAACGACAACAACAACAATCGGTAGAAAAGTAGCCATACCGGCGAAATTTGTTCCGCATCTGAAAATCTTTGTTATATCTGACCCGGCAACGTTGTTTTTCCATATAAATTATTTCTAGTCTATAAGAATAATGTATACGTGTAGCACAATGTATACGTGTAACACAATAGCCCTTGTTGGCGGGAGCTCGTCACACAAACAATAATAATGGCCGAAAACTGTGTAGGGAGTGAGAAAAGGCTAAGGGAGAAATCCGGCAGTATCGGCCACTGTTAGTTCTGGCGTTTCTACAGCAGATCGCGCGGATTTAACAACTGCAGCCGATACACGGCTCGCCCATGAGCACACAAACATGGCGGCAATTTCGTGTCGAAACGTGTTCGCCAGCATAATGAATAAGGCCAAGCGCACACGCATCGACTTACATCGTACGTTAAAATATTGTACGATTAAATTCTTTTAGAGGAACAAAGGGTAGAATAAGAACTTCTTTGTTCCACTAAAAGAATTTGGTCGTACGATATATTTCCGTACGATAAAAATCGATGCGTGGCGCTAAGCCTAAATGTCGGTTTGGCGAATGACGCGTGCTACCTAGTTAACTTCTCGGTCTAGTTACGTTGATTCAGAGAGGGATATTCCAGTCGTTGCTTCTGGTAAGTTTTCTTCAATTGTCCATCTGTCGAATAGTGAAAGACTATCATCGGTAGACACCTGGCGGGGATAACTGATCAAGTGATAACTGATCAGTTATGTCGGGGTTGAAAATTATTAAATTACTAAAATCGCTATTAAAAATAGTGGTTGGTGGTAGAAGGGTGAAAATTTAAGTTTGTGTGTATTTTTTAATGCGACATCATAAAAAATAAAAATAAAAAATTCTGTCCACGAAATAAAGAAATTTTTGGGGTGCACCACCCTTATGACTTAGGGGCATGAAAAATAGATTACGACCGATTCTCAGACGTAGCGAATATACAGGGTGATCAAAAAGTCAGTATAACTTTGAAAACTTAATAAACCACGGAATAATGTAGATAGACGGGTGAAAATTGACACACATGCTTGGAATGACATGGGGTTTTATTAGAACAAAAAAAAAAGAACGAAGTTCACAAAATGTCTGACAGATGGCGCTGCACTGCAGGTAACTGCTACCGTGACGGGTGATATGTTACAGAATCGCATCATCCCCAGCCTGGCTGATAAACACCTGCTGGAACGTACGATGTTTATGCAGGATGGCGCTCCACCCCATATTGCTAGACGCGTGAAAGATCTCTTGCGCGCGTCGTTTGGTGATGATCGTGTGCTCAGCCGCCACTTTCGTCTCGCTTGGCCTCCCAGGTCCCCAGACCTCAGTCCGTGCGATTATTGGCTTTCGGGTTACCTGAAGTCGCAAGTGTATCGTGATCGACCGACATAGACTAGGGATCCTGATAGACAACATTCGACGCAAATGCCTCACCGTAACTCCGGACATGCTTTACAGTGCTGTTCACAACATTATTCCTCGACTACAGCTACTGTTCAGGAATGATGGTGCACATATTGAGCATTTCCTGTAAACAACATCATCTTTGTTTTGTCTTACTTTGTTATGCTAATTATTGCTATTCTGATCAGATGAAGGAAGCACCATCTGTCGGACATTTTTTGAACTTTTGTATTTTTTTGGTTCTAATAAAACGCCACCTTATTCCAAGCATGTGTGTCAATTAGTACCTATCTACATTATTCCGTGCTTTATTCAGTTTTCAAATTTATACTGACTTTTTGATCACCCGGTACATGTGAAATTTCCCCTGAGTCGGTCAAGCCGTTTCGGTAGAGTATCGCAACTAACACACTGACACGAGAATTTTATATATAGGGTGTTACAAAAAGGTACGGCCAAACTTTCAGGAAACATTCCAAACACACATAGAAAGAAAATATGTTATGTGGACATGTGCCCGGAAACGCTTACTTTCCATGTTAGAGCTCATTTTATTACTTCTCTTCAAATCACATTAATCATGGAATGGAAACACACAGTACCAAAACGTACCAGCGTGACTTCAAACACTTTATTACAGGAAATGTTCAAAATGTCCTCCGCTAGGGAGGATACATGCATCCACCCTCCGTCGCACGGAATCCCTGATGCGCTGATGCAGCCCTGGAGAATGGCGTATTGTATCACAGCCGTCCACAATACGAGCACGAAGAGTCTCTACATTTGGTACCGGGGCAGCGTAGACGACAATTTTCAAATGCCCCCATAAATGAAAGTCGAGAGGGTTGAGGTCAGGAGAGCGTGGAGGCCACGGAATTGGTCCGCCTCTACCAATCCGTCGGTCACCGAATCTGTTGCTGAGATGCGTACGAACACTTCGACTGAAATGTGCACGAGCTCCATCGTGCATGAACGACATGTTGTGTCGTACTTGTAAAGGCACATGTTCTAGCAGCACAGGTACCGTATCCCGTATGAAATCGTGATAACGTGCTCCACTGAGCGTAGGTGGAAGACATGGGGCCCAATCGAGACATCACCAACAATGCCTGCCCAAACGTTCACAGAAAGTCTGTGTTGATGACGTGATTGCACAATTGCGTGCGGATTCTCGTCAGCCCACACATGTTGATTGTGAAAATTTACAATTTGATCACGTCGCAATGAAGGCTCGTCCGTAAATAGAACATTTGCACTGAAATGAGGATTGACACATTGTCGGATGAACCGTTCGCAGAAGTGTACCCGTGGAGGCCAATCAGCTGCTGATAGTGCCTGCACACGCTGTACACGGTACGGAAACAACTGGTTCTCCCGTAGCAATCTCCATACAGTGACGAGGTCAACGTTACCTTGTACAGCAGCAACTTCTCTGACGCTGACATTAGGGTTATCGTCAACTGCACGAAGAACTGCCTCGTCCATTGCAGGTGTCCTCGTCGTTCTAGGTCTTCCCCAGTCGCGAGTCATAGGCTGGAATGTCCCGTGCTCCCTAAGACGCCGATCAATTGCTTGGAACGTCTTCCTGTCGGGACACCTTCGTTCTGGAAACCTGCCTCGATACAAACGTACCGCGCCCGGCTATTGCACCGTGCTAATCCGTACACCAAATGGGCATCTGCCAACTCCGCATTTGTAAACATTGCACTGACTGCAAAACCACGTTCGTGATGAACACTAACCTGTTGATGCTACGTAGTGATGTGCTCGATGCTAGTACTGTAGAGCAATAGTCGCATGTCAACACAAGCACCGAAGTCAACATTACCTTCCTTCAATTGGGCCAACTGGCGGTGAATCGAGGAAGTACAGTACATACTGACGAAACTAAAATGAGCTGTAACACGGAAATTAAGCGTTTCCGGACACATGTCCACATAACATCTTTTCTTTATTTGTGTGTGAGGAATGTTTCCTGAAAGTTTGGCCGTACCTTTTTGTAACACCCTGTATAAGGGTGGAGTTATGTTGTAGACATTGATATGTATACATTTGTGTGTCTGTGCTGCGTGTAAGATGGCACATATGATGGGCTGTGGCAATAGCCCACGGTGAAGAGGAAGACGTGTTGTAACAGAAGTGAGGAATGACAGAGGACGTACCGTGACGGAGGGGCCTCGATCGATGCCCGGCGGGGTCCCGGCAGTCGCACGCTGCGCTAGCCGCTGTACAGGCTAGGCGGCGTCGCGCCACAGAACTGACGCGGCAGCACAGAGCTACTTTTCCCACGGCGTCGGAATAGCGGCGGCCACTGGTAAACTGCTGACTCGGCACACGGCGAGCGCACCGCCTCGCAGGCACCCACAGCCACGCACTCAGCGCGACGTCCGCGAATGCAGGCGGCGCGGAAAACGGGCCGCGGAGCGCCAGCGAACCCGGCTGCCTGTTGTGCAACGCGAGCGGACTGCTCCGTAGGCCGCAGATGACAGGCACCGCAAGTCACGTGTTTCCGGTATGATTTTACCTTCGTACGGAGCCACAGGCATATAAAATTTTCCCAAAGTTATAACCGATTCCGTAGAAATATTGGAACACGTGAGGCAATACTGACCTTATGACTGATCTGACAAGGGAACCTCCCCATCGCACCCCCCTCAGATTTAGTTATAAGTTGGCAGAGTGGACAGGCCTTGAAAAACTGAACACAGATCAATGGAGAAAACAGGAAGAAGTTTTGTCGAACTATGAAAAAAATAAGCAAAATATACAAACTGAGTAGTCTATGTGCAATATATACAACATCAACGAAAGCTTGAGCTCAGGAGCGCCGTGGTCCTGTGGTTAGAGTGAACAACTGCCGAACGAGAGGTCCTTAGTTCAAGTCGTCCCTCGGGCGAAAATTTTACTTTATTTATTTTCGCAAAGTTATGATCTGTCTGTTCGTTCATTGACGTCTCTGTTCACTGTAATAAGTTTAGTGTCTGTGTTTTGCGACCGCATCGCAAAACCGTGCGATTAGTAGACGAAAGTACGTTCCTCTCCAATGGGAACCGGAAACATTTGATCGCAAGGTCATAGGTCAACCGATTCCTCCACAGGAAAACACGTCTGATATATTCTATACGACACTGGTGACGGCATGTGCGTCACATGACACGAATATGTTGTCGACCCATCTAACTTGTACACTTGGCGAATGGGTAAAAAGATTCTTCTACCTTCCCCGATTTAGGTTTTCTTGTGGATGTCATAATAACTCCCAAAAAAAGTGATGAAAACATAAGAGTTTGTCACATAAACTGCAACAAATGAATGCAACAGTTTCACAGTCACACAGTTTTCCCTGTGCTCTGTCAAAACATATGTTTTTAACGTTTTCCAATTGTTTCCGTGTGTAGACCGTCAAATCCTGCATATGTTCAAGCAAATCTGAACATGTCCTGGAATTTTCGAGAGCGAAGTTGATTGTGTGAGTGCGTGAACTTTGATAATTGACACACGTCAATTGCTAGAAAATAAAAAAAATTAAAATTTTTACTCGAGGGAAGACTTGAACCGAGGTGCTCTCGTACCGCAGTCGCTTACGCTAACCACGAGAACAAGCCGCTCGTCAGGTAACATTGTCCTTGATGTGGCTTATCGACTATTCAATTTGAATATTTTGCTTATTTTTTTCATAGTTCCACACAACTTCTTCCTGTTTTCTCGATTGATCTGTGTTCAGTTTTTCAAGGCCTATCCACTGGGCCAACTTATAACTAAATCTGAGGCGGGTGCCATGGGGAGGTTCCCTTGTTAGAAGAAAGATTAAGGCTAAATTTACACTGCCCGCGATGCGATGCGATGCGATGCCGAGCCGATCGGAGCGAACAGGCGCTGAAATCGCGTGACAATGGGCGGGCTTGGTTTAGGCTAGGCGCAAATTGAGACGCGTATAGCGCGACGCAGCGCAGCGCGCATATTTTTTGTAACACCCTGTAGGTTCAAATGGGGCCACCGCGCAAATTGCGACGCGACGCGACTGGGACGCGACACGCGCCTGCGCCAGGTCGCGCGGCGTTGTGCTTGAGGCACAGTTTCTCGCGCGTGCCTCGCTAGCACCGCGGGAAATTTGAGGCCGGGTAGCCCGGCCATATGCCCACATCGGCACGGCGCGTATCAGCAGTGGTAGTATTGCCCATACGATAAATTTTGCCTTGAAATCAAATGATGTCCCATGCTTCTTTACAGAGCGTACGGGAACGACGCGGGACACCCGCACCGCCTTACTAGGCAAGGTCCTAATGGAGGTGGTTTGCCATTGCCTTGCTCCGACCGTGATGGGGATGAATGATGATGATGAAGACGACACAACAACACCCAGTCATCTCGAGGCAGGAAAAATCCCTGACCCCGCCGGGATTCAAACCCGGGACCCCATGCTCGGGAAGCGAGAATGCTACCGCGAGACCACGAGCAGCGGACAAATTTTGCCTTACTGTGTAATAAATTTTATTGCCTTCGCGTAGTGTTTCATTTTTTCCCCATTTAAACGCTCCAGCTTTCTTCGTTAGTACATATTCTTTTCTGTTTTTTTTTATATCTGTATAGTTTTGTTTTGTTTTGCGTTTCTTCTGTCAAGACAAATGCATACTTCAGTAACTGATGAGTCATTGGCCGCTGGAATTGTATCATATGCCTCCGTGATGTTTTCAGATCGCAAGAAGGGACAGAGGGTAGTGAATAAGGAAGCAAGGAATATTATAAAATCGTGTTATTAAGAAGTGAGGCAGGAAAGTAAAACAAGGTTACCTCTTCGCTGCCTAGCGCGCTTTTTTGTAACTTCACAGGTTCAAATGGGCCCGCGCAAATAATACGAGACTCTGTACTACATGCATGTGAACATCACATTTCCACTGCAAGCTAGAAACAGTCGAAAAGCAGTCACAAATAACAACGTTTTAATTGGTTCGCCGTGATGAGAAAAAGCATTTCAATTGTTGCATGCACATCATCAGCATTAATAAACTAATTATACAACAGGCTACACAAATGAAGAAAATAGTCGGTATTATTACGAAAGTAGGAATATCAAAAAGAGTGTTATGATTAGACATATGTAATTTGTTGAAATGTGCTGCTGACAAAGGCAGATCTACTTTCATGACAATGTTTTTCGAACTCCATCTCACAAGGCACACATGGCTAGCTTGTGCATTCCTGTCGCGCGCGTTATCCTCCGCTGCTGACAATACACTGACCATTGGGTTGTGCGGGGGATCAATTGTTTATTTTTCTCAACAACAACTATTTTATTCGCGATCACGCATTGTCAGTTTGGCAAGCCCTAGGTGAGTAAACAGTATCTGGCCTATCATTCCGCCAGAAGGAACGCTCGTCATTATTTGAATACTGCTCAGATCAAGAGAAGGAATAAAATCCTTTGGTAAGTTTTCATTCCAGTCGCTCAGTGTTAAAAATACGATGGGTTACGGGGATTCCACCAAAATTCCAACAGAGTTGGCAATCTATTTTTTGTGTGATTTGTTAACCTTTTCTCATTCGAAGAAGCATCACCATTTATGAGTAAAGGCCACATTTCTCCTGGTGACTGGTCTAATTCTACTTTCAAAATGGTTCAAATGGCTCTGAGCACTATGGGACTTAACACCTATGGTCATCAGTCCCCTAGAACTTAGAATTACTTAAACCTAACTAACCTAAGGACATCACACAACACCCAGTCATCACGAGGCAGAGAAAATCCTTGACCCCGCTGGGAATCGAACCCGGGAACCCGGGCGCGGGAAGCGAGAACGCTACCACACGACCACGAGTAATTGTATTTTCTTCGTCACAGTGTAATTTGCCAAACTCATCTCACAGCACCTATTGATATAAAATTCCGAAACGGAGTGCCTCATTAAACGAGTAATTGCCAATCACATAGCTCAATAGCTTACGGAAAACCTCATACTGTCGGTTAGCAGGAACATAAAAGAAGAAATTTCGTGTTTATTTTCATACAAGTAAACTCTTGCTTCGGTAGCTGTCGATAACTCTTCAAAAATTACAGTCTCTGGAGTGAAATAAATAAAAAGGCATTTCGATGTCTTTAGCGGTTTAAGAGATACGAGAGATGTTGCGAGTATTTCATTCTCGCGGGCGTGAGATCGGAAGTGAGCGCGCAACAGGGGGTCCATTTTCTCGAGAGCGGAGGCAGATAGAGACCTCCTCCCAAGTCTAAACAAATATTGAACATGTTAGCTAAATTTCATACGCAGCAACATATGGCATAATACGCACCAAACGCAAAATCATAGCGACCCCTAATTTTCGTTGCAAACTTGAGTTTTGCGCAGTGTCTTACTTAAATGTATACATCACAATAATAATGGTCATTAGCGAGATGATAGGCACTTCGCCACGAAGCTGACATATAACGCTACAAGTAAGGCAAAAATCATATATTTTCAGTGAATGGTTTGTGTAAAATCGTTTCAGAAAGATAACAGGGTGCGCGCGCTTCGGTTCTGTCGCCTCCAGTGGCAACAGAGCGGTGCCCGTTTAGACTGCAGGCTGGGCCGAGCGGTGTGGAGACTAGAGATGGGCAAAACTGTTCTTTTCAGAGATCGGATCAGAACTGTTCACTCCCTGAAATGAATTAGCTCTTTTTCATGACTCACCACTCATTTACAAAAGAAAATAAATGGAAGGCACATTGCCCTTTAAACTTGGTTTATTCCAGTACTATACCTGTATTTTGATCTTATTTGATCCTATTTTGAAGTAACACAGATAATGAGTAAGAATTTTGTATTGTTTATTGAAATTTCCACGATATGACAAAGTTTTTGATTATTGATTTATTTTGCACTAGCGTGGTTTTTTGGGTGATCGGAAAATGTTGTAACTTGAGATTTACATTAACAATATATTTGGCTATAATGTATTAAAATTTCATTAACCTCATACAAATACATCGCAAGCCATATATTTTTCCTTTCGAAGACGCCTAAAATCGCAAAATCCGTACCAGAATAAGAAAAAAAAATATAAATTTGACTGTAAAACGAAAGTGCTGCATATAGCCTTACGCAGAATAAAACAAGGAAAATATTGGTGTATCACATTTTGCGATACGTTTATCGGTTCGCTCGTAATTAAAGCGTAAATTCGAGTGTCCATAATAAAAATCCTATAGTAAGAGGAGTCATCAGGAACCTAATCTAATCAGTTTAAACAAATAAAAATAAAATAAAAACAATTGATGTATACATAACATAATAATCTAATATAAATAGCGGTATTACTACGAAGAACAATATCCAGTGGGGACAAACTCCGATGCAGAGGCGCTGAGTCGAGCAGGTCGAGCCGCGAGCTGTATTACTGCGTGAGCTGAGACCGCAGAGACCAGAGTGACACCTGAGTCGCTTTGCTCGACGCTCTGGCTAGAGTCGAGACGGTGGGGTGAGCGTTGAGCGGGCGAGTTCCGAGGGTGGGGGGAGCTCACCCGCTCCGAGACAAATTGTCCGTTCCCTTGCGAGCAGGTTTTTGCAAGTAGTTCCTATGTTATCCGCTAGGTGGCTCTCTGTCCTGTTGCTCGCATCAACTGCCCAGAGGGCAGGACGTGCGACTGAAACGATCGCCGACAGAGTGCGATGCGAAGTTAAGCTGCGCCAGACACTGCACAGTGCACACGGCAGACGACGCACAGAGACGGCCCGGCATATGTGAAACACAAAATCCAATGGGGCACTGCACAATGCAGGCAGCCGGGGCAGAAGCAGGGCAGAGGCCGGCGCTGGCTGTGTTGTGTGGCGTGCACTGTGCTCTGACCAGCAGAGGCGCTGCTGATATGCTCCGTCTCTCTCTCTCTCTCTCTCTCTCTCTCTCTCTCTCTCTCTCTCTCTCTCTCTCTCTGCCGTGGGAAACGTTTGGAGCTACCGTTCTTTTTTTCTCAATCACTGATTGTTCACTCCTTTGAAAGATTGAACTCTATGAATTAGTTCAAGAGCGGATCCCCCATCTCTAGTGTGATGCGGTGCGATGCGATGACTCGACTGCAGTCGCAGCCGAGTTTGCGTTTCGCGCGAGTGTTGGGAGCGATTGCTTGTTTGCGCTTGCGTCTGGAGTAATTGCTTGCTTGCGACGGACATCAATGGCCCCCACACAATTCGGAAAATTCCAGTTGGCACACATGTGTTTTGCAGCGGTTTGAAGCAGTGGTATAGTAGGAGAAGGCAGGTGTACAGGGCTCAGAATTTCACATATTGTGGCGCACGTTTCATGCACACGTTGTGCGACTGTAGTTAGACCCATCCGAAACGACTGTGACAGTGCATGGAAAGACATCGCAATCGACAAATATCTGAAAAGAATGAAATGAGCGTAATTGAAGGATGTGTAGGATCTCCGTAGGATTTGCAGTTAATGTGCTAAGGACAAAAAATGTATCAAGTATACAGTGTACTTAATTATTTACGCATATTTTCACGTCTATATTTTCAGGCGAGGTACTGAAGAATAAATGCAAGACCCTACGTGACACTTTCCGATCTGAACTCAAAAAAACTCTTGCTGAACGTTCTTAGGCAATTTATAACACTTAAAACACTTGATAATGGCACTTTGGAGCCGAAATAATGATTGTGTAAGTGTAAATGTAACACTGTAAATAAACAAGTCTATTGGCGGTACTGACTTTAAAGAAATATCTTATGACAGTGCCCGGCATTATGAAAAAATTATTAACTGTCCATGTGTCATGTTTCTCAGTTGTGCTTTTAAAGGTACGTTGTCCAAGACGCGACGCACACTAGCGACTGCGACGGGTCGCTACGTGACGTCAGAAGTTGCCTGCTGGCGCATGCGCAGTTCGAGTTTGGGATGCGACGCGCGACTGTTGCGGCAGCTGTCGCAGCACTGCACCAGTGAGCAGTGTTGCGACGGAAGTCGCACGACACAAAGAGACACAAAGACGTACGGCTGCCAGAAAGCCACTCAAGGAAAACTGAAATGAGCCACTCACAGGATGTGATGCTCTGTGAGCTGGTCTCGCAACATCCTCGCCTTTACGATTTGAAGAACCCTAAATATAGAGACACTATGTTCAGAGACAGAATTTGGGAAGAAATTGGTGCACAGTTGAAACTGGTAGGTGAGTGAAATATATAATATTTTCCCATTAATGCAAATTTTTCAGGCCTGTTATGAAAATCATATAATCCATGCAGATGTAGAATTAGAATGATGAAAATGAACTTGAAGCTCAATTTTCGCATTACTCTTTTTTGTGACGATAAAAATTGAAAACGGCAAGTACATTATAAAATGAACAATCTAAAGTATAACGAGAAAGTTACATTTTACAATACCTTCACTTCGAAAGTAAACAGTAGATTGGTGTCTTGATGATACCTTCTAGTTGTGAAAAACCACCACCAGATTGTTGTACAGCTTTCTGTAATCAATAGATGTTCGTTTTTGAGGAAGGCGTTTCTCAACAGATTGCGCAAACAGTTTGCTGCAATAAGTAATTTGTCACATTCACTTCAATTCATTGGTAGAAGCTGGTGCTCAAAAAACTTGTGCCAAAAGTGCACTACTGTTTTACAAGGCCCTTCTGGTCTGACACAGTTCACAATTGAAATTCGTCTTTTGTAAATCCTGGAGTCATCTTTTGAGTGCAGCTTGGCAAGATTAAATGTTCATGTCATCCATAACGATGTATGCTGTCAGAATATAAGAATATGGAAGTTCATTTGGATGGGAATAAAGAGTCAGTCGGCTATGAAAGTTGCCTTAGCTTGTTCCAAAAGTTTCTGCATGGGAGAAACTGACAAGTATAATTTGGGGATATTTTGTGAACAAGCACGGACTTTATTTCTTCCACATTTCTGCCAGTGTATACTGTAGACGTTCAGAATCAAAATTCTAGAGATGTTTAAGGTGTAACCCTATCTTGTTGTCAAGAACTTGAAACAATGCAATGACGCTAGCGTGCGCTTATTGTTAATAAACTTATCTTTCATTGGAATTTTAGGTGAAATGTGCAAAAACACATGGAGGAATATTCGGGACTCGTATCAGAGAAATAAACGAGAAAGAAAGCTTGGAACAGGTTCAGATGCCTCAGCAAAACCAAGAAAATGGGTTCTGCTTGATCACTTGGCTTTAAGAAACCTACATTTCGTGGCATTTTGAATGAAATTGTCAATAGCATATGGAGAAATATTAGTAACTCATACCGGAGAAATATATGACATAAAATGGTTTCATTAGGTCCAAATGTGTCAGCGAAACAAAACAAATGCATTCTCTATCGTGTGATGACCACACGATTCTCGTTGCGCGTCGACAGAACTGGCGGCTAGTCGCGACGCTCCCGGAGATATATGAGCCCAAATCTCGGAAACGGAGATCGATATCATTCTGATCTCAACTTTAAAAATAATTTCGATATGTTAGCTTCTTTTCATCGGCAACGATGTATGACCTAACGTGAACCATACGTAAAGTAGCCAGCGACCACATTTTTCACTGTACACAATTCAAATTTTATGCAGTAGGTTACTTGTAAATTAAGTATCGGAATAACTGTGACGAATATCGGAAAAATAGACACCTCATTATCGAGCTGTGATGTGAAACTGTAAGATACGCAAACATCAATTTTTTGCGCCTTTTACTTTCCTCACAATTGATAGAGAAGTATTATACAGCGAAAAAAACACGCAAAACCGGAAGAGATACTTTTCAATTTTTTAAAGTAAAAGGAGAATCTGTATCGAAAAAGTAACTCTGGGAGCCGATGTAACTTTGTTGCATTAACATACAGTATTTTTTACAGCAAGAAAATCGGAATTCTTATTTTTCTTATGTATTTGAATCCGCCGCCGCCGACCGGAGCTTGGGAAACGGCGACGACTCCAGTCGTGTTGCGGCCGTGTCGCCGACTGCCAGGCTGGGAAAAGAGGAGGGGGCAGCGTCGCAGTCGCAGCCAACTGTCGCGTGTTGCACAACGTAACTTAAGTCGCCACAGCATGGATATTCGTTCACAGTTCACATATACACTTTTCATAAATTTCGGCTTATGCCTCTCAGTTTTGTAGCTTCGAAACTTGCGGTATCTTGTTCTTTAGAGAAACATGATCTGAGACACTCTATCTAATACGTGACGCTCTCCGAAAACATCTCGGACTTTTGCTTAAATAATCCCCAGAACCTGCGTTCCGCACGACTTTTTTTTGCCTGTAATGATCTGTAAACTTCACGGTGCTTTCTCTCGATTCAACAGACGGTATTGCACAGAAATCGCAGCAAAACCTCAGCACACTACATAATCAGACACATTCGGCCCCAAGCTGCCCGTCTTTTGCTAAATAGCGCACAGATTCCCCACCAAAGGCTGGTAACAATGCGCTTCACGCACGGCCTCCATGTCCAGGAAATTGCGCATGCACAAACGCGCATGCGCAGTTGCGCTGTTGGAAGCTGCCGCGCAAGCGTGAAGTTGAACAAAAGAAAGGCACCGTGCGGGCGCGCCTTCATACTCGTACTGACACACAGCACCTCGTGACCGCTTGCGGCTTCCGTCCGCAAGGCACACCTGGAATCCTTTTTTTAGTACACTGACGAAAAAAAAAATCGCAACACCAAGGAGGAGCTGCGCGACATAACGAAAGTTGTTAGGCGTGTTACTATATCTACTCAAATATGGCACCGCTCGCATAAGATTGTCAGTAGTAGCGCCACTATGAGGACAGAAATTAAGTTTGCTATAATACAAACAGTTACGGTCGTGGGCATTACTTATCATTCAGACTGAACACGGTGAGTTATGTTAGTCAAGAAAGCCTTTAAGGAGGCAAAGACGCCATTATTAACACTTCACTGAGTTTGAAAGAGGCCATGTAATAGGGCTACGATAAGCAGAAATTTCCTTCTGCAATGCTGCAGAAACACTTGGCAGGAATGTAGCCACTAAACATGATTGCTGGCAGTGGTGCTCACGCAAATGTACGGTCGCAAGAACACCGGGGCCCTAGCGACACAGAAGACCATCATTGGCGTATGGTTCTCGCTCATCGTACTGCACCTGCAGCAACAATCTGAGCAGCAGCTAGTACCACAGCGACACAACGAACTGTTATAAATCAGTTACTTCAAGGACAGCTCCGAGCCAGACGCCCTGTAGCGAGCATCCCACTGACCCCAAACCACCACCATTTGGGAGTTCAGCGGTGTCAAGTGAGAGCTCACTAGAGCATGGAGTGGAGGTTTGTTGTGTTTTCTGATGAAAACTGGTTTGCCTCGGTGCCGGTGTTGGCCGTAAGCTGGTCAGAAGGAGGCTAGTTCAGAGTTTGCAAGCAACCTGTCTGCGTGCTAGACACACTGGACCTACACCTGGAGTTATGCTCTGCGGTGCGATTTTGCACGACAGCAGGAGCACTCTTGTGGTCATCGCTCACACACTGCCTGCAAATTTGTACACCAATCTGGTGATTCGACCTGTTGTGCTGGTGTTTACGATCAGTATTGCAGAGCGTGTTTTCCAGCAGGATAACGCTCGTAGCGTGTTTTCCAGCAGGATAACGCTCGGAGCGTGTTTTCCAGCAGGATAACACTCGTAGCGTGTTTTCCAGCAGGATAACGCTCGCCCACATACCGCTGTTCTAACCCAAAATGCTCTACAGAGTGTCGCATTGGCCTGCTGGATCACTGGGTGTCTCCAATTGAGCACGTACGGGACACCATCAGACGAGAACTCCAGCATCATCCATAGATAGCGTTAACCGTCCCCGTACTACCGACCGAGTGTAACAGGCGTGGAACTCCATCCCACAAACTGACATCCGCCACCTGTACAACACAACTGAGGCCTGGTAATTAAGGATAGCAGGACGGGATTACAACTGTGGATGGGACCCGAATCAGTTACTATTGGTTTCCTTCGCAATTTCACTCATTTATTTTAGTAAATAATTTTTAGAAACAAGCCAATAAGGTGGGAATCAGACTTTTAAGGCACGTAGCCACAATCACGCAAAAATGGCAATTATTTAAAATTTAAGAAATGGCTCTGAGCACTATGGGACTCAACTGCTGAGGTCATTAGTCCCCTAGAACTTAGAACTAGTTAAACCTAACTAACCTAAGGACATCACACACATCCATGCCCGAGGCAGGATTCGAACCTGCGACCGTAGCGGTCTTGCGGTTCCAGACTACAGCGCCTTTAACCGCACGGCCACTTCGGCCGGCTAAAATTTAAGAAATACATGAAATAAAGACAGCCAATAATTATGAAGACAAACCAATGATGTCGCAATCGGAATGTTACGGCAAGTAAGCACAATCACAGCTGAAGGCCTTTTAACGCCAAAATGGCAATTACAAAAAAAATTAAAAAATATACTGTCAAACAGCGAATGGCATAGCAAAAGTTAATTTAAAAAAAAAAAAAACAAGCAACAGATCACCAAACATCTTCGTGTATCCATAATTGAAACGACTTGGGGCGTCAGCTTGTATAATATATGTTCAAAAAATGGTTTTATTGGCAACTAGTTACGATATTGTTACAACATCATCATCTTCAGGCCCATACTTATTGACGGCAACCGTATGTGTCTAACACCAGTAGTCAGTAGTGAGATAGGCGTGTTCACACTTAAACGTTTTGTATGTTTTCACAGTAAAGCTTCGGAAAATAGCGTAAGCAGAGTTGTAGTCCTAATAATGACAGCCAAGATGAGAAATGTTCTCCTTCCTGAAATGCCAGTATCTCCACAACCCCAACTCCGGTATATTAAAGGATTTTCCGTGTATAAAGCAGCTACGTTATTAAGCAAAATCTAGTTTCTGAGGCATCTCAATGTTAATGACCACATATCCGCTGAAGTGTGTGTCGTGGAGTGATATAATTTTGCAGGTACACTGTAGTGGGACGTGAAACTGAAGCGTCACCCATCCACCAGTGTCAGCCCAGTTTGCAGGTGAATATAAGTTTAATTTAGTGTTTTGTTTATGTATTTTTGTAATATTTGTAATGGCTGTGAACTATCTAAAGTTTTGTATTTATTTTTATGTTTCATGTACGGAGAGGGCGGCGCAACGAACGGAGACAGCATCTTCACTGCCGCGACCAGAGAGAAAATTGCTGGCCGCTATACGTCGCGTGCCGACAGCCAAAGAGCAACAGAAGATCCTGAAACCGAGTTGTTGCGTCGTGCTTCTAAAAACTAAAAAATAGGAATTTGTAATGTTTGTACAACAATGACGTCATAGAAAGTTTATCATGTTGTAAATGTTCAGTTCTATCTTGTCAAGGCTCGGGTTCACGTCTATATGTAGGAAGATAATAAACTAGTGGATGCTACTAAAGTTTATATACGTGTTCCGAGAATTTATTTGTGAAGAATTATGTTACGTAATTTATTTGACAGCGTTCATCGCGAGTGTGATTCTTGAAAGATTATTCAATGTGGTTCTAATATTTATTAAAGCAGATCACTTGCATTAATATAATTTATGAGGAGAAACAAACGACATCTAAATTGAAAAAGTTTGCGCAAACCAATTGGACTGAGTGACGTAATTCTGCGCATACGTCTCAAATGATGATGTTTTAATTACAGTTTCGTTCATGGACTGAGTGACGTAATTCTGCGCATACGTCTCAAATGATGATGTTTTAATTACAGTTTCGCTCAATAACCATTTAGAGACAATTTTAAAAATAATTTAAATAATTTTGAAGTGTGGTAACTGACGTAGGTGACCAAGTCTACACATGGTCACATGTCAAAAGAAAACCATCTATACAAAACTTACGTCGTTACACTACAACATTTAGTGGTACACGTGGACACTGTCTGGAAAATGTGTTGCGAGTGAAGTTAGTAATAAGGAAGTAAGAAATTGACACGTCATTCGTGGTACTGAAGATATACTCCAGGAGCAGCGAAAACGTTACAAGCTACAAACTTCTTTCCTTTGATCATTTTGTGTGGGGGGTGTCAGCGACAAGAAGTTTCGCGAAGTTTCGAAATGATGGGTAAAATTTGTCAGAAGTAGCTAAGTACTGTCATTCTTAAATACTGGATGAATATAGTCCGAGTATTTGCGCGCGATCAATTACGTTCCGTCATGTACACAGTTCCTACCTGTAATACATTCGACTTATTGTGCTACGTATTTAACGTGTGAGCATACTTATTAATTAGTAGTTTACGCGAAATTCTGAAACTAAATTTTTTGTTGGCTCTCGAAAGCGTTTGACAGGCAACTGGTGACTCGGGTCGTGAACCGCTTGGCAGTAGAGCTACGGTGACAAGTGTATGTGGCTACAGTACGACGAAACACACACAGGGAGATTTTTTCCACCGTGTACAAACTCTGGGGATTGATCGATGACAGGATACGGAACGAAAAAGGTCTAATGAACTTATACCCGGAAATGCACGGTTTCCATGCTAGAGATCATTTATTCAATCGCTCATTGTTACTGGGACTGCGGTCTGATACGCGCTGTACCATACGGGCACAGTTACAGTACGTGCAGAAAATGGTTTCCTTCTGCCTCAACGCATGCGTGTACACATCGGCCGGGCTGCAGCCGAACAGTGTCAAAGGCAGCATGAATACAGGGCTATTACAAATGATTGAAGCGATTTCATAAATTCACTGTAGCTCCATTCATTGACATATGGTCACGACACACTACAGATACGTAGAAAAACTCATATTGTTCGGCTGAAGCCGCACTTCAGGTTTCTGCCGCCAGAGCACTCGAGAGCGCAGTGAGACAAAATGGCGACAGGAGCCGAGAAAGCGTATGTCGTGCTTGAGATGCACTCACATCAGTCAGTCATAACAGTGCAACGACACTTCAGGACGAAGTTCAACAAAGATCCACCAACTCCTAACTCCATGCGGCGATGGTATGCGCAGTTTAAAGCTTCTGGATGCCTCTGTAAGGGGAAATCAACGGCTCGGCCGGCAGTGAGCGAAGAAACGGTTGAACGCGTGCGGGCAAGTTTCACGCGTAGCTCGCGGAAGTCGACGAATAAAGCAAGCAGGGAGCTAAACGTACCACAGCCGACGGCTTGGAAAACCTTACCGAAAAGGCTAAAGCAGAAGCCTCACCGTTTATAATTGCTACAAGCCCTGACACCCGATGACAAAGTCAAACGCTTTGAATTTTCGGCGCGGTTGCAACAGCTCACGGAAGAGGATGCGTTCAGTGCGAAACTTGTTTTCAGTGACGAAGCAACATTTTTTCTTAATGGTGAAGTGAAGAGACAGAATGTGCGAATCTGGGCGGTAGAGAATCCTCACGCATTCGTGCAGCAAATTCGCAATTCACCAAAAGTTAACGTGTTTTGTGCAATCTCACGGTTTAAAGTTTACGGCCCCTGTTTTTCTGCGAAAAAAAACGTTACAGGACACGTGTATCTGGACATGCTGGAAAATTGGCTCATGCGACAACTGGAGACCGTCAGCGCCGACTTCATCTTTCAACAGGATGGTGCTCCACCGCACTTCCATCACGATGTTCGGCATTTCTTAAACAGGAGATTGGAAAACCGATGGATCGGTCGTGGTGGAGATCACGATCAGCAATTCGTGCCATGGCCTCGACGCTCTCCCGACTTAACCCCATGCGATTTCTTTCCGTGGGGTTATGTGAAAGATTCAGTGTTTAAACCTCCTCTACCAAGAAACGTGCCAGAACTGCGAGCTCGCATCAATGATGCTTTCGAACTCATTGATGGGGACATGCTGCGCCGAGTATGGGAGGAACTTGATTATCGGCTTGATGTCTGCCGAATCACTAAAGGGGCACATATGGAACATTTGTGAATGCCTAAAAAAACTTTTTGAGTTTTTGTATGTGTGTGCACAGCATTGTGAAAATATCTCAAATAATAAAGTTATTGTAGAGCTGTGAAATCGCTTCAATCATTTGTAATAACCCTGTACGCTGCTCGGGTGTCTCCGTATCTGGAATGGGCCCTGCATGCACGATACCTTTGAGGTGTAACCATAACCAGAAGTGGCACAGGTTGAGATCCGGTAAACGAGCAGGCCATGCAACTGCGATCTGCTGACCAGGGCAGGCACGACTGAGATGCGTGCGGACTTTAACGGCGAAGTGGGCTGGAGCACCATCGTGTAGCAGCCACATAAGCCTTCGAATCACCAGTGGTACATCTTCCTGAGGGGGAGGCAAAGTCACCCGAAAGAAAAGCCGATACTTCCGGTCTTTTAGCCGATGTGGAACGAACACTGGTCCCAAAATACAGTCACGAATTACCCTGGCCCACACATTCCGGCTGCACCGATGCTGATGGTTGACTGTCACCACACCTTGCGGATCCTGCTTATTATCCCACAGTTGAATGTTATGATAGCTGAAGATACCACTCCGAGTAAATGCGGCCTCATCTGCATCTACATCTACATCCATACTCCGCAATCCACCATACGGTGCGTGGCGGAGGGTACCTCGTACCACAACTAGCATCTTCTCTCCCTGTTCCACTCCCAAACACAACGAGGGAAAAATGACTGCCTATATGCCTCTGTACGAGCCCTAATCTCTCTTATCTTTGTAGTCTTTCCGCGAAATGTAAGTTGGTGGCAGTAAAATTGTACTGCAGTCAGCTTGAAATGCTGGTTCTACAGAGTGTTACAAAAAAGTACGGCCAAACTTTCACGAAACATTCCTCACACACAAAGAAAGAAAAGATGTTATGCGGACATGTGTCCGGAAACGCTTACTTTCCATGTTAGAGCTCATTTTATTACTTCTCTTCAAATCACATTAATCGTGGAATGGAAGCACACACAAACAGAACGTACCAGCGTGACTTCAAACACTTTGTTACAGGAAATGTTCAAAATGTCCTCCGTTAGCGAGGATACGTGTATCCACCCTCCGTCCCACGGAATCCCTGATGCGCTGACGCAGCCCTGGAGAACGGCGTATTGTATCACAGCCGTCCACAATACGAGCACGAAGAGTCTCTACATTTGGTACCGCGGTTGCGTAGACGAGAGCTTTCAAATGCCCACATAAATGAAAGTCAAGAGGGTTGAGGTCAGGAGAGCGTGGAGGCCACGGAAGTGGTCCGCCTCTACCAATCCGTCGGTCACCGAATATGTTGTTGAGAAGCGTACGAACACTTCGACTGAAATGTGCGGGAGCTCCATCGTGCATGAACCACATGTTGTGTCGCACTTGTAAAGGCACATGTTCTAGCAGCACAGGTAGAGTATCCCGTATGAAATCATGATAACGTGCTCCATTGAGCGTAGGTGGAAGAACATGGGGCCCAATCGAGTCATCACCAACAATTCCTGCCCAAACGTTCACAGAAAATCTGTGTTGATGACGTGATTGCACAATTGCGTGCGGATTCTCGTCAGCCAACAAATGTCGATTGTGAAAATTTACAATTTGATCACGTCGGAATGAAGCCTCATCCGTGAAGAGAACATTTGCCTGATATGAGGATTGACACATTGTCGGATGAACCATTCGCAGAAGTGTACCCGTGGAGGCCAATCAGCTGCTGATAGTGCCTGCACACGCTGTACACGGTACGGAAACAACTGGTTCTCCCCATACATTAGGGTTATCGTCAACTGCACGAAGAATTGCCTCGTCGTTCTAGGTCTTCCCCAGTCGCGAGTCATAGGCTGGAATGTTCCGTGCTCCCTAAGACGCCGATCAATTGCTTCGAACGTCTTCCTGTCGGGACACCTCCGTTCTGGAAATCTGTCTCGATACAAACGTACCGCGCCACGGCTATTGCCCCGTGCTAATCCATACATCAAATGGGCATTGGCCAACTCCGCATTTGTAAACATTGCACTGACTGCAAAACCACGTTCGTGATGAACACTAACCTGTTGATGCTACGTACTGATGTGCTCGATGCTAGTACTGTAGAGCAATGAGTCGCATGTCGACACAAGCACCGAAGTCAACATTACCTTCCTTCAATTGGGCCAACTGGCGGTGAATCGAGGAAGCACAGTACATACTGAGGGAACTAAAATGAGCTCTAACATGGAAATTAAACGTTTCCGGACACATGTCCACATAACATCTTTTCTTTCTTTGTGTGTGAGGAATGTTTCCTGAAAGTTTGGCCGTACCTTTTTGTAACACCATGTAGATTTGGCATGCCCTTCCTGTAGCCACCACGCACCCCTGGGGTGGAGTTGGTGTGCCCCAGATGTCTGTGTCAAGGGTAAGGCACGAAATAGGGCGAATGTTGTTTCAAATGTCTGCAAGTCGTGTAACTGAGGCGGAACGTGGGGACCAGCCCAGTATTCAGCTGGTGATGTGTGGAAAACCGCCTAGGCTGGCCGGCACACCGCCCCTCCTCGTTAATCCGCCTGGCCGATTCGATCCGGGGCCGGCGCGCCTACCCGAGACCAGGAAGCAGCGCGATAGCGCCCACGGCTAACCCAGTGGGTCTAATATGTGACTACAGTATGGGGGATCATTTATAACGACAAATTGTGGTCCTTTAATTGTTATAAATTTTTATTTTTATCTCTTTGTACAGCTGCAAAAGTACAATTTAGTGGATTTTACATAATCAAAGTGGTTCAAATGGCTCTGAGCACTATGGGACTTAACATCTGAGGTCATCAGTCCCCTAGAACTTAGAACTACTTAAACCTAACTAACCTAAGGACATCACACACATCCATGCCCGAGGCAGGATTCGAACCTGCAACCGTAGCAGCCGTGCGGTTCCAGACTGTAGCGCCTACAACCGTTTGGCCACTCCGGCCGGCTTACATAATCGATTGCTACATTATACACCTTGGTCTTTTATGTGAACCTATCTCATGACTCTTACATCAACATCTTTGTGTATCACCTATGTACCTCGAGTAGTATGTCTTTGTATATTTGTGTGTTCTTTCTCATAAGAGCTGTGAAACAGGATCTCTGCAGTCCCATGCGCGCATTAAGGGGCATAATGGATATGTTGAGTGGCACTGTACGTCAAATATACGTATAGTAATTTCAAAAACTACGATCTGCAGCCATACCAATGGTGTTGGTAATATCAGTTTTATAAGAACTAAGACAGGGGCACTCATAAGCATAATGACAAAGAATACTATGTAAATACACACAAGTGCAGAGAAGGGGGTAGCATAATGTGTCACTGATGAATTTTTTTGTAAACTAAGTTGTATTAATCCTAGCACATCTTCAGCTTTTAACTGACTGCTAATACATTCAGTGTATGCTGTTTCCGTTTTATAGGACACTTGACAATGGTCTGAGACTGCAAATGTGTAACAAAGAAAAAAGATGAAACTGCACATGACATAAAATCATTTAAACAATAAATAAATTTAATTAATTTTCCGCAAGACATTTGATTCTCATCTCTATCCACAATAATGATGGAAGATGGAGAAATGAATTAAAATTTGTGCCACGGCTGGGACTCGAACCCAGATCTCCCTGTTCACTAGGAATAATTGCTAGCATGCCTGCCTAGTAAGCAAGGAGACACAGGTTCTAGTCCTGGCAATGGCACAAATTTTAATTCATTTCTTCACCTGCCGTCATTATTGCAAAGAATTTTTACTGATCTAAATATACACACTGACAGCTCTTTCAGTCGGGTTAACTGCACCAATTAACCTCTCACAGCGCCAGAAGGTAAATTGCCCACTGCAGTACATACCTGTATGTCACATAATTTGCGCCACTAGAAGAATGCACCAAACAGGAGCACGTAGTGAAGTGGTCGGTATCAGGTCCTTACCTGTAACAAAACAAAAGAGTTATTATGAAAAGACGATCAAGTCATAGCATTCTGTATGGTACCATAACAAAATTTGAAAACACTATCAGTTTCTAGAATGGGATTTCCACTCTGCAGCGGAGTGTGCTTTGATATGAAACTTCCTGGCAGATTAAAACTGTGTGCCAGACCGAGACTCGAACTCGGGACCTTTGCCTTTGGCAGGCAAGTGCTCTACCAACTGAGCTACCCGAGCACGACTCACGCCCCGTCCTCACAGCTTTACTTCTGCCAGTACCTCGTCTCTTACCTTCCAAGTCGTGCTGGGGTAGCTCAGTTGGTAGAGCACTTGCCCGAGAAAGGCAAAGGTCCCGAGTTCGAGTCTCGGTCTGGCACACAGTTTTAACCTGCCAGGAAGTTTCACTATCAGTTTCTGCATTCTGTCGAGACGAACTTTTCAGAATCATAACTTCAGACCACGCTAAAAACACGACACCGGCCTCGCCGAATACGTACGACCGGACTGAAGACTTCCCGGCACCAGCTCAGTCCTATACGGTTACAGATGCCAAGTCCAAGAATCGAAAATCCGGACGCGGCTTTGCACTCTGTTCCGACGTAACGACAAGCGCCGGCACGACCATGAGGAACGGAAGAGCAAAGAAGGCGGTGACACGGCGTCAGCCAATAGCACGCTATGACGTCAGAGAGACAAGAGTGGCCTCTACACGGAGGAATATAAGCGCTGCCCCGCCTGGCGACGGCCCGAGTTGGAGCCGAAGCACACCGCTTTCAGGCCACAAGTGGCCCATCGATACCATCCGACCGCCGTGTCATCCTCAGCTGAGGATGCGTATAGGAGGGGCGTGTGGTCAGCACACTGCTCTCCCGGTCGTTACGATGCTTTCCTTTGACCGGAGCCGCTACTATTCGGTCGAGTAGCTCCTCAATTGGCATCACGAGGCTGAGTGCACCCCGAAAAATGGCAACAGCGCACGGCGGCCTGAATGGTCACCCATCCAAGTGCCGACCACGCCCGACGGCGCTTAACTTTGGTGATCCGACAGGAACCGGTGTATCCAATGCGGCAAGGCTGTAGCCCTGAGTTGAAGACGAGCCATCATACAAACGCTACAGCAGCGACTTACGAACCGTATTGCTTTGCTTCCATTGGAATTGTATACAGGATGTTACAAAAAGGTACGGCCAAACTTTCAGGAACCATTCCTCACACACAAAGAAAGAAAATATGTTATGTGGACGCCTCGAAACGCTTACTTTCCATGTTAGAGCTCATTATATTACTTCTCTTCAAATCACGTTAATCATGGAATGGAAGCACACAGCAACAGAACGTACCAGCGTGACTTCAAACACTTTGTTACAGGAAATGTTCAAAATGTCCTCCGTTAGCGAGGATACGTGCATCCACCCTCTGTCGCACGGAATCCCTGATGCGCTGATGCAGCCCTGGAGAATGGCGTATTGTATCACAGCCGTCCACAATACGAGCACGAAGAGTCTCTACATTTGGTACCGGGGTTGCGTAGACGAGAGCTTTCAAATGCCCCCATAAATGAAAGTCAAGAGGGTTGAGGTCAGGAGAGCGTGGAGGCCACAGAATTGGTCCGCCTCTACCAATCCGTCGGTCACCGAATCTGTTGTTGAGAAGTGTACGAACACTTCGACTGAAATGTGCAGGAGCTCCATCGTGCACGAACCACATGTTGTGTCGTACTTGTAAAGGCACATGTTCTAGCAGCACAGGTAGAGTATCCCGTATCAAATCGTGATAACGTGCTCCATTGAGCGTAGGTGGAAGGACATGGGGCCCAATCGAGACATCACCACCAATGCCTGCCCAAACGTTCACAGAAAATCTGTGTTGATGACGTGATTGCACAATTGCGTGCGGATTCTCGTCAGCCCACACATGTTGATTGTGAAAATTTACAATTTGATCACGTCGGAATGAAGCCTCATCCGTAAAGAGAACATTTGCACTGAAATGAGGATCGACACATTGTCGGATGAACCATTCGCAGAAGTGTACCCGTGGAGGCCAACCAGCTGCTGATAGTGCCTGCACACGCTGTACACGGTACGGAAACAACTGGTTCTCCCGTAGCACTCTCCATACAGTGACGTGGTCAACGTTACCTTGTACAGCAGCAACTTCTCTGACGCTGACATTAGGGTTATCGTCAACTGCACGAAGAACTGCCTCGTCCATTGCAGGTGTCCTCGTCGTTCTAGGTCTTCCCCAGTCGCGAGTCATGGGCTGGAATGTTCTGTGCTCCCTAAGACGCGGATCAATTGCTTCGAACGTCTTCCTGTCGGGACACCTTCGTTCTGGAAATCTGTCTCGATACAAACGTACGGCGCCACGGCTATTGCCCCGTGCTAATCCGTACATGAAATGGGCAACTCCGCATTTGTAAACATTGCACTGACTGCAAAACCACGTTCGTGATGAACACTAACCTGTTGATGCTACGTACTGATGTACTGTAGAGCAATGAGTCGCATGTCAACACAAGCACCGAAGTCAACATTACCTTCCTTCATTTGTGCCACCTGGCGGTGAATCGAGGAAGTACAGTGCATATTGACGAAACTAAAATGAGCCCTAACATGGAAATTAAGCGTTTCCGGACACATGTCCACATAACATATTTTCTTTGTTTGTGTGTGAGGAATGTTTCCTGAAAGTTTGGCAGTACCTTTTTGTAACATCCCGGAATACCGAACGACACTGATTATTTCCATGTCGCCATTTGCTTGCAACACACCTTTGTGAATACGCAATGTTATTGTGAATTTAACTTACTGTAAGAAACTCCATTAATAGAGCTTGAATTGTTGTCTAGCGATCCGAGAAAATGGCTTCCTAGGCACCCTATATTAGACATGTGGGCAGACAGAAAATACCCGGACGTTTTCCCCTAAAACCCAAGCTGTCTATAAATGCCAACAGAGTCAGGTGGGTATTTTCAGTCGTTTATTAATAGTTACGGTTAGTTTTTTTCAGAAATCAGCCTTAAACTAAAACAAAAGTCGGGAATTGGCCTTGTATGCTGAGGTGTCGAAAGTCATTCGATACGTCCTAACAGCCGGCCGGAGTGGCCGTGCGGTTCTGGGCGCTGCAGTGTGTAACCGAGCGATCGCTACGGTCGCAGGTTCGAATCCTGCTTCGGGCATGGATGCGTGTGATGTCCTTAGGTTAGGTTTAATTAGTTCTAAGTTCTAGGCGACTGATGACCTTAGAAGTTAAGTCGCATAGTGCTCAGAGCTATTTGAACCTCCTAACTGCTGTTTTTCTGGGGGAACGCTGGGGGATGCGTACCCCTAAACTTTTTCGTAGACAAAGTAATTTTTGAAACTTCCTGGCAGATTAAAACTGTGTGCCCGACCGAGACTCGAACTCGGGACCTTTGCCTTTCGCGGGCAAGTGCTCTACCAACTGAGCTACCGAAGCACGACTGACGCCCGGTACTCACAGCTTTACTTCTGCCAGTACCTCGTCTCCTACCTCCAGTTCTGCACTAGTTCTGCATGGTTCGCAGGAGAGCTTCTGTAAAGTTTGGAAGGTAGGAGACGAGGTACTGGCAGAAGTAAAGCTGTGAGTACCGGGCGTGAGTCGTGCTTCGGTAGCTCAGTTGGTAGAGCAAAGGTCCCGAGTTCGAGTCTCGGTCGGGCACACAGTTTTAATCTGCCAGGAAGTTTCATATCAGCGCACACTCCGCTGCAGAGTGAAAATCTCATTCTGAAAGTAATTTTTTTTACGATGTTGAGAACTTGGCAGGGTGCCAAAGATTTATTTCGCGGACGTAAATTTTTTATTTCACTTTTTCATGTTGGTAATTGCAATACGAACGATACCAGTCCAGTTTTTGGTGGGGAAAGCGATGTCATTGATTGTTTCAACCATTTCGAAGCTACAGCAACCGCTCTCAACAATTGACTAACTGGCAGCCAGTTGAACCAGCATATAATGCCCTCGCCCGCTAACAGTGGCCGATGGTAGTGCTAAACGGATGTGCGTACGCTCAAACGCCGAGCTACCGATAGATGTCTCTACGGTCCCGCTACCATGATCCTTCGCGATTCATTGCCATCTTTGTTTTGTTGTTCTTTTATTCGTTTGCGTTGGCTGTTCCGTTCTTGTCGGTTGTGCGAAGTTTTACAGTGTGTCCTGTCTTTCGTTGCTACTTGTAAGTTTGTTGGAGGTGAGAGATGAGGAGAAAACGAACAAACTATTTTACTTGTTCTCCTGCATCTGAATAAAGGAAAACTATCAATAATCCGTGTGCGAGTTAAAAGCCAGGAAGTTCAACATCAGTGGACGACGAAAGTGAAACTGGAAATCTGAGCACCGAACCTACGTGTGAAAATGCAGCGAACGAACGTGTGCGTGACAGAAAATTAAATGATCGTCCAGTTTGCTGGACTTTGGAACAAGAAATTGCATTTTGTGAGAAAGATGACTGGTTGATCGTTTCAAACAAAAAACTTGGCTGCAGAATTTGCAAAGAGGTAGGAAGTTTAGGCGTAGAAAGACATAAACAATGCATGAACATTGCACAGCCTTGGGCTACAGTACCTGTGTCATCTTCAGGTGGTTCGAGAAAAGAAGAAATGGTTTCTTTGCGTAGAAAATATTTAAACATAAAGAAAGTTCCGCTCATCAAGCTGCTTCCCAAATAATACTTCGTGCCATGCTTCAGTTATAAGTAATTTTCGCTGCATTATATCCAATGACGGAGTACCCTCAAACTTTTTTTTTTAGAAAAAAAAGCACTGCTTCCTAATATTGTCTCTGAGACGCCCAGCAAAACCCGCAGGACAGGACGGGTAGATTAAGTTGTGGAAAGGGGCCAAAATAAAAGGCTGTCAGTTACACTCAAACACGCACACTTTTATTTGATCAAACATTACAAGAGCCAAAAAAAATTCTTCTTAAAAAAAAAAAAAAAAAAAAACCAGCTTTAGTTCTGGAACTTAATTAGTGGCTGAATACGCCTTACAATCTCATGCCATAAGGGCAAGACCACTTTAATTTAAAAACGGCTGAAAGCCAATGACTTAAAGCTCAACCAAAATCAGAGATTTTAAAAGGCAAAGTCTTATCTTAAAACAGTTCCTTAATTAGGCTGATGGCTGAAGGCCCGTAGGGGGTCGAACACTTAAGACTCAATAACATAGGCGTAGAGGCTTTACGTAAATCAGTTCTTAAATTAGGCTGAAGGTCCAAACCATCTAACACCTTAAGAGCAAAACAACCTTAATCTAAAAATCGGCTAGAAGCCATACAAGTACAAACAACAAGAACAAACAAGGAAAGGCAGAACACCCAAGGGCGCTCAGAAGTTGCGAGGGTCGGCCTGAAATTCGAACACTAACGTTCGGTTAGGTGAGACAGGGAGTCGGCGCAACCACTGTCGATCCGACAACAACCCGATCGACAGACAGTCAACGGACCCACAACATAACCTCCGCTTCACCCGACCAGCACACAACAGGGAGTTCAATGGAAGAATGTAGAAGGTATTGGCGCACACAACCAATTATACGAAGGTTGTTTTTTAAGTTAAGGGCCGTTCGCGCGTATAGTCCCGTAGTTCGCGCGGACGCCGCAACAAGCCACCGCGCCACTTGCCGGCATCCTTCCCGCTCACACTGATGCAAGTTGCAGCTCTGTAGCTGACGTGTACGCATCGCTGTGCTACTTTATAATGTTTACGATTATTGAATCGCCCGCCGCGTGTGAGATACGGTCAGTGATACGTTTTTTACCGGCGAGAAGCCTATCAGCTGCAGAAATTCATCGTCAGTTAACAGAAGTTTATGGCTCGAATGCAGTGAGTGAACGTAAAGTGCGTCAGTGGGTTAGAGAGTTTAAAAATGGCCGTCAAAACGTGTATGACGAAGAACGCTCAGGCCGGCCACTGATGATTTGGTAGCTGCAGTCGAAACAAAGATTCGCGAGGACAGAAGACTCACAATTTCCACTCTTTCTCTGGAATTTCCACAAGTTTCAAGATCGGTTTTGTACAAAATTGTGTCTGAGAACCTAAACTTTAAGAAACTGTGTTCTCGGTGGGTACCCAGACTCCTCACAGAGGACCACAAAGGGAAGAGATTTGCCGCTTCATTGGACTTTTTGATTCGTTACGAGGAAGAAGGGGACGACATGTTGAGTCACATTGTCACTGGAGATGAAACGTAGGTATCCCATATCACTCCCGAAAGCGAGAGACAATCGATGGAATGGGGACACACAACCTCACCCGTCGAGGTCAAAGCCGAACAGACGCTGTCAAAGCGCAAGATTATGGCAACTGTGTTCTGGGACCGGCGCGCTGTTTTGCTAGTGGACTTTATGCCAGGAGGAACGACAATCAACTCAGATGCCTACTGTGCAACTCTAAAGAAGCTCCGCAGAGCAATTCGAAATAAAAGGCGCGGCATGCTGACAAAAGGAGTTTTGCTGCTGCACGATAACGCTAGGCCTCACACCTCTCAAAAGACTCGGGATTTGATTGATTCTTTTGGCTGGGAAGTTTTGGACCGTGCACCATACAGCCCCGACCTTGCTCCTAGCGATTTTCACCTTTTCCGGTACCTGAAACACCATCTTGGCGGGCAGCGCTTCAATGACGATGAAGTGAAAGCGGCCGTGAACTCTTGGCTGTCGGAGCAGGCGGCCGAATTCTTTGAAGAGGGAATTAAAAACTTAGTTGTACGGTATGACAAATGCTTAAATAAACAAGGCAACTATGTAGAAAAATAGGTAAGAGTGTGTAGAATCAGAAAATAAAAGTTTTTTTACAAAAGTATTTGTATCTGTTTTTAAAAATAGAAACGGCCCTTACTTAAAAAAACGACCCTCGTACATTGCGCTGCCAAACTAGACACCGTGCTTGACAGCAACAACACGATTAGGAAAATACACTGCCTGAATTTACGTCAACGGCCAGGGCAGGTAACCGAAATGCAAAAGGCCACAAGGCAGAAGATTCCGATGGTGCACTTCAGTTCAAATGACCAAGTACAGTTGAACTCCACCGAAGCGTGGCTAAAATTTGCCAACTTGAAAACACATGTTGTTGCTCGCGGGAATATCCCAACAGCCGACAAGGAACTCCAAACGACACAATGTGAACAGTCGTGACTTGCTGGAAGATTAAGTGAAAACTCAACTTTCGTGTCCAGGATCGGTGACCCACGAACCTCGTAGCAACGGGAACGGCACCACACACTCCGACACCACATAGAGACTGCCAGCGGCCTCGGCCAAACCACGCGCCGCACAGATTTCCTCTCTGCTCCACGCCAACCGACCAAATGTCCAGGCCCGGAAATGGTGAAACGACCAAATATACATTGGCTGACGGGACGACCAATCGAAAGACCACCCAACGGTCATCCCACTCGAATCTCCCTCCTTCGGACAGTTCGTGTATGTCGCCAGCGGTCGGCGAGCACTGGCTGTCGGTGCCTCACCGGTGCTCCGTCCCCAACTTCACTGCTGCTGCGTCCCGACTGCACTGCTGGTCCGTCGCGAACTGACCACCCGACACACGACTACCTAGAAATACTATCGGTCGCTCCACAGATGGTCCAACACTGCACTGATCGATACGCGCTGCTGCTGCTACTCACGGGCAAGTAAGGCAGGAAGTTAGTGACACCAGTAAATTGAATAAGAAAACGAGGCGGCAGTTAGTGACACCAGTAAACTGAACAAGAAACGAGGCATCAGTGCTGTAGTAGAGGATGACAAAACAATAAATGGGATAAACGTGAGCCCAGTCCCGCACCCCCTTTTGGCCGGCATAATGGAGAAGCTCGACACGGCACGGACTCAAGTCGCTGGAAGTCCCCTCAGAAATACTGTGCCGTGTGCCTCTGTAGTGGTCCAGAACTGCGACAGTGCACCTACTGGCCTCTCCATTACGTTCCATAAACGTCCGATGGAATTCATGCTGGGTGATGTAGTTGGTCAAATCATTCACTCCAGTTGTCTAGAATGTTCTTCAAACCAAATGTGAATGTCTGTAGCCCTGTAACTGAGGCACTGTCACCCGTAAGATTCTCATCGTTGTTTCGGAACATGACATCCATGACTGGCTGCAGACAGTCTCTAAGTAGCTGAACATAATCATTTCAAGTGAATGATCGATTCAGTTGGAGCAGAGGACCCAGTGATTACAAGTAAAGACAGCCCACACCATTATGGAGCCACGACCAGCTTGCACAGTGCCTTGTTGACAATGAGTCCACGGCTTCATGGGGTCTGCACTGCGCTCGAACCCTACCATCAACTGTTACCAAGTGAAATCGCCACTGATTTGAAGAGACCTCGGTTTTTCAGTCATCTAGCGTCCAACCGATTTGGTGTTAGCAAAGGCATTCGCATCGGTTGCCTGCTGTTACAGAGCGTTAAAACCAAATTTCACCGCAGACTGTCCTAACGGATACTGTCGTCGTACGCTCCACGTCGACTTCTGTGGTATTTCACGCGGCGCTGCTTGTATGTCAGCACTGACAGCGGTATGCAAACACCGTTGCTGTCGGTCGTTAAGTGAAGACCTGGGCCGCGTGCGGCTCGTGTTCATGCAGTTTGTTCTTTGGCATTTTGTCACATCGAGTGGCGTCTGTTTCTTCCTTCCTTAGTGACGAAACGAAGTTGCTGACTTGCCTCCTTGAGTGGCAGCAGCAGCGCGTAACGATACTAGTACTGTCGTACTATCTTTGGTGTCACCGCTAGTATTGTTGTTGTTGGGTTGCTTTTGCGGAAGGACACCAGACAGCGAGATCATCGGCCTCATCGTATTAGGGAAGGACGGGGAAGGAAGTCGGCCGTGCCCTTTGAAAGAAACCATCCCGGCATTTGCCTGGAGCAATTTAGGGAGATCACGGAAAACCTAAATCAGGATGGCCGGACGCGAGATTGAACCGTCGTCCTCCCGAATGCGAGTCCAGTGTCTAACCACTGCGCCACCTCGCTCGGTCTCACCGCTAGTATTTCCAGGTGGTGGTGGTGGTGGTGGTGGTGGTGGCGGTGGCGGTGGCGGTGGCGGTGGCGGTGGTGGTGGTGGTGGTGGTGGTGGTGGTCGTCGTGGTGGTGGTCGTGGTGGTGGTTGTGGTGGTGGTGGTGGTGGTGGTGGTGGTCGTGGTGGTAGTCAGTCGGTTGGGACGGAGCAGCGATGAAGTCTCCGTGGCGCGTGGCCAGGCCGGGACTGCTGGCGGCGTGCACAGGCTGTCGGATCGTGAGGCGCTAGCTGCGAGAGTGACAAAGTTCGTTGCCCACTGAACTTGGACGCTGAGGTTGGCTGATTACGTAACCTGTTACGGAAAACCTCAGCTATTGTGGCATCTCTTCATTCATTTGCGGGCTGTTGCTCCCTGGGCCGTTTGGGCTAGCAGCAACGTGTGATGTGTTGGAGTCGGCGAAATTTTGCATCCGTCTTCCTACACTGTGATTAATTATTAAATTGACTGTTACTTCCCAGTGAAGTGCACCATCGGTTTTTTCTGCCCTGTGGCCGTTAACGCCCCAGTTACCTGCGCTGATCGTTAATGTAGTTTTCTGGCAGTGTGTCTTTGCCCATCGTGTTGATCCTGTCCGGCACGGCGTGTACTTCGACAGCCTTTTAAAGCTACGTTGTGCAAGACGCGACAGTGGCCTGCGACTGCGGCGCCGCCCCCTCCTCTCCTCTTTTCCCACCGTGGCAGACGGCGACACGGCCGCAACACGACAGGAGTCGTCGCTGTTTCCCAAGCTCTGGTCGGCGGCGGCGGCGGAGGATTCAAATACGTAAGAAAAATAACAATTGCGATTTTCTTGCTGTAAAAAATAGTGTATATTAATCGAACAAAGTTACATCGGCTCCCAGAGTTAGTTTCTCGATACAGATCCTCCTTTTACTTTAACAAATTGAAAAGTATCTCTTGCGGTTCTGCGTGTTTTTTTCGCTGTATATTACTTCTCTATCGATTGTGAGGAAAGTAAAAGGCACAAAAAATTGATGTTTCCGTATCTTACAGTTTCACATCACAGCTTGATAATGAGGTGTCTATTTTTCCGATATTCGTCACAGTTATTCCGATACTTAATTTACAAGTAACCTACTGCATAAAATTTGAATTGTGTACAGTGAAAAATGTGGTCGCTGGCTACTTTGCGTATGGTTGACGTTAGGTCATACATCGTTGCCGATGAAAAGAAGCCAACATATCGAAATTATTTTTAAAGTTGAGATCAGAATGATATCGATCTCCGTTTCCGAGATTTGGGCTCATATATCTCCGGGAGCGTCGCGACTAGCCGCCGGTTCTGTCAACGCGCAACGAGAATCGTGTGGTCATCACACGATAGAGAGTGCATTTGTTTTGTTTCGCTGACAAATTTGGACCTAATGAAACCATTTTATGTCCTATATTTCTCCGGTATGAGTTACTAATATTTCTCCATATGCTTTTGACAATTTCATTTAAAATGCCACGAAATGTAGGTTTCTTAAAACTAAAGACATGCTGCCTTCAATATATTTTCTTCTCATTCTTGGGAAGAGGATAAATTACTCACCTCTAGTATTTTCTTCTGAACCTGGAAGAGGATACCGAAGTAGAAGTAGACGTCCTAACAAAACCAACAAATGTCAACAATTTACGTTTCTCAACAGAGCGAAAAAACGTTCAAATTAGTTTAATATCGCCTTGCCATCAATTATATTTTTTGTATGATGTGGTAGGTAAATCATAGCGACACTGGGTTCGAGTATTACTCCCCCTGAGTATCGCGTTGTCGCTTCACAGTACATCATGCGAGAAGTACGGATGGGAATGCCATCTGTCGCTCAGCTGTATTTCACTTTCACTTGTCAGTAGCGGCGCGTGTTTCCCAAGCTGCGGTCTGTCATTGACATGATGGAGAGAAGTAGAGCCACATTCGGTTTCACTTTGAAGTACTTACATATTTTACAGCAAGAAGACGACGATGACACAGTTACGTTGTTGAGGCTCCTCAGCAAAAGGGAAAAGAAGGTTCATTGTCTTTTTGCGACACGTGGCGATGAAGGCTGTTACAACATTTTGATTAACAGGCACCTTTTAAATGACGATACGAAATTCAGACATTATTTCAGATTGTCAGCCAGTTTGCTCCTGTTTTGGAACTTATAGAAAGTTACATACAGACAAAATCGTGCAACCGGGTCAAGAAACCTATCAGTGCAGCTGAAAAACTCGCAGTGACGCTACGGTACGTGTAGTTTTATCTTATGTACATTTGCGGCGCTGGGATCAGAACATCCTGTGAGTGGCTCATTTCAGTTTTCCTTGACTGGCTCGACATGTTTCTGGCAGCCGTACGCCTTTGTGTCGTCCGACTTCCGTCGCAACACTGCTCACTGGTGCAGTGCTGCGGCAGCTGCCGCAACAGTCGCGCGTCGCATCCCAAACTCGAACTGCGCATGCGCCAGCAGGTAACTTCTGACGTCACGTAGCGACCCGTCGCAGTCGCTAGTGTGCGTCGCGTCTTGGACAACGCACCTTAAGCTGTTTGGTTCACATTTTGCTTAAGTTACGTTGTCCAAGACGCGACAGTTGGCTGCGACTGCGACGCTGCCCCCTCCTCTTTTCCCACCCTGGCAGACGGCGACACGGCCGCAACACGACGGGAGTCGTCGCCGTTTCCCAAGCTCCGGTCGGCGGCGGCGGATTCAAATACATAAGAAAAATAAGAATTCCGATTTTCTTGCTGTAAAAAATACTGTATGTTAATGCAACAAAGTTACATCGGCTCCCAGAGTTAGTTTTTCGATACAGATTCTCCTTTTACTTTAAAAAATTGAAAAGTATCTCTTCCGGGTTTGAGTGTTTTTTTCGCTGTATATTACTTCTCTATTAATTGTGAGGAAAGTAAAAGGCACAAAAAATTGATGTTTGCGTATCTTACAGTTTCACATCACAGCTTGATAATGAGGTGTCTATTTTTCCGATATTCGTCACAGTTATTACGATACTTAATTTACAAGTACCCTACTGCATAAAATTTGAATTGTGTACAGTGAAAAATGTGGTCGCTGGCTACTTTACGTAAGGTTCACGTTAGGTCATACATCGTTGCCGATGAAAAGAAGCTAACATATCGAAATTATTTTTAAAGTTGAGATCAGAATGATATCGATCTCCGTTTCCGAGATTTGGGCTCATATATCTCCGGGAGCGTCGCGACTAGCCGCCAATTCTGTCGACGCGCAACGAGAATCGTGTGGTCATCACACGATAGAGAATGCATTTGTTTTGTTTCGCTGACACATTTGGACCTAATGAAACCATTTTATGTCATATATATCTCCGGTATGTGTTACTAATATTTCTCCATATGCTCTTGACAATTTCATTTAAAATGCCACGAAATATAGGTTTCTTAAAGCCAAGTGATCAAGCAGAACCCATTTTCTTGGTTTTGCTGAGGCATCTGAACCTGTTCCAAGCTTTCTTTCTCGTTTATTTCTCTGATACGAGTCCCGAATATTCCTCCATCTGTTTTTGCACATTTCACCTAAAATTCCAATGAAAGATAAGTTTATTAACAATAAGCGCACGATAGCGTCATTTCATTGTTTCAAGTTCTTGACAACAAGATAGGGTTACACCTTAAACATGTCTAGAATTTTCATTCTAAACGTCTACAGTATACACTGGCAGAAATGTGGAAGAAATAATGTCCGTGCTTGTTCACAAAATTTCCCCAAATTATACTTGTCAGTTTCTCCCATGCAGAAACTTTTGGAACAAGCTAAGGCAACTTTCATAGCCGACTGACTCTTTATTCCCATCCAAATGAACTTCCATATTCTTATATTCTGACAGCATACATCGTTATGGACGACATGAACATTTAATCTTGCCAAGCTGCACTTAATAGACGACTCCAGGATTTACAAAAGACGAATTTCAATTCTGAACTGTGTCAGACCAGAAGGGCCTTGTAAAACAGTAGTGCACTTTTGGCACAAGTTTTTTGAGCACCATCTTCTACCAATGAATTGAAGTGAATGTGACAAATTACTTATTGCAGCATACTGTTTGCGCAATCTGTTGAGAAACGCCTTCCTCAAAAACGAACATCTATTGATTACAGAACGCTGTACAACAATCTGGTGGTGGTTTTTCACAACTAGAAGGTATCATCAAGACACCAATCTACCGTTTACTTTCAAACTGAAGGTATTGTAAAATGTAACTTTCTCGTTGTACTTTACATTGTTCATTTTATAATGAACTTGCCGTTTTCAATTTTTATCGTCACAAAAAAGAGTAATGCGAAAATTGACCTTCAAGTTCATTTTCATCATTCTAATTCTACATCTGCATGGATTATACTGATTTTCATAACAGGCCTGAAAAATTTGCATTAATGGGAAAATATTATATATTTCACTCACCTGCCAGTTTCAACTGTGCACCAATTTCTTCCCAAATTCTGTCTCTGAACATAGTGTCTCTATATTTAGGGTTCTTCAAATCGTAAAGGCAAGGATGTTGCGAGACCAGCTCACAGAGCATCACATCCTGTGAGTGGCTCATTTCAGTTTTCCTTGACTGGCTCTACATCTTTCTGGCAGCCATATGTCTTTGTGTCGTGCGACTTCCGTCGCAACACTGCTCACTGGTGCAGTGCTGCGACAGCTGCCGCAACAGTCGCGCGTCGCATCCCAAACTCGAACTGCGCATGCGCCAGCAGGCAACTTCTGACGTCACGTAGCGACCCGTCGCAGTCGCTAGTGTGCGTCGCGTCTTGGACAACGCACCTTAAGCTGTTTGGTTCACATTTTGCTTAGAGTGGTTATTGTACCCTAGCTGTTTTCAGACGCCAATTTCTGACGACGTAGTGTTGTTCGTATCCTCGTCCTTGGCCGATATTTTCCATCGTTGTGCCGTTGGTCGGACGGAAGGGAACTGGTTAAATTGTTGGTCGGTCCTTGGGCTGTCCCTAGTTTGGGTTACCATCTGGTTATTTAAGTTCAACTCTTGGCTATCTGTCTCACCTTACCTCACCTTACGTCTGACCTACCTTCTCAGGCTGACCCTTGGAACACTTGAGAGCACTACTTGTTCTCTTTGTTCTACATGGTGATTTTCATTTTAGTTTGAAGTATTGTGCGAGGCCTTCGGCTGTGTATTAATTCAGTTCTTTTTAAATTTTACATAAAGGCCTTCAGATGTGTTAAATTAAAATTTTGATGATTGATTTTATTTAAAAAATTTGTTCAATCTGAGGTTGTTCGTAATCCAGGCCCCAAGCCGTTAGTTGTGTGTGGCGTTCAGCAGACATGAACCCCTTTTAATAAGGCCTTGAGCTGTGTGTATTCTTTAAAGGAAAATTTTTTTACAAGAAGGAAGGGGTTTATTTTAAATTGTTTGACCTGTTGTTCAGGCCTTCAGCCGTGCAATAAGTTAATATTTCTTTAACCAGGCTTTCGGCCGTTCTAAGTTTAAAAAGAAATTTCTTGGTTGGAAAAATTGTTTATTAATGTGCTTTAATTATAGTTGGGCTTCACACGTGTAGTGTAGGCCTTCAGCCGCTAATTGTTTTCAATTGCGTGTCTGTATTCTTGAAGAAAAAAATTTACCTTCTAGTTTTATTGCTTTTGTTTTCTAAGCCAGGCCTTCAGCCGCTCTTGTTTTTGGTCTTCAGCCCAGAACGCATCTCAAGTTTCCTTTAACTAGGCCTTCACCCGTATTGTTTAATTGTGATCTTTTGAAGCAATGTGCAAAATCGTTCAAATGGGTCTAAGCACTATGGGTCATCAGTCCCCTAGAACTTACAACTACTTAAAACTAACTAACCTAAGGACATCACACACATCCATGCCCGAGGCAGGATTCGAACCTGCGACCGTAGCGGTCGCGCGGCTCCAGACTGTAGCGCCTAGAACCGCTCGGCCACAAAGGCCGGCAAAGCAATATGTAAATGAGTGGTTCTTAGGGAAATAAAGTGGTGTGTTTGATTGTGCAACTGACAGTAACTGTTTACGGCCCCATCCACAATCATAACCTTATCCTGTGTGCTGAGTACCTACCAACCTGGTTTCGAGACTGTCGGTCTCTGCGTTGACCGCGGTGAGTGGTAATGCCTGAAATTTGGTGTCCTCGAAACCCTCTCGAGACTGTCGGTCTCGCAATACTGAACTCCCTAAGTTAAGGAATTCTGCTACCTTGGCAGTAAAATAACCAATGACGGACGGAGCAAGGAGGACATCAAAAGCAGACTCGCTATGGCAAAAAAGGCATTTCTGGCCAAGAGAAGTCTACTAATATCAAATACCGGCCTTAATTTGAGGAAGAAATTTCTGAGGATGTACGTCTGGAGTACAGCATTGTATGGTAGTGAAACATGGACTGTGGGAAAACCGGAACAGAAGAGAATCGAAGCATTTGAGATGTGGTGCTACAGACGAATGTTGAAAATTAGGTAGACTGATAAGGTAAGGAATGAGGTGGTTCTACGCAGAATCGGAGAGGAAAGGAATATGTGGAAAACACTGATAAGGAGAAGGGACAGGATGATAGGACATCTGCTAAGACATGAGGGAATGACTTCCATGGTAATAGAGGGAGCTGTAGAGGGAAAAACTGTAGAGGAAGACAGAGATTGGAATACGTCAAGCAAATAATTGAGGACGTAGGTTGCAAGTGCTACTCTGAGATGAAGACGTTAGCACAGGAAAAGAATTCGTGGCGGGCCGCATCAAACCAGTCAGTAGACTGATGGCCAAAAAAAAAAAAAAGTCATAATTACGTCGGAAACTTTTTCACGTGGATCACCTGGGCACAAAACACAGCTTCACCCGTGAACTCTCGTTTTACACCTTGTGTACAACGCTACCGCCACCTGTATTTGTGCATATCGCTAACCCATGACTTTTGTCACCCCACTCTACTACATCGCCGACCGCGTCTGGATTGATGGTCACGAAGGCAATGAAGTTAAGGAATTCTGCTACCTAGGCAGTAAAATCGGAAAGGTGATCGACACAGTGACGCACTGCAGTTTAGTGAAGAAAATACGATCTTAGAGATTATTAGACCACATTTGTGACCGGACTTTAGACTTCCTTGCAGACAGAGCTGAACACGCCGCGTACAGGTAATCGCGGGAGCACCACAGCTAACTGTCATAGTCTCGTTAACAGCCTACAATATCACCAACAGCCGGACGATACGCGTTCGTGAGCCTTGGCTTTCAGCAGAAGATTGCTCCATTCTTTCCTGTTCAGTGTAGAGCTCCTTTCCTACACTACTGGCCAATAACATTACTACACCACGAAGATGACGTGCTACAGACGAGAAATTTAAACGAGAGGAAGAAGATGCTGTGATGTGCAAATGGTTAGCTTTTCACAGTATTCACACAAGGTCGACGACGGTGGTGACACCTACAACGTGCTGACATGAGGATAGTTTCCAACCGATTTCTCATACACAAACAGCAGTTGACCGGCGTAGCCTGGTGAAACATTGTTGTGATACCCCGTGTAAGGAGGAGAAATGCGTACCATCACGTTTCCGACTTTGATAAACGTAGCATTGTAGCCTATCGCGATTGCGGTTTATCGTATCGCGACATTGCTGCTCGCGTTGGTCGAGATCCAATGACTATTAGCAGAATATGGAATCGGTGGGTTCAGGAGGGTAATACGGAACGCCGTGCTGGATCCCAACGGCCTCGTATCACTAGCAGTCGAGATGACAGGCATCTTATCCGCACGGCTGTAACGGATCGTGCAGCCACGTCTCGATCCCTGAGTCAACAGATGGGGACGTTTGCAAGACAACAACCATCCGCACGAACAGTTCGACGGGTTTCCAGCAGCACGGACTATCAGCTCGGAGACCGTGGCTGCGGTTACCCTTGACGCTGCATCACAGACAGTAGCTCCTGCGATAGTGTACTCGACGACGAACCTGGGTGCACGAATGGCGAAACGTCATTTTTTCGGATGAATCCGGATTCTGTTTACACCATCATGATGCTCGCATCCGTGTTTGGCGACATCGCGGTCAACGCACATTGCAAGCGTGTATTCGTCATCGCCATACTGGCGTATCACCCGGCGTGATGGTATGGGGCGCCATTGGTTACACGTCTCGGTCACCTCTTGTTCGCATTGACGGCGCTTTGAACAGTGGAAGTTGCATTTCAGATGTGTTTCGACCCTTGGCTCTACTGTTCATTCGATCCCTGCGAAACCCTACATTTCAGCAGGATAATGCACGACCGCATGTTGCAGGTCCTGTAGGGGCCTTTCTGGACTGCCCTGGCCAGCACATTCTGCAGATCTCTCACCAATTGAAAACATCTGGTCAATGGTGGCCAAACAACTGGCTCGTCAGAATACGCCTGTCACTACTCTTGATGAACTGTGGTTATCGTGTTGCAGCTGCATGGGCAGCTGTACCTGTACACGCCATCCAAGCTCTCTCTGACTCAATGCCCAGGCGTAACACGGCCCTTATTACGGCCAGAGGCGGTTGTTCTGGGTACTGATTTCTCAGGACCTATGGACCCAAATTGCGTCAAAATGTAAACACATGTCAGTTCTTCTATGTTTGTCCAATGAATACCCGTGTTGGTCGAGCAATTTTAATGGCCACTAGTGTACCTCGGCTTCGATGTTCCAGTCCCCCTGGTTGGCCCCTCGAGAGATCCGGGGCAAATTCCTCGCAGCGTCCTGCAAGGGGACTGCAGCCGCGGTGATCAGCTGTGACCCAGTTGGCGATAGCACGGACCGAGTCAAGGTCTGGCTGCGCGAGCCGATACGAGATGCAGCCTTCTCTGTGGTCTGACGGGGGCAAAACACCTGACCCCCGCGATACCCTCACCGCCCACCAGACGAGGGAGAGACAGAGAGAGAGAGAGAGAGAGAGAGAGAGAGAGAGAGAGAGAGAGAGAGAGACAGCCGGCAGCAGGCACTGGTGCAGGCTTCACAGTGGCGTTAGATACCTTAGGGGTTGTGAAGCAACTCAAATCGCTTGATACGGGCAAATCTTCAGGTCCAGATTGTATACCGATTAGGTTCCTTTCAGATTACGCTGATACAATAGCTCCCTACTTAGCAATCATATACAACCGCTCGCTCACCGATAGATCTGTACCTACAGATTGGAAAATTGCGCAGGTCGCACCAGTGTTTAAGAACGGTAGTAGGAGTAATCCATCGAACTACAGACCTATATCATTGGTGTAGGTTTGCAGTAGGGTTTTAGAGCATATACTGTATTCAAACATTATGAATCACCTCGAAGGGAACGATCTATTGATATGTAATCAGCACGGTTTCAGAAAACATCGTTCTTGTGTAACGCAGCTAGCTCTTTATTTGCACGAAGCAATAGCCGCTATCGACAGGGGTCTCAAGTTGATTCCGTATTTCTAGATTTCCTGAAAGCTTTTGACACCGTTCCTCACAAGCGACTTCTAATCGAGCTGCGGGCCTATGGGGTATCGTCTCAGTTGTGCGACTGGATTCGTGATTTCCTGTCAGGCAGGTCGCAGTTCGTAGTAATAGACGGCAAATCGTCGAGTAAAACTGAAGTGATATCAGGTGTTCCCCAGGGAAGCGTCCTGGGACCTCTGCTGTTCCTGATCTATATAAATGACCTGGGTGACAATCTGAGCAGTTCTCTTAGGTTGTTCGCAGATGATGCTGTAATTTACCGTCTAGTAAGGTCATCCGAAGACCAGTATCATTTGCAAAGCGATTTAGAAAAGATTGCTGTACGGTGTGGCAGGTGGCAGTTGACGCTAAATAACGAAAAGTGTGAGGTGATCCACACGAGTTCCAAAAGAAATCCGTTGGAATTCGATTACTCGATAAATAGTACAATTCTCAAGGCTGTCAATTCAACTAAGTACCTGGGTGTTAAAATTACGAACAACTTCAGTTGGAAAGACCACATAGATAATATTGTGGGGAAGGCGAGCCAAAGGTTGCGTTTCATTGGCAGGACACTTGGAAGATGCAACAAGTCCACTAAAGAGCTTACACTACACTCGTTCGTCCTCTGTTAGAATATTGCTGCGCGGTGTGGGATCCTTACCAGGTGGGATTGACGGAGGACATCGAAAGGGTGCAAAAAAGGGCCGCTCGTTTTGTATTATAAGCTAATAGGGGAGAGAGTGTGGCAGATATGGTACGCTGAGTTGCGATGGGAGTCATTAAAGCAAAGACGTTTTATGTCGCGGCGTCACCAACTTTCTCTTCCGAATGCGAAAATATTTTGTTGAGCCCAACCTACATAGGAATGATCATCAAAATAAAATAAGAGAAATCAGAGCTCGAAGAGAAAGGTTTAAGTGTTCGTTTTTCCCGCGCGCTGTTCGGGAGTGGAATGGTAGAGAGATAGTATGATTGTGGTTCGATGAACCCTCTGCCAAGCACTTAAATGTGAATTGCAGAGTAGTCATGTAGATGTAGACTGCTACTCTGGCGACCGCTGTGCGACGCTACAGTCCATTCACCTCCCGCAAACATCACCCTACGTATTCGTCCGCGTTTGCTGGAACCTCATTGGATTTCGTTTGGCCGAGCGGTTCCGGCGCTTCACTCTGCAACCGGACGAGCGCTACGGTCGCAGGTTCGAATCCTGCCTCGGGCACGGATGTGTGTGATGTCCTTAAGTTAGTTAGGTTTAAGTAGTTCAAAGTCTAGGGGTCTGATGACCTGACATGTTAAGTCCCATAGTGCTCAGAGCCGTTCAAACCATCTTATCTGATACTAGATTAGCGCCCGTTTGCTTCTCCCGCTTAGACCGTATGCCCTCGAGAGATTTTTTTGCTTTTATTTAATCAAATTTTTACGTTGCTCAGAAATTTCAACGCCTTCTAAGCTTTTCATGTTTAAGTAGGCTGTTTAGGTTTTTATGTTGGTGACACCACGTACCGCTCTATATGAAAATCACTGGCTGTGCTGTGTGTGAAGTCTGTAGCTGGTTTGCATTGTTGGAATATTCGCCATTGTAGCGTTGCGCAGTTGGAGGTGAGCCCCTAGCAATGGTGGATGTGGAGAGAGAAATGGCAGAGTTTTGAGAGGTCACTACAGGCGGACGATCTGAATGCTTCTCCGTCAGAAAAAGGAAATTTGTGAAAATTCTTCGTTACTCGAACTACTGCAATACAGCGAGAGCCAATACTGCGAGCTAAATAAAAGATTCAAACTACTGAAGGCACTAAGTACTGATACACATATACATAGCAAATGAAAGATTATGATGGAGAACAAACAATGTATTTACCTTAATAATGTTCAAAAGTAATCAATTCATGACATCCATCTTTACAAACTTCCTTTTTCTGATGGACACACGTCCAGATCGTCCGCTCTCAAATCTCCGCCATCTCTCTCCCCACATCCACCACTGCTGGCGGCTCACCTCCAACTGCGCAACGCTACGCGCTGTTCACATCCAACTGCCCAACACTACAGTAGCGAATATTCCAACAAAGCCAACCAGCCAGAGACTGCACACGGCACAGCCAGTGATTTTCATACAGAGCGCTACGTGGAGTTACCAACAGCCCACTTGCACCACGAAATATTTTCTTAAAAATTTTCATCCCCTATTTACTCCCTTAGGGGCTTGAATTTGCAGAAACACACTGAAACATTTATTGTTTATATCTAAGCGAGAAGTCAAATACCAACTATCATAGATGTAGCCTTAAAAATGCTTTAGTATTTAATAATGATTGATTTTAAAAAAATGTTCGTCAACTATTTTACCCCCTTCAATTTCCGAAAATGCTAAAACTCGTATTTTTCATTTCTGACAGAGAAACTAAATACCAATTGTCGTGGTTTTAGCTTCAAAATTCTCTTAATAACGACATACTCTCAAAAAGCCTTTCCTCCGATATTTCGCCTCCGTAGGAGTGGAATCTGGGACAATCCCTTCTTATTCCAATCAAGAACAACTGCCAAGATGAGAAACATGGAAGTAAATATCTTCGGTATAACAAACCAGCTTAAATAACTTAATAAAGGCAAGGCCTCCGGTCCAAATTGTATACCAGTCAGGTTTCTCTCAGAGTATGCTGATAAAATAGCTTCATATTTAGCAATTATATACAACCGCTCGCCCACAGAAAGATCCGTACCTAAAGACTGGAGAATTTCTCAAGTCACACCAATACCCAAAAAGGGAAGGAGTAGTAATCCGTTGAATTACAGGCCTATATCACTAACGTCGATTTGCAGTAGGGTTTTGGAACATATTCTGTATTCGAACATTATGAAGTACCTCGAAGAAAAGGATTTATTGACACATAGTCAGCACGGTTTCAGAAAATATCGTTCTTGTGAAACATAACTAGCTCTTTATACTCTTGAAGTAATAAGTGCTATCGACAGGGGATGTCAAATTGATTCCATATTTCTAGATTTCCAGAAGGCTTTCGACGCCGTTCCTCACAAGCGTCTTCTAACCAAACTGCGTGCCCACGGAGTATCGCCTCAGTTGTGCGACTGGATTCGTGATTCCCTCTCAGAAAGGTCACAGTTCGTAGTAATGGACGGAAAAGTCATCGAGTAAAACAGAAGTAATATCCGGCGTTCCCCAAGAAGTGTTATAGGCCCCCTTTTGTTCCTGATCTATATTAACGACATAGGAGACAATCTGAGTAGCCGTCTTAGATTGTTTGCAGGTGATGCTGTCAGTTACCGTCTTGTAAAGTCATCAGATGATCAAAATGACTTGCAAAATGATTCAGGTAAGATATCTGTATGGTGCGAAAACTGGCAATTGACCCTGAATAAGGAAAAGTGTGAAGTTATTCACACGGGTACTAACAGAAATCAGCTAAATTTCGATTACGCGATAAGTCACACAAATTTGAAGACTAAATTCATATAAACACTTAGGGATTACATTTACAAATAACCTAAATTGGAACTATCAGATACATAACACTGTGGATAGAGCAAACCAAAGAGTGCGATTCATTGGCAGAACACTTAGAAGGTGCAACAGATCTACTAAAGAGACTGCTTACACCACGCTTGTCCGCCCTATTCTGGAGTATTGCTGTGCGGTGAGGGATTCGCATCAGGTGGGACTGACGGATGACATCTGAAAAGTACAAAGGAGGACAGCTCGTTTTGTATTATCGCGAAACAGGGGAGATAGTGCCACAGACATGATACGTGAATTGGAGCGGCAATCATTGAAACAAAGGCGTTTTTCGTTGCGACGGGATCTTCTCATGAAATTTCAATCACCAGTTTTCTCCTCCGATCGCGAAACCATTCTGTTGACATCCACCTACATAGGGAGAAATGACCATCACGATAAAATAAGAGAAATCAGGGCTCGTACAGAAAAATTTAAGTGCTCGTTTTTCTCCGCGTACCGTTCGAGAGTGGAACGGTAGAGAGACAACTTGAAGGTGGTTCATTGAACTCTTTTCCAGGCACTTTATTGTGAATAGCAGATTAATCACGTAGATGTAGAAACGATGATTCACACCCTGTCCAAGTTTCTATCCTTAGCGGTCGGGGCTGGCCGACGATGAGTGAGTGAGTCGTTCAGTTAACCAGTCAGTCAGGACAGTGGCTGGTTGGTTGGTTCGGGGGAAGAGACCAGACAGCGAGGTCATCAGTCTCATAGGATTAGGGAAGGACGGGGAAGGAAACCGGCCGTGCCCTTTCAGAGAAACCATCCCGGCATTTGTCTGGACTGATTTAGGGAAATCACGGAAAACCTAAATCAGGATGGCCGGACGCGGGATTGAACCGTCGTCCTCCCGAATGCGAGTCCAGTGTGCTGACCACTGCGCCACCTCGCTCGGTGTGTCAGAACAGTGCCTTTTACTCTTATTTTGTACGAATGCGTGGTGATGTCTGTTCTTTCGGACATGGACCGGGGGCTGCAGAGATACTCCGGGCAGCTGCAATAACGCTGTGTGCCAGGTGGCGCAGTAGGTTAACGCACACGCCTAGTAAGCCGCGGGCACGGTAGCTCAGCGTGTTCGGTCAGAGAGCCGGTTGGCCTCTGCAATAAAAAACACCGAGTGGAAGGATCAACAAACGAGCTTTAACGGATGTCATGTGACGTCCGCAACGACCAAACACGATAGAAAAAAAGTAATCAGGAGGTCCCAGGTTCGAATCCCAGTCCAGTACACATTTTCACACGTCGTCGCTGACACCGCACGAAGTCCCGATGCAGTTGACGTCACTCATCGCTTCCCTTATCTTTCCTTTCTCCCACCTCCACCTTCAATTTACATATAATTTCTTATTTTATCAGAACACCTATTAACATTTTGATTCTTGAGTTTCTCCAGGCGTATTTGATAATCAAAATATCCACGGGTGTACTGCCGGTCTACAGTGTCCAACGGGCACAATATTTCGGCGATCATACATGTCGCCACCATCAGGTGAACTGACGGACTGAGCTGCTGTGAACGTGCCGGCACGGAGATCCGTACGCTAAGGCTGCTCAGAGGGAACTGGGTTCGGTCGCGGCGGCGGCCAGTTTAAATACCCTCCGCCCGCGGCGTGATCCCTCCCCGCCGTCCGCGCCCCGCGGTGGAACAGATTGCGACGGCGTCTGAGATGACGTCGGTGTGACGGCTCTGTCCGCCGTGGTCGTCACAACTATACGTTTGCTCGATTTACTTTGGATTAACCCAATCGCTGGTTCCCAAGCCTTGCTAAGATTATAGCCACAGTCACGGTTTATGAGGTCGTCATCGGTGCGAATTTCGATGGCCTCTCTAACAACGCTGTCCCAGTATCTCGACGTCTGTACCAGAATCCTCGTGCGTTCATACTCCGTAGCGTGATTTTCCGACAATGTTCAGTGAACGCCGACTTGCTCGGATACGTCAGTCGAGTGTGCCTCTGGTGTTCACGGCATCGATCCTCGACGGTACGCATCGTCTGACCAATATACGACTTGCCACATTGACACGGAATCTGGTACACGCCGGCCTTCCTCAAACCGAGGTCATCTTTGGCGCTCCCCACCAGTGCACGAGTTTTATTCGGAGGACAAAACACCGTTCCGACCCGGTGTTTCTTCAAAATGCGGGCGATCTTTCCCGAGAGTGCGCCTGTATATGGGATAAACGCAGTGCCTACCTCCTCCCTCGTGATTTCATCCATATCCACAGGTTGTGCTGTAGTGGTTGGGCGGAGAGCACGTTGAATCTGCCACTATGAGAACCCATTTTATCGAAATACAGTTCTCAGATGTTCCAATTCTCTGCATCAGAAATAGTGCGCGCCCTATGTACTTCCCTCCCACCCCCAAGTTCACTCCGGACGCAGAAATTGTTAGTGCTGTTGAACAGGTTGCAGCTCGACTTCCGCCTGAATCTGCTGAGGAAATACTTCGTGAAACTTGTCGTGCGTTGACGAAATCCAAGCCGATGAAGTCAAATATCACCAGTAAAGAGAGGGCGGTCATTCGTGATCTGAGGGAGCGCTCTGAAATTGTTGCCTTACCGGCTGACAAAGGCAATGCTACAGTTGTTATCTGCCATAAGGACTACACTGATAAGATGCAGAGCCTGCTAAATGATTCCTACCGGAAGATCAGCGTTGACCCTACAAAGAAGGTGGAGAACAAGACGAGGTCGCTTCCGAAGGACGCAGATTTACCGGAGGGTGACGCTAAGAAATTGTTACCCCAAGGTCCGGTACCGCCTAGACTATATGGACTCCCGAAGGTTCACAAAGAGGGGGGTACCATTACGCCCCATCGTCAGCAACATGAGGGCATCTACATATTTGTTGGCCAAATACCTGACGGGAATATTAAGTCCTTACGTGGGTAAATGCCCTCATCACATCCGTAATTCCGTGGATTTTGTTAAACGCCTTGATAGCTTCACGTTGGGTGAGTCAGATATCATGGTGAGTTTTGACGTCGTTTCCTTGTTGACGAGGGTACCCTGCGAGAGTCACTAGAATTGATTAGTCAGAAGTTTGACGAGAAGACCACTGAACTTTTTAGGCATGTCTTGACTTCCACGTATTTTCTTTTTAATGGAGAATACTACGAACAGACGGAGGGAGTCGCCATGGGTAGCCCACTCTCACCGGTGGTAGCGAATTTGTACTTGGAGGAGGAAGCCCTGTCGTCATCCGAATGGAAACCTACTTGCTTTTTCCGTTACATCTACATGATTACTCTGCAATTCACATTTAAGTGCTTGGCAGAGGGTTCATCGAACCACAATCATACTATCTCTCTACCATTCACTCCCGAACAGCGGGCGGGAAAAACCAACACCTAAACCTTTCTGTTAGAGCTCTGATTTCTCTTATTTTATTTTGATGATCGTTCCTCCTATGTAGGTTGGGCTCAACAGAATATTTTCGCGTACGTGGACGACACGTTCGTCATCTGGCCACATGGTATGGATAAACTCCTTGACTTCCTTACACATCTAAACTCCATACACCCCAACATGAAATTCACTATGGACACTGAAACGGAGGGTAAATTACCTTTCCTTGACGTCTTGGTCAAGAGAAGGGCTGATGGCAACCCAGGTCATGGGGTGTATCGGAAGACAACGCACACTGATCTGTATTTGCACGCAGACAGCTGCCACCACCCTTCACAGAGGAATGGGGTGCTTAAAACTCTAGTACATAGGGCGCGCACTATCTCTGACGCAGAGAGTCTACCCCAGGAATTGGAACATCTGAGAACTGTATTTCGAAAAAATGGGTACTCAGAGTGGCAGATTCAACGTGCTCTCCGCCCAACCACTACAGCACAACCTGTGGATATGGATGAAATCACGAGGGAGGAGGTAGGCACTGCGTTTATCCCATATACAGGCGCACTCTCGGGAAAGATCGCCCGCATTTTGAAGAAACACCGGGTCGGAACGGTGTTTTGTCCTCCGAATAAAACTCGTGCACTGGTGGGGAGCGCCAAAGATGACCTCGGTTTGAGGAAGGCCGGCGTGTACCAGATTCCGTGTCAATGTGGCAAGTCGTATATTGGTCAGACGATGCGTACCGTCGAGGATCGATGCCGTGAACACCAGAGGCACACTCGACTGACGTATCCGAGCAAGTCGGCGGTCGCTGAACATTGTTTGTCGGAAAATCACGCTATGGAGTATGAACGCACGAGGATTCTGGTACAGACGTCGAGATACTGGGACAGCGTTGTTAGAGAGGCCATCGAAATTCGCACCAATGACGACCTCATAAATCGTGACTGTGGCTATAATCTTAGCAAGGCTTGGGAACCAGCGATTGGGTTAATCAAGAGTAAATCGAGCAAATGTATAGTTGTGACGACCACGGCGGACGGAGCCATCACACCGACGTCATCTCAGACGCCGTCGCAATCTGTTCCACCGTGCGACCGTGGCGCGGGGCGCGGACGGCGGAGTGAGCGCGCCGCGGGCGGAGGGTATTTAAATCGGCCGCCGCCGCGACCGAACCCAGTTCCCTCTGAGCAGCCATAGTGTACGGATCTCCGTGCCGGCACGTTCACAGGAGCTCAGTCCGTCAGTTCACCTGATGATGGCGACATGTATGATCGCCGAAATATTGTGCCCGTTGGACACTGTAGACCGGCAGTACACCCGTGGATATTTTGATTATCAAATACGCCGGGAGAAACTCAAGAATCACATTACCGCACAAATTTCGTACAACCACATGCTGTCAGTTACCATGTGGTTGTAAGAAATTTGTGCACAATGGTTTTATCTTAATGTGAGGTGTAAAGTGTTATATATACATCGCGATGTATGCAGCCAATGTAGTGCTCTTCCATGTTGGTTTTACAGGTGCTTGACAATGAAAAGTAGTCGAAATTAGCTAATCGCACAATTGTTTAAAATTACATTACAGCCTACTACGGACCATGTTTACGTTTACTAAACATCTGGAGGCTGTGGATCCCCACAAATACAAAATGTAAATTTCTTTTTGCTTTGTAGCAAACTTTTCTCAGTACCCGCTTTCCTTAAATAAAAGTCATTTTTGTAGCAAGCTTTAGCAACCTGCGTTGGTACTGTTAATTTCACCATAAACAGTAGTTATTGCTATTTGCTACTTTTCATTTATGTGGACAATGTTTTCTCATGCGCTTTTACGTGTTTTGTTATGGTATGTGCCAGGAGTTGCAATATCGGCCATTAAATTCCAGGCGCCGTACAGTCATAGCAAAACCGTTCGCTGGCTACTGGTGCAAGGAACCCTACCGGCGAGAAGTTTGATTTTGACAGCCGCTGCTACTACGTATAAACTGCGTTTACATTCAATAAGACGTCATCTACGGCATTCTCATTGCCAAATGCGAGTTTATTAAGCTCTTTCAATTATAACTGAACAAAGTTATAGCGATTTCCTTAATTATTCACGAATTTATTTGCGGGAGATTTCGTGTTATATGTTCTTTTGATGTTTGTTGACAAACTCTGACGTGCTGACTTTCGTTAAGTTTGGGAAGTAAAAGGGGTTTCTTTTGAGTTTATACAATCGAAATTCACGCAGTGTAGATATCTGAGAATCGTTATCTTCACAGTTTGCAATCATATTCTGAAACTAATTAACTTGTTTGTTACAGTACTACGTGACTCAAATGATGCATATTATCCTATGTTACAGTGGTGTCATGGAGTATTACACGTATTATTATTTTCACTTAGATAACTGACGAAATAGAATGAGAATTTACTTAGAGGAAGTTTTACATGATCAAATATTCAACACAGAACTGGACATGCTTATTTACATACAGATTGACTTGATAATCATTGTAGTTTATTGCTTCTATTACTATGTACATATATTATACTTATTGCGGTAGTAACTTCACATTATTTTAGTCATGCATAAATGAAACCTCGGGGAAGATCAGTTTGGATTCCGTAGAAATACTGGAACACGTGAGGCAATACTGACCTTACGACTTATCTTAGAAGAAAGATTAAGAAAAGGCAAACCTACGTTTCTAGCATTTGTAGACTTAGAGAAAGCTTTTGACAACGTTAACTGGAATACTCTCTTTCAAATTCTGAAGGGGGCAGGGGTAAAATACAGGGAGCGAAAGGCTATTTACAATTTGTACAGAAACCAGATGGCAGTTATAAGAGTCGAGGGGTATGAAAGGGAGGCAGTGGTTATGGAAGGGAGTGAGGCAGGGTTGTAGCCTATCCCCGATGTTATTCAATCTGTATATTGAGCAAGCAGTGAAGGAAACAAAAGAAAAATTCGGAGAAGGTATTAAAATTCATGGAGAAGAAGTAAAAACTTTGAGGTTCGCCGATGACATTGTAATTCTGTCAGAGACAGCAAAGGACTTGGAAGAGCAGTTGAACGGAATGGATGGTGTCTTGAAGGGAGGATATAAGATGAACATCAACAAAAGCAAAACGAGGATAATGGAATGTAGTCGAATTAAGTCGGGTGATGTTGAGGGTATTAGATTAGGAAATGAGACACTTAAAGTAGTAAAGGAGTTTTGCTGTTTAGGGAGTAAAATAACTGATGATGGTCGAAGTAGAGAGGATATAAAATGTAGACTGGCAATGGCAAGGAAATCGTTTCTGAAGAAGAGAAATTTGTTAACATCGAGTATAGATTTAAGTGTCAGGAAGTCATTTCTAAAAGTATTTGTATGGAGTGTAGCCATGTATGGAAGTGAAACATGGACGGTAAATAGTTTGGACAAGAAGAGAATAGAAGCTTTCGAAATGTGGTGCTCCAGAAGAATGCTGAAGATTAGATGGGTAGATCACATAACTAATGAGGAGGTATTGAATAGGATTGGGGAGAAGAGAAGTTTGTGGCAGAACTTGACTAGAAGAAGGGATCTGTTGGTAGGACATGTTCTGAGGCATCGAGGGATCACCAATTTAGTATTGGAGGGCAGTGTGGAGGGTAGAAATCGTAGAGGGAGACCGAGAGATGAATACACTAAGCAGATTCAGAAGGATGTAGGTTGCAGTAGGTACTGGGAGATGAAGAAGCTTGCACAGGATAGAATAGCATGGAGAGCTGCATCAAACCAGTCTCAGGACTGAAGACCACAACAACAACAAATGAAACTGACAACAAATGGCAGGCCGTACATCCCGAGGTTGTGAGGAAGGGGCTGGGGTAGCTGGAATGAGATGGTGATGATCCGGTGTACTTACTTTTGAGCCCGACGTAAGAAATCCATGTTCAGTGCTTCTTATAAGACTGATATATTAAGAGGAAGTCATTACTGAATACAGAAAATAACAAATACAACATGTTACCTGTCTTGAAACATATGTAAAAGCCATACATCAAATACTTGAAAATGGCATACAAGGCTGAAACCTGGGCTGTACTTAAACAAACAATAAGACCGTCAGATGGCAGTGTGTTACTTCAGAAAATAATCTGTTTCGCTACCTGCCTGTTCACAGTGAACACAATTTTCTTAGCCCTAACTTTTTTTTTAGAGAGAATGTTATTTCAGAGGAAGGTGAATAAAAAGTATATTTCTAAACACGAAGTCCCCTATTACGTGATAATACAAAACGAGCTGCCCTTTTTTGCACCCTTTCGATGTCCTCCGTCAATCCCACCTGCTAAGGATCCCACACCGCGCAGCAATATTCTAACAGAGGACGGACGAGTGTAGTGTAAGCTGTCTCTTTAGTAGACTTGTTGCATCTTCCAAGTGTCCTGCCAATGAAACGCAACTTTTGGCTCGCCTTCCCCACAATATTATCTATGTGGTCTTTCCAACTGAAGTTGTTCGTAATTTTAACACCCAGGCACTTAGTCGAATTGACAGCCTCGAGAATTGTACTATTTATCGAGTAATCGAATTCCGACGGATTTCTTTTGGAACTCGTGTGGATCACCTCACACTTTTCGTTATTTAACGTCAACTGCCACCTGCCACACCATACAGCAATCTTTTCTAAATCGCTTTGCAACTGATACTGGTCTTCGGATGACCTTACTAGACGGTAAATTACAACATCATCTGCGAACAACCTAAGAGAACTGCTCAGATTGTCACCCAGGTCATTTATATAGATCAGGAACAGCAGAGGTCCCAGGACGCTTCCCTGGGGAACACCTGATATCACTTCAGTTTTACTCGACGATTTGCCGTCTATTACTACGAACTGCGACCTTCCTGACAGGAAATCACGAATCCAGTCGCACAACTGAGACGATACCCCATAGGCCCGCAGCTTGGTTAGAAGTCGCTTTTGAGGAACGGTGTCAAAAGCTTTCCGGAAATCGTCTTCCTTTCGCACGCCACCCGGCGTTTGGGCATTGTGATTCAGACACTATTAAGAAAAGTCTGTTCACAAACATGGACGAAAAAGTGAACTGAAAGCTACTTATTGGCACCCAATAAGAAGTAAAGCAATATTGCAACCGCACTATGGAGCATACAGTTCAAGTGCTTCGAATCGATATTTGATTTACGAAAAGCGGGCAGTTGTATCACGGCAGATAATCTGTGACGCGGGGAACTCCCTACGGCCGGGGCTGTTGATTCGCTCGCCTGCACAGCTTCAGTCGTATTCTGGTGGTGGTAGAAGCAGCCTGCTACCGCAGTCAGAACGGTATCAAGAAACATTTTAGCAGTTGTCTCGGTAAGTACGCCATACTGTTCGTACTAATTTTGTGCAGAACTTGTAACAAACCTACCACAACAAAGGTCAAAAATTAATTATGATTGTAGTGCTGCTCACGCTGCTAAATACTGCATTTTCGGGCAACAACAAAGTTATATTATATGGCAGGTGTCATTTGAGCACAGTTAAGAAAGTCATTTCATGAAATAATGGATAAACTAGGCGCTCGTGTTTTTGTGTTTCCCACGGTGGTCTCGTCGTGAATTCGTGGCTCTATCGTCGAAAACCTAGGTAGTGATGATTCCAAGCTCGGATGCAAAGAGACCTAGGTTTTATTCTGCGATATTCAAAAGTTTTGTAGATGCGCTTCACAAACCATTCTTGAAGATTACACTTTTGCAGGACAATGGTGATGTAAAAAAGTAATCAGCACTCCGAATTTAAGTTACACTCCTATTTTTATTACTTCTGCTGCAATATCACGTAACACACAAAACATCACTTCACAATACAAAACATACTTGAAAATATCTTCCTCACTGTTAAAGTTCACATTTTATAAACTGACTACAATTTGCGGTTTTGCAACAAGACGACCAAGACTTGCCTCCCTAAAAACCGCTTACGCGCCCAAAATCAGAGTACGTCAAAGATCATAGTGACAAAAGAAAGAATACACATAAGAATAATATCATTGCAACATAAACATATCGATGTATCAAAGTACCTCTACATTAATGGAATCAAATCTGAATTTTGCCTCAGAAACATGTTAACTGCTTTACAGAAGCACAGTAGAATATTGCTGGTATCGAGAGGTTGAGGTGAGGTGCCGTAATGGTTACGTAATTGAAGTACCGTTACAAACTCTACACATCGTCACTACAGCTAGATAAAAGCCCCCTCCACCCCACACTCCAGTCTCCCCTTGGCATTCCGGCATCCAGCTTCACGCTTCCCAGTCGCACAAGCATGTGCTGTGACATCTCCTCCCCTTCAGGCCATCCTCACGGTCTTTTCCCGTCTCACCTGTTTGGCGGCAGTCCAGTACAACAGGACTTCCTCGCCCCACCTATTCTCCCAGCTACAATCCCCCTGCCCACTTCATTTCCAGTACGGTCATAACAGCGTGTCCCACTACACTCTCTTCCCTGACCCATTTCTGTGTTCCCCAGAGTCTCCAAGTAATAACTTTAGTGAATATATTATAGATTATGTGAGCAAAAGTATCCAGGCACTCCAAGTAACGCGAAACTGGCAACTACATCTCACGAAATTACAATCAAATTAACACCCTTAGCTGCTTACAGGCGTTGACATCAACGGGGACAGATGAAAATTGTAAGTAGGCTGTTTAGGTTTTTATATTGGTAACGCCAAGTAGCGCTCTGTATGAAAATCACTAGCTGTGCTGTGTGCAGTCTGTGGCTGGTTTGCATTGTTGTAATATTCGCTATTGTACTGTTGGGCAGTTGGATAAGAACAGCGCGTAGCGTTGCGCAGTTGGAGGTGAGCCGCCAGCAGTGGTGGATGTGGGGAGAGAGACGGCGGAGTTTTGAGAGCGGACGATCTGGACGTGTGTCCATCAGAGACAGTACATTTGTAAGACCGGATGTCATAAACTGCTATATATATTATGACTTTTGAACACTATTAAGGTAAATACATTGTTTGTTCTCTATCAAAATCTTTCATTTGCTAACTATGCCTATCGGTAGTTAGTGCCTTCAATAGTTAGAACCTTTTATTTAGCTGGCAGTAGTGGCGCTCGCTGTATTGCACTAGTTCGTGTAACGAAGATTTTTGTGAGTTAAGTGATTTGTGAAAGGTATAGGTTATTATTAGTCAGGGCCATTCTTTTGTCGGGATTTTTGAAAGTCAGATTGCGTTGCGCTAAAAAAAATATTGTTTGTCAGTTTAGTGTTGATTAGAATGGGTAAAGAGGGAAATGTCTGAGTACGTTCAGTTCTGCTCAGCTGTTTGAAAATCAAATAACCTAAGAGATTTATCAGCACAGTAATTCAATAATTTTTCTAAGGGGACGTTTCAAAATGTGTGCCCCGACCGGGACTCGAACCCGGGATCTCCTGCTTACATAGACGCTCTATCCATTGTTCTATTTTATTCCTTGAATTTGTTCGTGGCGGACATCCGATGACATGCGTTCAGGTTCTTCGTTGATCCGTTCACTCAGTTTTTTTTATTACAGAGGGTGGCTAAACCCTCTGACCGAACACGCAGATCTACCGTGGCGGCGGCAAAATACTAAGCACCAAACAAGGTTTGATCTCGGAACCTTTCGCTTAGCAGCCAAACACCTTAACCATTACGCTAATGTAGCTCGTCATATGAGCCACCGAGCACACAGAGGATAGCGCGACTGCAAGGATTTATCTCTGGCACGCCTCCCGCGAAACCCACATTCTCAACGTATTGTCCTGCACTACATTCGTAATTTCATTCTAACGAGCTGCTTTGTTATTGATGGTATCTGTTCTTTCGCACATGTCCGAAAGAACAGATACCATCTTAGTATATATATATATATATATATATATATATATATATATATATAGTTAAGGCTCAACGGACACTTGACCATCTTCTTCTTCTGAGCGAATGCACCAACAGTGACCGAACTCTTACGGGAATCGGCAATGCGCCGCGAGTAATGAGTATAATGGGCGGGGGCACTGTGAATATAGCGTGGGACAATAAGTCGGGAATGTGGGTCTGACGGGAGGCGTGCCAGACATAAGTCCCTGCAGTCGCACTATCCTCTGTGTCCTCGGTGGCTCAGATGGATAGAGCGTCTGCCACGTAAGCAGGAGATCCCGGGTTCGAGTCCCGGTCGGGGCACACATTTTCATCTGTCCCCGTTGACGTATGTCAACGCCTGTAGGCAGCTAAGAGTATTCATTTCATTGTAATTTCATTCTAACGAGCTGCATGGTCACCGATGGTATCAGTTCTTTCGGACTCTTAAGACTTCATCTTAGTGTATATATATACATCTCACGAGTCGCAGACCGCTACTAGAGCTTTTTATAAAATATCGACACATTCCAGAAGAATATCGACATAAAATGTCTTCAACGTATCACACAATATATCGATACCAAAACGGCTATATCGAGTGCCGATATTTTTATTTTATATTATATTTATCTCGCAATTTTCTGTTTATATATGAAATTGTACTCTTGAAATAGTAGAATAACACAATTTTACTTTCACTATGTGAAGGAGTCTTATTACTTTTTCAACTTTCACCATGCCCAGTCTTTCTCTGTGAGTGTGCGAAGCAAGTTCAGGTGGTTCAAATGGCTCTGAGCACATCTAAGGTCATCAGTCCCCTAGAACTTACAACTACTTAAATCTAACTAACCTAAAGACAGCACACACATCCATGCCCGAGGCAGGATTCGAACCTGCGACCGTAGCGGTCACGCGGTTCCAGACTGTAGCGCCTAGAACCGCTCGGCCACCCCGGCCGGCGCAAGTCCAGTTGCACGGGGGGGGGGGGATGTGAATGGAGTAACAAGATTTCCGATATGGAGAAACAGCACCCCAGTTGCATAAGCACTTTTTAACGCAACTAGTATGCTATTTCCTCACGTCGGCATTCTTCAGAAACGGTTACTGAAAAAGATAACCATAATCTAAGTGACGAGTTGGGTTTTTGCGGTGAGCGGAGACGTGGGATGGGTTATGCCGACGTAACCGGCGCTCGGCGCTGCCAACAGAAACTGCAACGCTTAACTTCACCACACAATTTTGACACGACAGCTGCTATGTCGCTGGCGTTTGCACAATTGAGAAAATAGGTAAGTAGACACAGTATTCCAGACAAATCTGTTTGTGACGAAACCGAACGACCGACCCATTGGACACTTTCTATTGGTCCATTTACATACACTGTTACCATTGCTGACAAAGTGGTTATGCCAAGCGTGAACGTGCATCGTTTTTCTTTCAGTTCTTGCTCTAAGGGAGATAAGCAGGCAGCTAGCATGTTGATGTACAGAATATATAATAATAATATTAAATATGTTGTTGTTGTTGTTGTTGTTGTGGTCTTCAGTCCAGAGACTGGTTTGACGCAGCTCTCCATGCTACTCTATCCTGTGCAAGATTCATCATCTCCCAGTATCTACTGCAACCTACATCCTTCTGAATCTGCTTAGTGTATTAATCTCTTGGTCTGCCTCTACGATTTTTACCTTCCACGCTGCCCTCCAGTACTAAATTGGTGATCCCTTGATGCCTCAGAACATGTCCTACTAACCGGTCCCTTCCTCTAGTCAAGTTGTGCCACAAACTCCTCTTCTCCCCAATTCTATTCAATACCTCCTCATTAGTTATGTAATCTACCCGTCTAATCTTCAGCATTCTTCTGTAGCACTACACTTCGAAAGCTTCTATTCTCCTCTTGTCCAAACTATTTATCGTCCACGTTTCACTTCCAAACATGGCTACACTCCATACAAATACTTTCAGAAACGACTTCCTGACACTTAAATCTATACTCGATGTTAACTAATTTCTCTAAACGCTTTCCTTGCCGTTTCCATTCTACATTGTAGATCCCCTCTACTTCGACCATCATCAGTTATTTTGCTCCCCAAATAGAAAAACTCATTTACTACTTTAAGCGTCTCATTTCCTAATCTAATTTCCTCAGCATCACCCGAGTTAACTCGATTACATTCCATTATTCTCTTTTTGCTTTTGTTGATGTTTATCTTATATCCTCCTTTCTAGACACTGACCATTCCGTTCAACTGCTCTTCCAGGGCCTTTGCTCTGTCTGACAGATTACAATGTTATCGGCGAACCTCAAACTTTTTATTTCTTCTCCATGGATTTTAATTCCTACTCCGAATTTTTCTTTTGTTTCCTTTACTGCTTGCTCAACATACAGATGGAATAACATCGGGGATAGGCTACAACCCTGTCTCACCCCCTTCCCAACCACTGTTTCACTTTCATGTCCCTCGAATCTTATAACTGCCACCTGGTTTCTGTACAAATTGTAAATAGCCTTTCGCTCCCTGTATTTGACCACTCCCACCTCCAGAATTTGAAAGAGAGTATTCCAGTCAACATTGTCAAAAGCTTTCTCTAAGTCTACGGAATCCAAACTGATCTTTTCCGAGGTCGGCTTCTACCAGTTTTTCGAAAGTACTAATTCTGCTTCTTGTACATTAGACGGTAGATCATTCACATATATCCTAACAGTAGTGGATCTAAGATTGAGCCTTGGGGAAGTCCATACGCGATTTCTCCCCAGTCAGAATTGTGTCCGTGGATTCTGTTGGTTGAATTACTACGAAGTACTACTTTCTGTATTCTTTTGGTTAGATATGACATGGTTCATTGGTTGGCTATACCATCAATCCCATAAAACTTCAATTAATCAAGGCGTGTACTACGGTTCACACAACCAAATGCCTTGGATGGGCCACAGAAAATACCTATCGGTGCTATTTTGTTATTTAAGGCTTGTAGTATCTGGTGTAAAATGTAAATGGCACTCTCAGTAGAGCAACCCTTCTGAAACCCAAACTGTAATTTGCTGAGGATACAATTGTTGCCAAGGTGAGATACTGTTCTAGAATACACCACCTTCTCAAAAATTTTAGAAAATGATGTCAGCTGTGAAATAGGTCGGTAGTTATCAACTTTCTTGAAGAGGTGTTTAACAACAGCATATTTTAGTCTCTCTGGAAAAATGCGTTGAGTTAGTGGTCCATTTCATATTTTGGACAATACGAGACTTTCTATATGGGAACAAATCTCTATTGGAAACATCATCAAAACCAGAAGAGCTTCCATTCTTGAGAGAATGTATGACACTCTTAATTTCAGAAGTAGAAGTTAGTGGTACATTCATATGATGTAATTTTATGAGAGTAACTTCTTCAACATACTTCTGTGATCTTAGTCTTAAACTTTTGGTGCCTATGCTTTCTTATGCGTACACACATTACGTAATTCCTGTACATTTGAGGGTAGGGACATTTTAATAACAGGACAAGTAATTTTGTATACGCATTGTTGGCTAGTAACAGGGACTTTTATTAAATGAAACAAGTTTACTATTACCAGTCACTGTTCATTTATCTCCACAACGCGTTTCGAAGCTCCATCATCAGGTGGATTTACTTTTGTTACTATGACACGTGTGTACGTGTGTGTGTGTGTGTGTGTGTGTGTGTGTGTGTGTTGTGTTACGCACTAGACAATGCCGTAAGTTCCTCCAAAAAATCGTAGCACAACACACACACCATTCACCTGATGATGGAGGTTTAAACCTTCGAGACGGAGATAAATAAAGAGTGACTAGTAACAGTAAACTTTTTTCATTTAATGTCAATAACAGTCACGGTAAAGCCTAACCTACAATGTTCGCATTTGAAGGGACTTTAATGCACGGTCGCAAATAGACTGGATTGTGGTGTTTCTCTAATAGCAGCAAATCCAACATTTTTTAGTGTTCCAGCGATTTTGCTACAGACTGTGATGTCTGTCCTAAGTATGGAACTGAACACTACTTCCTGCAGACAGTGCAAGGGGCAGCAGATTGAGCACACAGGAGGGGGGTGGTGCAATAAATTCCGGTTTAAAACATTCTTTGAATGTGGGGACACATATAAGACGCCACTGAGTGGAAAGGTGCGTGTTTTTGTGTTACTGGGTGTTATGAGCAAGAAGGTATTTTTGAGTCTGTAATTACAGGATAACTACAAATTCTGAATTAATGTGTGTATGTACTGACGTCAGTAAATATGTCTGAAAGAACTGATCGATTTGTCGCCGATCTCCTTTGTGAAATGACTGTTTTTATGTCAGCTGTTTAAGTTGTGGAAAAAATGGGTTGAGCTGTGTTGCAGTGCCTGTCCACACAGTATATCACATACACACCTGCACCAATATTTAATATCTGCAGTCAAACGTTGCTTGACGAAGAAATTTTGTTCAAAATTGTCCATGAATATTTCCGCCATTGACATCTTCAACTTTTGTAGTCCTATCTTCCTCAGTTGCGTGTAATATTACGGTATATTGATAATTTTTACTTATGGACCGTCTGACAGCAACTGAATAAAACACAATTTTAGTGCCATACGCGTTTCGCCTTTATTTTCTGCAAGGCATCATCAGTGGCAGGTTGCGTGGACAACTGAAAAAACATTGCATTAAAACAAGCGTTCAGTGCATAGTGCTGTGGAATGTGGAAAAAACAGCAAATTGGCGTTCATAAGAAGAAGAACAACACCAAAAAAAGGGGCGTAATATGTAAGAAATTGTCCACGCAACCTGCCACTGATGATGCCTTGCAGAAAATAAAGACGAAACGCGTATGGCACTAAAATTGTGTTTTATTCAGTTGCTGTCAGACGGTTCATAAGTAAAAATTATCAATATACCGTAATATTTCCGCCATTACTGGACTGAGGGTGCCCTATAGCTAGCTAAATGTTTACACACAGTGCCCTTCAGCTGGAAATAGTTTTCGACAAAGCATGTCGGTGGATGACGTTTCTGGGCAGGGGTTCTTATCCTCAATTGGTTCCTCAAGCCACCCTGTACAAGCCCTCGATGTCTGTCTTCACAATGTATAGTGTTCTGATAGTAGCCCCTCAGCCCCTATTCTTTAAATAATCGAAGTCGCATGTATAAAACAGTCTGATTACCTTACTAACGGGCGAATGTGTTAAGTATTTGACGTTACACATGGAAGCGAGAAAAAGTTTGAAAAAGATTTGAAATTATGCTTAAAGTTTGTTGGAAGTCGCTAATTGCTGTCATTCTCAAACACTGCTTGAATATAGTGTGGGCATCTGTTATTATAGGTTATCTGTCGTGAGTTGATTGCAATCTCATTAGAAAGAATTACACCAGACGCCTTCCGCTTTTATTTACAAAGCATCTTCTGTGGTTACTGGTGTTTCTTAACATAATCTTTTCCTCCCCCTCTTGCTACCAGTGGTTGGTGTCGACACGCTTCATTTCACATCTGCACTTGGCTGTTTTTTGGCGTTCTGCGTTATTTATTGTGCTGCACTATTTACTGTTGACTTTCTTAACTGTTTTACATTCTTCACTGCCACAGTGAAGAATGGATAACCCCTGGACAGCATTAGATAGGCAATCTGGAAGAGGGGCCATGCACTGGGTTGGCCGTTTGGTAATTTAGATCTGGTGTGGCAAAAAACAGTAACGCAGCATTCACAGGCAATATCCCGCGTTCCCTTCCGTTCCCTGTAAACGCTTGCTCACAGCTACAAGCGAATTCTAGTTAAGCGAATCGTCCGCGAATGCCCCATTCGCTTGTGTTCGCTTCAGTTTGCACCGGTGTAAACCACGCTTGATGCGCTCAACAAACGACGCGCGGAGCCAAACTGAGAAACAAATTAGCGGCCAACGTCGAGCGGCAGTTGTTGGCACAATTTCTTTTCAACTGTCCCGTCAAAGATAATCGCCGTCGAAGACAAACCGTTCCGCCTATGCGGCTTATCTCTGCTGGAGCTCGATAGCGATTTCGTGTTGCAGCTTCCACTTACCTGTGTACTTTGCTTCTGTCTCTCTCTCTCACTGCGATCTTTGGCGGAACAGCAGACAGTCGAAGACAGCGCGGAGAGTCAAACGGGGCAGTGAAAGTGTGTGCACACAGTCAAATGGGGCAGGGGGCACGCGGCTAGTGACCACTGGGGACGGCACGCAGGAAGATGTAAGCACACACAGTCTCACACACACACGCGCTTGCTTGCTCGCACACTTGATACGGGCGTGCGACGGACAGACACGCGATCGCAGACTGTGGAAAGCGCGAGCGTAGCCGACTTTATCACGGGGATTAGCGCGCCGCGGACGCTATCTCTGCCTGCCCCCACTATGCCAACCTTGACGACACGATCGCGCGGCGCGACTCGACTTAACACATTCCTCCAAGCGCCGGGAGCAGAATAGAACGACACACAGACAAGTGCACACACCTGTCGACGGCCGAAGCAGACAAATACCGCCCTGGCAGCGGCTCGACACGCGACGCCATTCAAAACGCGAACACAAGGAAGGAAGGAAAAAGAACTGTTATCAGCGCGCCGCACTATGTACAGCGTATCAGTCTGCGTACAGAGTGATAAGGCTCGGCGAACGGCAACGGGGTGTGGCTATTTGTGACACGAGAACACGCGTTCCTTGAGTCCTGGACTGATAAAAAAAAGAATTCGCGGGAAAGTCGCTATGAGAAACACACTGAGAAGAGTTATAAAAAAGCTGGGAGCTTCAAATAAAGCAACAGACGGAATTGTAAACGACGTATTTTGAGGGACGACTGACAGGTTTTCTGTCGGCCGGAGTGGTCGAGCGGTTCTAGGCGCTACAGTCTGGAGCTGCGCGGCCGCTACGGTCGCAGGTTCGAATCCTGCCTCGGGCATGGATATATGTGATCTCTTTAGGTTAGTTAGGTTTAAGTAGTTCTACGTTCTAGAGGACTGATGACCTCAGAAGTTGAGTCCCATAGTGCTCAGAGCCATTTGAACTATTTGAACAGGTTTTCTGCAAATGACTTGTTTCTTAATTTTAAGAAAATGCATCATATTGAATTTCGTATGCGGCCAGTCAGACAAGCACTAGGAATATTGTTGTTGTTCTTGTCTTCAGTCCAGAGACTGGTTCGATGCAGCTCTCCATGCTACTCTAACCTCTGCAAGCTTCTTCTATCTCTCAGTAACTACTGCAGCTTACACTCTTTTTAATCTACACTCCTGGAAATTCAAATAAGAACACCGTGAATTCATTGTCCCAGGAAGGGGAAACTTTATTGACACATTCCCGGGGTCAGGTACATCACATGATCACACTGACAGAACCACAGGTACATAGACACAGGCAACAGAGCATGCACAATGTCGGCACTAGTACAGTGTATATCCACCTTTCGCAGCAATGCAGGCTGCTATTCTCCCATGGAGACGATCGTAGAGATGCTGGATGTAGTCCTGTGGAACGGCTTGCCATGCCATTTCCACCTGGCGCCTCAGTTGGACCAACGTTCGTGCTGGACGTGCAGACCGCGTGAGACGACGCTTCATCCAGTCCCAAACATGCTCAATGGGGGACAGATCCGGAGATCATGCTGGCCAGGGTAGTTGACTTACACCTTCTAGAGCACGTTGGGTGGCACGGGATACATGCGGACGTGCATTGTCCTGTTGGAACAGCAAGTTCCCTTGACGGTCTAGGAATGGTAGAACGATGGGTTCGATGACGGTTTGGATGTACCGTGCACTATTCAGTGTCCCCTCGACGATCACCAGTGGTGTACCGCCAGTGTAGGAGATCGCTCCCCACACCATGATGCCGGGTGTTGGCCCTGTGTGCCTCGGTCGTATGCAGTCCTGATTGTGGCGCTCACCTGCACGGCGCCAAACACGCATACGACCATCATTGACACCGAGGCAGAAGCGACTCTCATCGCTGAAGACGACACGTCTCCATTCGTCCCTCCATTCACGCCTGTCGCGACACCACTGGAGGCGGGCTGCACGATGTTGGGGCGTGAGCGGAAGACGGCCTAACGGTGTGCGGGACCGTAGCCCAGCTTCATGGAGACGGTTGCGAATGGTCCTCGCCGATACCCCAGGAGCAACAGTGTCCCTAATTTGCTGTGAAATGGCGGTGCGGTCCCCTACGGCACTGCGTAGGATCCTACGGTCTTGGCGTGCATCCGTGCGTCGCTGCGGTCCGGTCCCAGGTCGACGGGCACGTGCACCTTCCGCCGACCACTGGCGACAACATCGATGTACTGTGGAGACCTCACGCCCCACGTGTTGAGCAATTCGGCGGTACGTCCACCCGGCCTCCCGCATGCCCTCTATACACCCTCGCTCAAAGTCCGTCAACTGCACATACGGTTCACGTCCACGCTGTCGCGGCATGTTACCAGTGTTAAAGACTGCGATGGAGCTCCGTATGCCACGGCAAACTGGCTGACACTGACGGCGGCGGTGCACAAATGCTGCGCAGCTAGCGCCATTCGACGGCCAACACCGCGGTTCCTGGTGTGTCCGCTGTGCCGTGCGTGTGATCATTGCTTGTACAGCCCTCTCGCAGTGTCCGGAGCAAGTATGGTGGGTCTGACACACCGGTGTCAATGTGTTCTTTTTTCCATTTCCAGGAGTGTATTTAATGTATTGATGCCTTGGTCTCCCTCTAAGATCTTTACCCACCGCGCTTCCCTCCAATACTAAATTGATGATCGCGTAAAGGTGGCCTCAGCTGTGAATAGGATGGATGACACAAATCCCGGAATCGTGGTTGCCTGGTGGAGAAACCAGTGACAAAACTGCTCCCGATGTGGAAAGTCTGTTGGTAGTATGCCTGGACACGCTGTAAGTGATAAGGGCAGTAACAATTGTGCAACACGGCCGTCTGGCTTACCCCGCACTGGCGGCCAACTGCCTGGTACTGACACGGCGGTCGCCTTCCACAGTCTCAATCACATTTTCCTCCATGTCTGGCGTCCGAACACTTCCGATACGTCCTTCACGATTTCCCGCTTCCTGAAACGACCCTGTCTCAGACAAACAGCGAAACACTTTTGCAAACATTGAATGCTGTGTTTGTTTTCAGAAGGGGAACACGTGAGGCAATACTGACCCGACGACTGATCTTAGAAGCTAGATTAAGGAAGGGCAAACCTATGTTTCTAGCATTTGTAGACGTAGAGAAAGCTTTTGACAATTCTGACTGGAATACTCTCAAATTCTGAAGGTGGCAGGGGTACAATACAGGGAGCGAAAGGCTATTTACAATTTGTACAGAAACCAGTTGGCAGTCATAACAGTCGAGGGACATGAAAGGGAAGCAGTGGTTGGGAAGGGAGTGAGACAGCGTTGTAGCGTCTTCCCGATGTTATTCAACCTGTATATTGAGCAAGCAGTGAAGGAAACAAAAGAAAAATTCGGAGTAGGTATTAAAATCCATGGAGAAGAAATAAAAACTTTGAGGTTCGTCGATGACATTGTAATTCTGTCAGAGACAGCAAAGGACCTGGAAGAGCAACTGAACGCAATGGACAGTGTCTTGAAAGGAGGATATAAAATGAACATCAAAAAAAGTAAAACGAGGATAACGGAATGTAGTCGAATTAAGTCGGGTGATGCTGAGGGAAATAGATTAGGAAATGAGACACTTAAAGTAGTAAAGGAGTTTTGCTATTTAGGGAGTAAAATAACTGATGATGGTCGAAGTAGAGAGGATATAAAATGTAGACTGGCAATGGCAAGGAAATCGTGTCTGTTGTTGTTGTAGTTGTTGTGGTCTTCAGTCCTGAGACTGGTTTGATGCAGCTCTCCATGCTACTCTATCCTGTGCAAGCTTCTTCATCTCCCAGTACCAACTGCAACCTACATACTTCTGAATCTGCTTAGTGTATTCATCTCTTGGTCTCCCCCTACGATTTTTACCCTCCACGCTGCCCTCCAATACTAAATTGGTGATCCCTTGATGCCTCAGAACATGTCCTACCAACCGATCCCTTCTTCTGGTCAAGTTGTGCCACAAACTCCTCTTCTCCCCAATCCTATTCAGTACCTCCTCATTAGTTATGTGATCTACCCATCTAATCTTCAGCATTCTTCTGTAGTACCACATTTCGAAAGCTTCTATTCTCTTCTTGTCCAAACTATTTACCGTCCATGTTTCACTTCCATACATCGCTACACTCCATACAAATACTTTCAGAAATGACTTCCTGACAAATCTATACTCGATGTTAACAAATTTTTCTTCAGAAACGCTTTCCTTGCCATTGCCAGTCTACATTTTATATCCTCTCTACTTCGACCATCATCAGTTATTTTGCTCCCCAAATAGCAAAACTCCTTTACTACTTTAAGTGTCTCATTTCCTAATCTAATACCCTCAACATCACCCGACTTAATTCGACTACATTCCATTATCCTCGTTTTGCTTTTGTTGATGTTCATTTCATATCCTCCTTTCAAGACACCATCCATTCCGTTCAACTGCTCTTCCAAGTCCTTTGCTGTCTCTGACAGAATTACAATGTCATTGGCAAACCTCAAAGTTTTTATTTCTTCTGCATGGATTTTAATACCTACTCCGAATTTTTCTTTTGTTTCCTTTACTGCTTGCTCAATATACAGATTGAATAACATCGCGGAGAGGCTACAACCCTGTCTTACTCCCTTCCCAACCACTGCTTCCCTTTCATGTCCCTCGACTCTTATAACTGCCATCTGGTTTCTGTACAAATTGTAAATAGCCTTTCGCTCCCTGTATTTTACCCCTGCCACCTTTAGAATTTGAAAGAGAGTATTCCAATCAACATTGTCAAAAGCTTTCTCTAAGTCTACAAATGCTAGAAACGTAGGTTTGTCAATCCTTAATCTATTTTCTAAGATAAGTCGTAAGGTCAGTATTGCCTCACGTGTTCCAGTATTTCTACGGAATCCAAACTGATCTTCCCCGAGGTCGGCTTCTACTAGTTTTTCCATTCGTCTGTAAAGAATTCGAGTTAGTATTTTGCAGCCGTGGCTTATTAAACTGATAGTTCGGTAATTTTCACATCTGTCAACACCTTGAAAGGTGGCTACACTGAGCCACAGCGCCAGAGATCGCTAGAGAGCATTGTTCCGCCCGCCTCCACTGGCAGTGATTATTGAGATGTCGTAGTGGTCAGTGCTTGTCGAGGACTCGTGGTAGTCAGTTCGTGTTCAGATGTGCTAGTAGGGAGTGCTTGCTGAGATGTGATGCTGAAAGGTTCTTGTTGAGATGTGGTAATAGCGAGTCGGTGTGGAGATATATTGTAATTATGAGAGTGATTTTGGTCAATATATGAAGGTAACGAAACTTGATTTATTTTTCATTATTTCCATGTTTTAAATAATGTGTCATTACAGGTTCAGTCAACAAAGCATCTGGCTTGTGTTCTTGGATTAGAGTGTAATTGTGGTTCTCTTGAGTAATTATGGTATTTGTATTTTCTTTAATTAATTCAGTATAAATGGTATTTGAAATTCTTGTCTTTTGAAGAAGAACCGTGCCAGATGTGTACGTTGAGTCACACTCCCACACACAGAACAGTGATACTTGTGCTTTGGTTTCGTAGGTTTTATAGTTGCTGGGGACTTAATTAATTAATTAATTAATTGTGTTAATGAAAATTTCCATTTCATTCCTTGTTGTTGTTCTATGCAGTCAGATAGCGTAATAATACTAGTCAGGGCCAACCGTTACGAGACTTCGTAAACGGACAGACAGCTACTAAAGCAAAAATTAAAATTATTTGCATTCCATTTAATTGAGCCCCCATGCACGTGGCGACCGTTGCTTCGGATCGTCCCTTGGAATTCTTCTGATTGTGTAGACAGTAGTATTGTTGTAGTAATTGGTAGTTTAGTAATTGTAGTCTATATTGCATGTGTAGATTTGGTAATTGTCATTCTTCTAATGGTATTTATTTTGCAAAATTTCATTTCTGTTGTCTTGTCTACGGGTTTGACAATTAGTGCAATTATTTCAATTGTTCGATTAATCGTGTTTGAGGGAAACATTTCGTGTGAATGGTATTGTTGGAGATAAAGTGTCATTGTGTGTAATTTTCATATAGTGACGAGTTTGTATGTTTTGTAAATGATTACGCGGTCGATGAAAAAGGCAAAAATGATGGACAGTGAGAATGACGAAATTGTTAACATGGCGAACTCGCCAACAGAGGAAAACAGTATGATGGATAATGAAGTGGAAAACAATGTAATAAGTCGGGAAAATAGTCCGGAACCATTTCAAAATTCTTCTCAATCAGAAAATTTACAGATTACGAGATTAGCGACAGAAGATATGGAGCAGTTGATGAGTGCTATATTAAATTTGGGAGCACGAATGGAAACACGGTTTGACTCACAAATAGGAACAATTAAAACAGAGATTGGAACAATTAAAACAGAGATGGGAACTTTGGGATCTGAATTAAAAACAGTGGGATCACAGTTACGATCTGAAATTAAAACAGAGATGGAAACAATGGAAACACGGTTAGATTCACGAATAGGGACTTGTTTCAAAAACATGAAAGATGAATTAAAGAAAGAAATCAGAGAAGAAGTACAACCGATTTTGAATTCTCACAATAATAGATTAATTGCAGTAGAGATTAGACAAAGGGAACAGGATAGAGAACAGGAGGAGAGAGATCGCGTGATAGTACAGAAATTTTCAGAGTTAAATTTACAATGTGCACACGATAAGGATGAGATATTTGAGAGAATCGAGGAATCCGTACCAAATGACAGAATAAATAATCTAACACAACAATATGAACAGTTAACTACCAAATGTGTCAACACTGAAACCCGAGTCGCGACACTTACGGAAGACGTAAATAAACAGAAAGAAAAAATAGGTGACTTATCGGAAAGAGTTGAAGAGATTTCAGATAAATTGACAAGTCTTAGTTTACATGGGGGAAGAGATTCGGATGATACAGCTCCATTACCATTTGCAGAAACCGAAGAGTACCAGAACATAAATAAGCATGTTGAAAATCAGGGAAAATTTAATGAACGCGTTAAAAGGGAAGTTGAGGCATTACGAAAGCAAGTCAAACAAATTGAAGGCGAAATCGTAGGAAAAGACAGCAGAAGAAATTTAGAATCACAGATAGCAGAGGGGTTTGAAGAAAGTAATTTATTTCATTTACGGGACACAACAAGAGAGCGCCAGGCGCGCGAACTTGACAATAATCGACATTCAAACTGGGACAGACGCGGTAGGTCTTTGTCGCCACGAGGCGAAAACTTTGACTATAAACACTTTTTGACTGTTCGGAAATTTAAGATCTTCCGCAATTCTAAAAATGACATACATCCATGTGCATGGTTAGATCAATTTATGTATGCACTCCCACCAAATTGGCCACTAAGTCACAAACTGGAATTTATGTGTGGATATTTAGAAAACGAACCGGCGACGCGGATGCGTGCACTCATTAGAGATTGTAATAATCTGAATGATTTTTATCATGCATTTCTATCGGCATATTGGTCCGAAAACACGCAAGACAGAGTCAAACACAGTCTTATTATGCAGCGTAATTTCAAACAGTCTGAATTCCGCACGCCAGCAGAATATTTTGAAGACATGATTCGAAAGAATCAGTTCCTTTCCAACCCTTACAGTCCGACTGAATTAATTCGCATTTGTTTAACTAAGCTGCCACAATCCATAAGACAAATTGCTTTAGCCGGAAGATGTAAAGACGACATTGAGACTTTTAAGACTTTGCTACAAGAACTTGAGTATGACAACGACGACGGGACTTCTTGTAATTTTTTCAGTAGCAGTAATTACAATACATTTTCAGAGAAAAGGGATAGTGATCGGAACGGACGTTATTTGGGTAACTTTGAGAATGACAGACGTAACAGACAGGACAATAGATACCAGCCTTATGACAATAACAGACGTTCTAACAGAAATTACACAGACAATTATAATAACGGTAATTCGTACCGGAATGATCAATCATACGGAAACAGTAATCGGTATCATCAAGACAGAAATTTTTCATACAATAATAGAAACTCTTACTACAGAAATAACCAGGGTAGTAGGTCTAACAATAATTTCAGAAGTGACAGTCGAAATTATACAAGAAGTAGTTATGCAGACAGACAGGAAAACAGAAATTTTAATAACAGACACAACCAAGAATTTGCATCTAACAGACAGGAAGGACCTAATTGGCATCCTCCGCGTGACAGAAATTCAGAGAGACAAGTGGAAATAGTAGAAATTGATCCGCGAAATGTCGGGAATAATCAAAGACGTGACGCAAACAATCGACAATGACTAGCAGCTTCGGCTTCTGGCAGCAATATAGACGGTTCAGAAAGTAATGACACTACGACTTTACACTACGTACGCCTGGAAGACATGAGAGACATTTTGCTAGATGAAAAGGAAAATAATATAGATACATTTTTACATCCTGCTATTGAAGTATGTGTGGGTAAGAATAAGTTCACTGCAGTTTTAGATTCTGGGAGCCCATTGAACGTCATTAGTGAATCAGTTTTTCGTATATGTGAAAGAACTATTGCCTGTCCTGTGTTACCTATTTCTAAAACTACAATTCGAGGAGCGATTTCTGGAAAAGGTGTGGAAGTTAAACAACAGACCAACCTAAATTTCATTTGTCAAGGATACGAATTGTCTGCTAATTTTATTATTGTTCCATTACTCAGTACACAAATTATATTAGGTATGGAGTTTCTTAACGCACATAAGGCAATTTTGAACTTTAAAGAAGGAAGTGTGAATTTGACTGTTGCCGGAATGCCGAAATGTTTGAAATTTTTCGAGTGTTTAGCAAGATCTGAATCAGATACAAAATGTTTAAGGTTTCTTACTTCTGATGTTTTCGCTGAGCATTATGACGACAATGTGTTCATTCATGGCAATGACAATAGATACAGAGACGCGATGGAGGATATAATTAGTAGCGAAGAATTAATTAATGAAAAGGTTAAGAAAGCTGAAGTGCCAGATGACGTTGCAAAAGAAGAGCTGCACCATATTTTGACTTCACATGCTACAGTCTTTAGTCATCACACAGGAACTATACAAGGCTTACAATATTTATTTAAAGTAAAAGAACACACACCATTTCGCGGGAAAACGTACGCTATTCCTTTGGCTTACAGAGACAAGGTTAAGAATGAACTTCAATACATGTTAGATCAGGGCATTATTGAGCCAGCAGTCAGCCCTTATACCAGCCCATTACACGTTGTTCTTAAAAAGGATGGGTCAATTCGTTTGGTTCTGGATTCCAGACAGATAAATAATATTATTATTCCTGAAACTGACCGTCCACAAAATTTAGATGAACTTCTTCAACATTTCCATGGAATTAAAGTTTTATCCACGATTGATATGCGCGCAAGTTTTTGGCAAATAGAACTCCACCCTGATTGTAGAAAATATACTGCTTTTTTAGCCTTTGGTAACTGTTACCAGTTTCGGAAATTACCGTTTGGACTTACTGTATCTTCAGCAGCATTCATTCGTAGCTTAAATGAAATTTTACCTGTTTGTCTTCGTGACAATATTACTTCTTATGTTGACGACATTCTTATTGCTAAACGTTCTTGGAGTGAGCACAACAAAATTTTGGATTCACTATTACGTATTTTTGCACGAGTTGGCATGACAGTGAACTTGGAAAAATCAGAATTTGGTCGTTCTCAGGTGAAATTTCTCGGTCACATTATTTCTACAGAAGGTATTCTTCCTGATCCAGAAAAATTAGACGCTATTCGTAATTATGCTGTTCCTACCACAAAACGTGATGTTCGTAGTTTCCTTGGTGTCTGTAATTTTCTTCGACGCTTTGTTAGATTGGACAATTTGGCCACACCTCGTTTATGTGAACTATCTGGAAAAAATTCTAATTGGTGTTGGGATGAGGAAGCTCAGTCAGAATTTGAACAACTTCGTGATGCTTTAGTTGCTGCTCCACTTCTTTCACATCCGGATTTATCTAAAGATTTTTGTTTGGCGACGGACTCATCATACAAAGGCCTAGGTGCACATTTATTTCAAGAGATAGAAGAAAACGGCGTTGTAGTACAGAAGACTATTGCATTTGGAAGTCGTGTTCTCTCTAAATCCGAAAAGAATTATTCGATTACGGAACTTGAAGCTTTGGCTGTTGTATGGGCTTTCACAAAATTTCGCACATTTTTGTTTGGCAGACATACTAAGGTTTACACCGATCATCGAGCTCTGGAATTTCTTATGTCAACAAAATTAACTCACGGCAGATTGTCACGATGGGCGTTGTATCTACAGGAATTTGATTTTAGCATTGTTTACATACAGGGATCTTCAAATATTGTTGCTGATGCTTTATCACGTGCACCTATGGGTTTGAAACAAAGAGCTGAAGAGGACTGCAAAGAAAACCATTATTGTTTGATGTATATTCAAGGTGTTGCGTTTGAGAACTTTATTTCGTCTTCGCTCCAGGACATCGCTAAGGAGCAAAACAAGGATCCAATCTGGAAGGACATTAAGGAGAAGTGGAGGAGAAAGGAAAGCGTAGCGATTAGACAGCATTATTTAGTTCGCAATGATATTCTTTTTAAACGAAAATCGGTCGAAAACTCTGTTTGGTTAGTTTGTATTCCTGATGAGTGGGTCAATAAATTGATTTGGTACACACATTTCAGTTATGCGCACTTTGGTCCCAGAAAATGTTTTCATAAATTACGGGAAAATTGCTACTTCAATAATATGGAAAAACGTATTCGATCTGTTCTTGCCAAATGCAAATTATGTCAGCAGGCTAAGCCGCCAACAGTTTCTCACAGAGCACCGTTGTTTCCTATCATTCCAGCGAAATTAAAGGACATGGCTGCAGTCGATTTGTTCGGTCCAGTGGTTCGTTCTACTAATGGTTTTGCGTACATTTTCGTAGCAGTGGAATTGACATCAAAATATGTGTGTTTTACACCTTTACGCAAAGCAACAGCTCGTTCAGTATCTAATGCTTTCATCAAACATTTTCTTAAAGAAGTTGGTCATGTTGATAAGGTTATATCAGATAATGGATCACAGTTTCGCTCTAAAATTTGGCTTCGTACTCTACGGCGTCGGAAAATTAAACCAATCTTCATTTCACTTTTTCACCCTCAGTCTAATGCTTCAGAGAGATGGATGAAGGAAATCAATAAATTGTGCCGTCTTTATTGTCATCAGAATCACAGAACTTGGGATCAGTATCTTCATATTTTTCAAAACATTCTGAATGAACTTCCTAATGACTCAACTTCTTTACCGCCTCTATTGATATTAAAAAATAAAGTACCAACAAATCGCATTTCTGAAATCGTTCCTTTTCCGCCTTCACGGAAACTGCGGCATTCTGAAGTTGTGAACCTGGCTCTGCAAAATATTGCATCTGCAGCTGCTAGAAGAGAGAAATCAGCTAAGCGTCCTGGTCGTTTAAAAACTTTGTCAGTTGGCCAGAAGGTGTTAATTAAGTCTCATCGTTTGTCTCATAAAGGAAAAGGCTTGTGTCGCAAATTTTTTCTGCTTTATAACGGTCCATATAGAGTTCGCAAAATTATTCATGATAACACTGTTGAAGTAGAAACTGTTAAATCTCGACGCTCTAAAGGAATACATCATATATCAAACGTTAAAATTTTTGTGGAATGACATACTTGTGAGAAACTAATAGCTATACGTAAACATAGAGAGAGTACAAGGATACCGCGCTGTCTTTGTCGGCGGCACATACTCAAAGCAACAGTCAGTCTGCGCGCCGCACAAGGCAGTCGTTGACCGCAAACAATCACTTCCTACGTCACGCGCCTACAGCTGATCGAGCGCTCAGTGCGAATGCACTGACAGACGTAAATAAATACACAGTTTAATTTCTCGGATTAAATTCAGTATAAAGCTATGGTGACCTCATAAATGATGTTATTAACGTTCAGTATTTTTCAGGATACGGTTGTATAAAGTATTTAAGACCTTCAGGTAAATTCTGTGCGTGTCCGACGTTAAGACGACTTGCTTTGGAGAAAATTTTCAGGAAGAAGGTCATTTCGAAGAAGAAAGTAATAAACAAAAAAAGGTAACGGTTAATTGAGTTTATTTTTCAGGTAACATAATTCCACTTAGGTACGTACTTTAGACGTAATTTGCTGCTCGCGATTACGTGACTCATACTTTGTGCTAAATTTTATGTTCTATGAATTTACTTGTGAAGCGACGTGCTTGTGTACATTTACTGATTTTGACAATTATTGATTAATGAACAGTGTTATTACTTGTGTATATTATGCATCGCTTGGCTGCTATGCTCTTTCACTGATGTCATATTTTTTTTTATTATGTGCCTGCTGTGCTTATTTATTTAAATTATAATTGTCACCTGATTAGTTGTGCTGTTATGTATGTAGGTTACACTTTGTGATTTATCTGCTTGCGCCTTCATGTGTACTTATTAAGATTACATATGAACATTTATTTGCTTATGTCGATGTGATGCTAATGACCTGTTTATTGTGTAAGGCATGTTTGCTGCTGTGCGTATGGATTGCATATTTACACATTTCTGTTTTGTTGTCATAACTACTCTTCAATTTAGAATATAGCAATGCTGATGTACAGTGTACGAACATAGAGTTTAGGTTACACTGTGGTATTAATTATAGATTGTTCGCTTGGCAGAGCCTCGTTGTAGGAATTGTGCTGCATCCACTTGTTGACATTCTGTTCTCTACTGGTATATTTACTCGCTATTGCATGTTTTGCTTACGCTTAGTGCCTTATATTTTAAGATAAGAAAATGAACTGCAGTAATTCTACGAACGACATTGGTGCAAGAAAGTCATAGAAGTCACATGAGCTGAGGTTTTATGGAAGCTGTATAAATTTATGCTAATAGGAAGGAAGCTGACGACATGACATACCAACACTAGGTTAGACCATTGACAGTTATTACACTGCATTTTTCGTGAGCAATTGAAATAGGAGGTGACACTTGACACAAAAAATACTCCACATGTTTGCTTCTGCTATGATTCTTGAAGTGGTGTACACACTGTGAAATATTATGATCATTCACACTCCGTAATCGTACTTAATTACTGAGAGTTATTCGAACTAAGTCTGTTAGAGGTCATGTATGCATTTCTTTTATTTAATGATGGACAAGGAACCAAAATGTATCTTATAATTTATAATGAGTAGAAAATTTGTGTCAGATGGATTACACAGAGGTTGTGTGTGGACACTGTGTCTTCGGATTGTATGGGATGATGAGGTTTGCATTAGGTTTTTATCTGTACTTGTTCGAGGAGACTGACTAGAGGAAAGTGTTGCTATGGAAGCGAAATGATATTGGTGCTGAGGTTTATATGTATCGACGTATTATTGAGGTATTGAGATTAGGTGAAGTAGATGATTATTGGAGTTTTAGTGGACAAAAGGTAAGGTAAATGATATTGATGATCGACGTATTGAAAAGGTATTAGTGAAGTATTGAGATGTTGTGATGCTAATGATTATTGGAGTTTTGGTGGATAAGAGGTAAAGTAAATGAGGAGCATATTGTTTTTGTTGGTTTATATGGAACAAGGAGGATGAAGATGGCAGACTAGAACACTAAAGTAGAAAGAAGATTGCCTACACACACACTTTGTTAAATCAATAAGCAGTATACACTTTTTTTTTAAGAGAGGAAGCATTTGCATATCTTGGTACACTGACAGTTGTTCAGCAACCGTACATTTTGATCTGGCTTGGCAAACATTGGTCTTGACATGATGACTATGACGTTGACTTAACTATTATTGACTGTTATACATTGCTGCCACTACTACTTGATACACAGGATGAACATAAAATTTTGACAGAATTGCATTTACACAGTTAACACTATTTAATTACACAGTAGCACTAATGTGGATGAAAGATGAGTGAGTGTGTTTTGTGTGTTTTCCTTTTATAATCCCAGAGAAGCGATCCCAACCTATCTCCTAAATATTATTTCACTTGTTTGTTGTGGCTTGCACTGACACCCATAAATGTTATAGGTTTACTGGATTTGTGTATTGTAATAGTTAATAGGACAATTATCTGATATCATTTGTGTGTTTATTATGATTTGTATGTTTAGTGTAAGAGCATTGATAATAATTTGTTAAAGAAATTGTATGTGCATTCAAACTATTGTTCATGACTGAACTGTCTCAGTAGTTATGGTGAATAGTATGGACTGTTACTTGCACCTTTTCTACATGATTGGTGCTACAAGGATATGTTTAATTTCTGCTGATGAACTGTGTGATCAGTGATTGTAAAAAAATTATGGACTGTTACTTGTACCTTTTCTACAATATTGGTGCCACTAGGACATGTTTAATTTCTGCTTATAAACTCTGATGAACAGTGTGATCAGTGATACTAGATTTTATGGAACTGCTTCTGCTGAGAAATGTGACTTGTTGCTGTGTGTACTTACTCAACATTTCTGGGTGCCACTGATGGACTGCTTCTACTGAAATGGAGTCACCTGTTGCTGTGTGCACCTGATCAACATTGCTGGTGCCACTAATGGACTGCTTCTACTGAAATGGTGTTACTTGTTGATGTCTGCACCTGCTCAACATTGCGGGGTACCACTGATGGACTGCTTCTACTGAAATGAAGTCACCTGTTGCTGTGTGCACCTGATCAACATTGCTGGGTGCCACTAATGGACTGCTTCTACTGAAATGGTGTTACTTGTTGGTGTCTGCACCTGCTCAACATTGCTGGGTGCCACTGATGGACTGCTTCTACTGAAAAGATGTCACCTGTTGATGTCTGCACCTACTCAACATTGCTGGGTGCCACTGATGGATTGCTTCTACTGAAATGAAGTCACCTGTTGCTGTGTGCACCTGATCAACATTGCTGGTGCCACTGATGGATTGCTTCTACTGAAATGAAGTCACCTGTTGCTGTGTGCACCTGATCAACATTGCTGGTGCCACTAATGGACTGCTTCTACTGAAATGGTGTTACTTGTTGGTGTCTGCACCTACTCAACATTGCTGGGTGCCACTGATGGATTGCTTCTACTGAAATGAAGTCACCTGTTGCTGTGTGCACCTGATCAACATTTCTGGTGCCACTAATGGACTGCTTCTACTGAAATGGTGTTACTTGTTGGTGTCTGCACCTGCTCAACATTGCGGGTGCCACTGATGGACTGCTTCTATTGAAAAAATGTTACTTATTGGTATTTGGACCTGTTGACCATTGCTGGGTGCTACTGCTGGAACTGTCAACTGCTTATTCTTGGGCTATGGAAAGCGTTTATGTGAATATTTGTATAAACTGATTTTTTGTGTATTACTGTTTGTGGAAAGCTATGAGACTCTTACCTGCACATATTCGTCATTGCTGACGCTATTGATTGAATTGTTTAACCACATAATACTTGTGTAAACTATTATGTAAAGTCACATGTATGAAAGAATTTGTATTGCTTACTGTATTCTATATACTAGGTTATTGAAAGGTCAGTGCAAAGCCAAAATTTTATCTAGTTATATGATATTTACGTATTAATATTATCTTTTATTTTTGTCTATATTTTTTTGACGAATTTGGTGGTATTTTCACCACCAATGCTGGCAAAAATACCATCAAATTCTAGCCGTGGAGGAAGGGCATATGAAAGGTGGCTACACTGAGCCACAGCGCCAGAGATCGCTAGAGAGCATTGTTCCGCCCGCCTCCACTGGCAGTGATTATTGAGATGTCGTAGTGGTCAGTGCTTGTCGAGGACTCGTGGTAGTCAGTTCGTGTTCAGATGTGCTAGTAGGGAGTGCTTGCTGAGATGTGATGCTGAAAGGTTCTTGTTGAGATGTGGTAATAGCGAGTCGGTGTGGAGATATATTGTAATTATGAGAGTGATTTTGGTCAATATATGAAGGTAACGAAACTTGATTTATTTTTCATTATTTCCATGTTTTAAATAATGTGTCATTACAGGTTCAGTCAACAAAGCATCTGGCTTGTGTTCTTGGATTAGAGTGTAATTGTGGTTCTCTTGAGTAATTATGGTATTTGTATTTTCTTTAATTAATTCAGTATAAATGGTATTTGAAATTCTTGTCTTTTGAAGAAGAACCGTGCCAGATGTGTACGTTGAGTCACACTCCCACACACAGAACAGTGATACTTGTGCTTTGGTTTCGTAGGTTTTATAGTTGCTGGGGACTTAATTAATTAATTAATTAATTGTGTTAATGAAAATTTCCATTTCATTCCTTGTTGTTGTTCTATGCAGTCAGATAGCGTAATAATACTAGTCAGGGCCAACCGTTACGAGACTTCGTAAACGGACAGACAGCTACTAAAGCAAAAATTAAAATTATTTGCATTTCATAGAATTAAGCCCCCATGCAACCTGCTTTCTTTGGGATTGGAATTATTATATTCTTCTTGAAGTCTGAGGGTATTTCGCCTGTCTCGTACATCTTGCTCACCAGATGGTAGAGTTTTGTCAGGACTGGCTCTCCCAAGGGCGCTAGTAGTTCTAATGGAATGTTGTCTACTCCGGGGGCCTTGTTTCGATTCAGGTCTTTCAGTGCTCTGTCAAACTCTTCACGCAGTATCGTATCTCCCATTTCATCTTCATCTACATCCTCTTCCATCTGGTTCAAATGGCTCTGACCACTATGGGACTCAACTGCTGAGGTCATTAGTCCCCTAGAACTTAGAACTAGTTAAACCTAACTAACCTAAGGACATCACAAACATCCATGCCCGAGGCAGGATTCGAACCTGCGACCGTAGCGGTCTTGCGGTTCCAGACTGCAGCGCCTTTAACCGCACGGCCACTTCGGCCGGCTCCTCTTCCATTTCCATAATATTGTCCTCAAGTACATCGCCCTTGTATAGACCCTCTATATACTCCTTCCACCTTTCTGCTTTCCCTTCTTTGCTTAGAACTGGGTTTCCATCTGAGCTCTTGATGTTCATACAAGTGGTTCTCTTATCTCCAAATGTCTCTTTAATTTTCCTGTAGGCAGTATCTATCTTACCCCTAGTAAGATAAGCCTCTACATCCTTACATTTGTCCTCTAGCCATCCCTGCTTAGCCATTTTGCACTTCCTGTCGATCTCGTTTGTATTCCTTTTTGCCTGCCTCACTTACTGCATTTTTATTTTTTCTCCTTTCATCAATTAAATTCAATATTTCTTCTGTTACCCTAGGATTTCTACTAGCCCTCGTCTTTTTACCTATTTGATCCTCTGCTGCCTTTACTACTTCATCCCTCAAAGCTACCCATTCTTCTTCTACTGTATTTCTTTCCCCCATTCCTGTCAATTGTTCCCTTATGCTCCCCTTAAACTCTCTACAACCTCTGGTTCTTTCAGTTTATCCAGGTCCCATCTCCTTAAATTGCCATCTTTTTGCAGTTTCTTCAGTTTTAATCTACAGGTCATAACCAATAGATTGTGGTCAGAGTCCACATCTGCCCCTGGAAATGTCTTACAATTTAAAACCTGGTTCCTAAATCTCTGTCTTACCATTATATAATCTATCTGATACCTTTTAGTATCTCCAGGGTTCTTTCATGTATACAACCTTCTTTTATGATTCTTGAACCAAGTGTTAGCTATGATTAATTTGTGCTCTGTGCAAAATTCTACCAGGCGGCTTCCTCTTTCATTTCTTTCCCCCAATCCATATTCACCTAGTACGTTTCCTTCTCTCCCTTTTCCTACACTCGAATTCCAGTCACCCATGACTATTAAATTTTCGTCTCCCTTCACTACCTGAATAATTTCTTTTATTTCATCATACAATTCATCAATTTCTTCATCATCTGCAGAGCTAGTTGGCATATAAACTTGTACTACTGTAGTAGGTGTGGGCTGCGTATCTATCTTGGCCACAATAATGCGTTCACTATGCTGTTTATAGTAGCTTACCCGCATTCCTATTTTCCTATTCATTATTAAACCTACTCCTGCATTACCCCTATTTGACTTTGTGTTGATAACCCTGTAGTCACCTGACCAGAAGTCTTGTTCCTCCTGCCACCGAACTTCACTAATTCCCACTATATCTAACTTTAACCTATCCATTTCCCTTTTCAAATTTTCTAACCTACCTGCCCGATTAAGGGACCTGACATTCCACGCTCCGATCCGTAGAACGCCAGTTTTCTTTCTCCTGATAACGACATCCTCTTGAGTAGTCCCCGCCCGGAGATCCGAATGGGGGACTATTTTACCTCCGGAATATTTTACCCAAGAGGACGCCATCATCATTTAATCATACAGTAAAGCTGATACCCTCGGGAAAAATTACGGCCGTAGTTTCCCCTTGCTTTCAGCCGTTCGCAGTACCAGCACAGCAAGGCCGTTTTGGTTATTGTTACAAGGCCAGATCAGTCAATCATCCAGACTGTTGCCCTTGCAATTACTGAAAAGGCTGCTGCCCCTCTTCAGGAACCACACGTTTGTCTGGCCTCTCAACAGATACCCCTCCGTTGTGGTTGTACCTACGGTAGGCTATCTGTATCGCTGAGGCACGCAAGCCTCCCCACCAACGGCAAGGTCCATGGTTCATGGGAGCGTTTCTGAAGAAGAGAAATTTGTTAACATCGAGTATTGATTTAAGTGTCAGGAAGTCGTTTCTGAAAGTATTTGTATGGAGTGCAGCCATGTATGGAAGTGAAACGCGGACGATAAACAGTTTGGACAAGAAGAGAATAGAAGGTTTCGAAATGTACTGCTACAGAAGAATGCTGAAGATCAGATGGGTAGATCGTATAACTAATGAGGAGTTATTGAATAGGATTGGGGAGAAGAGAAGTTTGTGGAACAACTTGACTAGAAGAAGGGATCGGTTGGTAGGACGTGTTCTGAGGCATCAAGGGATCACCAATTTAGTATTGGAGGGCAGCGTGGAGGGTAAAAATCGTAGAGGGAGACCGATAGATGAATACACTAAGCAGATTCAGAAGGATGTAGGCTGCAGTAGGTACTGGGAGACGAAGAAGCTTGCACAGGATAGAGTAGCATGGAGAGCTGCAACAAACGAGTCTCAGGACTGAAGACCACAACAACAACAACAACAGATCTCATACAACCTTGCTGCCCGCCGCCCGTTGCCATTTGCCATTTGCCTTTCCGTAAGTAAACACCATGTCGGCGAGCTCTCGAATCGAATAAGGAACCATTGTGTACAACGCTGTGTCACATCCACTACAAAGTGAGGCAGCAAGGGAAGTGAACCGGGGACAACATTACCAATGACTGTGGCAGGGGAGAGGGAGCTAGGACGTGACGTATAGGGAACAGTACCACGCTCTAGGAGGAAACCATGCGTACTGTAACAGGGGTTAAATGGTACAGCGCGTATCAGATCGCAGTGTCTGCAACTGAATAAATGGTCTCTTAGCACGGAAACCATGCATTTCCGGACGTAAGTTCATTAGACCTTTTTTGTTCCCTATCTTCTCATCGACAAATCCCCAGAGTTTGTACACGGTGGAAAAGATCACCTTGTATACGTTAAATGTGTTCAGTGGTGGCTGGCTTCAGTTTGTTTACTGCTCGTGCGTATCAAAAAGTCGCGGCACACTAGGTATCGATGAAGAGGTATGACGAAAAATAGTTGGTACAACTTTTACAGCAAGTAACGTAGAAGTAAAATCCTCGGAGTAGTGAAGAAACTTCAATCCGTTAATAAAAGCAAATCTTCTGGTCCAGACTCTATACCAATTAGGTTCATTTCAAAGTATGCTGATGCATTAGCTCCATACCTAACAATCACATTCAACAGTACGCTCGACGAAAGATCCGTACCCAAAGACTGGAAAGCTGCACAGGTCACACCAATATTCAAGAAAGGTAGTAGGAGTAATCCACTAAATTACAGGCCCATACCGTTAACGTCGATATGCAGCAGGATTTTGGAACATATATTGTGTACGAACATTATGAATTACCTCGAAGAAAACGGTCTATTGACACACAGTCAACATGGGTTTACAAAACATCGTTGCTGTGAAACACAACTAGCTCTTTATTTACATGAAGTCTTGAGTGCTATTGACAACGGATTTCAAGTCGTTTCCGTATTTCTGGATTTGCGGAAGGCTTTTGAAACTGTACCACACAATCGGCTTGTAGTGAAATTGCGTGCTTGTGGAATATCGTCTCAGTTATGTGACTGGATTTGCGATTTCCTGTCAGAGAGGTCACAGACCGTAGTAATTGACGGAGAGTCATCGAGTAAAACAGAAGTGATTTCTGGCGTTCCCCGAGGTAGTATTATAGGCCCTTTCATGTTCGTTATCTATATAAACGATTTGGGACACAATCTGAGCAGCCGTCTTCGGTTGTCCGCAGATGACGCTGTCGTTTATCGACTAATAAAGTCATCAGAAGATCAAAACAAATTGCAAAACTATCTAGAAAAGATATCTGAATGGTGCGAAAATTGGCAGTTGACCCTAATAACGGAAACTGTGAAGTCATCCACATGAGTGCAAAAGGAATTCGTTAAACTTCTTTCTATTTTTTAAAATATCAAAAACGAGATGCGAGCCCGTTTTGAGCACTTTCGTCTATGAAATTCAAAGAAGCTGTTCACAAGATTATGCTATGATTGAAAATAAAAGGAAAGAATAATCATGTATTCATTCACACCTGGAAATTTTTACGCAAATTTCGATAATTTTGGAGACAGCAAAATAAACAAAACTTGTGTTTTCTCTTTTTCTTGTCAATTGCATTACCGTACTGGCCAGGACTGTTGATGTTTATAAACATATTGGGAATCCGATATACTGACATTCAAAAGATTATCATTATCAGCCCTCGATATAACCAAAGATGTACCAATATATCGACGGGAAAATATCGACGTTTCGGCCTATAAAAATATCGGCTGCAAACTGTAAACGTACCACCCGTTTTAGAGCTGTATATTTAAGTGTACATTTGTAACCAGATACACTGCACATCAATAAACTAGCAGCCTGCCTATCCCTGCCTAGAGCAAGAAGAGGAAAACGATGTTCGTTCACGCTCGGCGATAACGACTTCGCTAGCAGTGTGTAACTGCATGTTAAGTGCCACAATAAAAGGCGTCGAATGGGTGGGTCGTTCGGTGTCGTCACATATCGGATTTGTCCGGAACACTTCGCCTCATGTCGACTTCTCTCTTTTTTTTTCGCTCTCTCTCCCAACGCCAGCGACCTAATAGTTGTGTCAAAGCTAAACGTTGCAGTTTTTGTTACTTATAATCTGTCTTGATCGCAAAATGTTTGTTCATATGACCGGTTTCGGTTCCTCTAGAACCATCTTCAGATCTGTAACGATTATGATACTAATTTACTATTTCACGAATGCAGACCTTTTTCATCCTATCCAATCAACATCAGATTGTAAGAGGTCCGAGCAGATGTAATTTCGATGTATTGCTCATGCGCTGCCTGCGATATGCAAGGTCTCTGACCAGAGAGCAGTGTTGACTGCAGTAGGAACTGTGTAGCAGTAGCAGTAAGTTGTTGCTAGTCTGGAGTCTGCTCTGCTCTGGTCTGGTCTGGTGTATCGTGTTGGCTGGCCCGGTCGCGGTGCAGCGATGTCGCAGCCTGAGTATTATTGTATAAGGTAAAAAGCAGCCTCGCGCATATGTAGTAATGTTATCTCAAGTCGCATGTAAATGTTTTAAAACTGTCGTAATAATAATCTTCCTCATAAAAAGTAACTTTTAACAACGATTCATTTCAATTTAAAGAATTTACTAATTTCTCCCATCCATGATCATCCCGATTATTGCAATAGAAAAATCAGTTGCTTCCTTTCATAAATGACAGATAGGTCGGCCAGCATTGCACAGAGCTGTGCCGGAAAAATTTATTGTAAGAGCAGATATATCCGGCGACATCATTGAGGTAAGAATTTTTCCTTTTTTTATTCAGAATGATCTTTCAGGGCCATGACGCAGCACTGCTGTCGTCCAAAATTTACCAGGTTAAATTCACAGTGAATTATTGAAAAGTCATAAGTGAGCGACAATTTAATTGAGAGGTTAGTTACATTGTTTTTTTACCAGGTTATTGAATTTATTTTTTTATTGGGACGTTACACTGAATGTGAACGACATAATTATAATTTTTACTGTTGAGAGGTTTAGGAATTTTTCTGTTATGTGGTCACGCTAAATGTGAATGAATTTTGAGCTTAGATTAAATGAGAAAGAATTTTGTAGGGAGGTTACAAATGAGAAAGAATTTTGTGGGGAGGTTACACTAAATTAGAATCATACTCATTATTTATTATATTTTGTGGGGAGGTTACGCTAAATTAGAATCATACTCATTTATTATATTTTGTGGGGAGGTTACACTAAATTAGAATCATACTCATATTATTTATTATATTTTGTGGGGAGGTTACACTAAATTAGAATCATACTCATATTATTTATTATATTTTGTGGGGAGGTTACGCTAAATTAGAATCATACTCATATTATTTATTATATTTTGTGGGGAGGTTACGCTAAATTAGAATCATACTCATATTATTTATTATATTTTGTGGGGAGGTTACGTTAAATTAGAATCATACTCACATTATTTATTATATTTTGTGGGGAGGTTACGCTAAATTAGAATCACACTCATATTATGTATTATGTTTTGTGGGGAGGTTACACTAAATTAGAATCACACTCATATTATTTATTATATTTTGTGGGGAGGTTACACTAAATTAGAATCATACTCATATTATTTATTATATTTTGTGGGGAGGTTACGCTAAATTAGAATCATACTCATATTATTTATTATATTTTGTGGGGAGGTTACACTAAATTAGAATCACACTCATATTATTTATTATATTTTGTGGGGAGGTTACGCTAAATTAGAATCATACTCATATTATTTATTATATTTTGTGGGGAGGTTACGCTAAAATAGAATTATACTCATATTATTTATTATATTTTGTGGGGAGGTTACACTAAATTAGAATCACACTCATATTATTTATTATATTTTGTGGGGAGGTTACACTAAATTAGAATCATACTCATATTATTTATTATATTTTGTGGGGAGGTTACAAGATGTACCAGAACGTACCTGATATTCCGGTTACAGGAGTAGCCCGACCACAGACGGAAACCTTCACATGCTGCGTCACATAAAATTGGGTGGCAGAGTGCTCGTCATTTATATTAATTATAACACTATTACCGACAGGTGGCGTCTGGTACATTTGTTACATTACATATGCACATACTGTATTCAGTAGATTTTTGTGATTATCTTTTATCTCTGAAAATACTTAATTGAAATCGGTAGATGTCAAGGTTAAAATCTGTACTTATCAAAATTAAAATAAACAGAAAAATTATCATTTTTATACGGTCTAAGAACAACGGGCGATTTCTATATCCATGGCGCTGGTGTAGACTTGTTTTCCTCCATGGTCTGCTTCCGTGGTTCCCGCCGTTTCGGTGTTGTGGCGCGATCCGCTCAGTCGTCTGACGTCCATCGCTGTGGGAAATCAAGACGGATTATAAGTAACACTCTCAAACCACTGAGTGCGGTTATCCCGTCAGACATTATGTCTGTTTTTGCAGTCTCTGTTGGTGGCGACGAACGCCGATCACGTCAGCATTTCCCCTCACACGCCTCCGCCCCCGCAAAGACCAACCTTGTCATTCAGATTTTCGTTCAGCACTTTCAGCATCTGTATTTGAAGAATTACGATGTGAACAAATAGCAAACTAGTTGTGTTAAGAATTGTTTCTTAACGCAACTAATGTGCTATTTCTCCACATCGGAAACCTTGTTATTGCATTCACACAACCGCCCCCTACTGCAATCGGACTTCTAAGTGCCATCTATACTTGATTCACACAGTCGAAGAGAAACGTTGGACGTGATGAAAGCTCAAAAAGTAGTAAAATATCTTCACAAATGGTTCAAATGGCTCTAAGCACTTGGGAGTTAACATCTGAAGTCACCAGTCCCCTAGAACTTAGAATTACTTAAGGGGCTCCGGAAAGGCTCAAAATCATGAAAAGTTCAATTTTTACTTTTTTGCGTTTTCTGAATCTGCAGACTATTACCTTTTAATAGATATATAATTTATTCAATTCCGAAGACTACAACTATTTTTAAATTTTTTTTGAAATGTGTTCTACATGGGCGTGACCCACTGTGGCGCTGTTAAACTGCTGTCAAATGGTGTTATTATTAACGTCCGTGTTCATCAGGTACATTTTAGTGATGTCAGATAAAGTATGTGTTGTGGCTAACCTGTAATGGTTCAATATATATCGCTGGTGTGATTGTCGATTGTTTCATGTTTATTTACTCTGTCGTTATCTCGAAAATATTCGTAATTAATTCTGTTTCTTGAGTCTCTGTTTTGTTGAAGTATAATAATGAGTAAAAGTAAAGTTATCAGAAATCCTCTAAGGCTTTTAAGAAAAGGAGAAATGTTGGAAAGCCAAAGGTATGAGTTATTACTGTAAACAATAAAGACGATAACCAAGTGAGTGAACCTAACCTCTCAAGTACACCTGCCCATACCAGTCAAAGTGGGAAAGAAAATACTTCACAGAAGAAGCTTGGTTCAATGAGTGAAAACTATGAATGTTTTATGGGCGAATCGGATGTGAATGGCCGGCCGAAGTGGCCGAGCGGTTAAAGGCGCTACAGTCTGGAACCGCACGACCACTACGGTCGCAGGTTCGAATCCTGCCTCGGGCATGAATGTGTGTGATGTCCTTAGGTTAGTTAGGTTTAAGTAGTTGTAAGTTCTAGGGGACTTATGACCACAGCAGTTGAGTCCCATAGTGCTCAGAGCCATTGGAACCATTTTTTCGGATGTGAATGAAATATTTGATATGTCGGTTCTCAAAGGAATTTTTTCAAACTGTGTAAGATGTATTCATTGTAGTGAAGTTGGTCTGGAACTCTCCATAATAAAGCACGTAGGACTTGCTAGTGAAATACAACTGAAATGTGATACGTGTTCATACATGACCACCTTTTGGAACAGTGTTGCAGTAACTGCAACTGAAGAAAATGGTAGCAAAATCTACGAACACAACAACGAGCGATGCTTGCTTTAGACAAGGAACGCCTTCGGGCTGCAGACAGGGCTGTAAAGAGTCTAGAAATACAAGCAAGAGTAAACAGGAGGAGGAACAAGAGGAAGCTGGAGGAGGAGTTTGCAGAGGATGAAGATAATCCATCCTATGGACGTGGAATGCACTAAAAAGTTAATCCAATCTTTGTCGCTCGATTCCCAAAACTTTTATTTTCTCATACTAATTACATGTTTTCTAAGGATCTTCCAAACATATTTGTTTCAAACTTTCAGTAAATGTTACACAGTACCTTCTGCATAATTTAACACAGCCTTTTTCCAAAAAACTGTATATTTTTGAATATATAAATAAAAAATTGCAAAAAAATGTTGTGAATTTTCATTACAATTGAAAAAAATCATCTTTAATAACTGAACTAAAATTTTGTAAAATCCCCGTGTTGTTGTAGCCCATATTCCAATAAATAATCTGTAAAAAGTTCAACTTCCTACCTCAAATACTTTGTGAGGAAAGATGTAATTTATAAGCGTTATTTTAACATTGCAAGTATAGGGCGTTCCGGAGCCCCTTAAACCCAACTAACCTAAGGATATCACACACATCCATGCCCGAGGCAGGATTCGAACCTGCGGACTAAAGCGCCTAGAACCGCTCGGCCAAAACAGCCGGCAATTCTTTCACACAGTGAAAGTAAAAGTATGTTCTGCTACAATTTCAAAAGAAGACTTTCAAATATTTACCGAAAATTGCAAAAAAATATAAAAAGTAATGACGCCCGGTGTAACCGTTTCTACATCAATATATCGGTGACGACAAAATCGCCCGATAATATCGATGTTTTTTTAGTGAGGTATCAATACATCGGTGCTATATCGACAGCGCCAGTAGGGGTAGGACTTTCTGTTACACAAAACAAATTACACTGAACTTAATTTTGTGTGAGGAAACGAATCGAACAGTGAGGGGGGAGGGGGAGGAGAAACGAAAATTAAACTTGAAAGAGATTTTGACTTCGCAGCGGAGTGTGCACTGATATGAAACTTCCTGGCAGATTAAAACTGTATGCTGGACCGACACTCGAACTCGGGTCCTTTCGCAGGAGAGCTTCTATAAAGTTTGGAAGGTAGGAGACGAGGTAGTGGCAGAAGTGAAGCTATGAGGACGTGGCGTGAGTCGAGCTTGGATAGCTCAGATCACTTGCCCACGAAAGGCAAAGGTCCCGAGTTCGAGTCTCGGTCCGGCACACAGTTTTAATCTGCCAGGAAGTTTGAAAATTAAGCTCGAAAAATAATAGCCAACGTAACGCAGCACACAGCCCAGGGAACACGCGGTGTGCGAGCGCGGCAGATAAATAACGGCCTCGGTAGCGACCACGTGCAGCGGAGAAGCGAGGCGGAGGGAGGGAATTAATGGCCCGTCACGCGGCGCGGCGACGGCGACGGCGCATCACGGCAGTGACACCGTGACGGAGGGCGTGCCGGCAATCACCGGCGGCTGATGGACGTCGCAGCCAGCGAGGGGGGACCGCCGGAAGGAGGCGCCGGCGACGTCTGCTGCCTGCCGGGGGCGGCTGCCCCGAGTCCTCGGCAAGGCCGGCCGGAGAGGCTGCGCTATTTATACAACTGGCGACCCTGCAAGGATAGCACTCGACGAGGGGACCGCGAGACCAGTAAATCACAGGTTCTGAACAGTCTCAGGTCCTGAGTACCACGACTGTCGATAAAATATCGAAATATCGACGTCCTCTCCAAAAAAATATCGATATTAACTCTAATGTGTTTTCCACTATTTATCGATATCAATATGGCAGTATCGTGTGCCGATATATTTATTTTACATTATACTTTTTTCACAATTTGCTGTACATATTTTGAAATTGTAGTAAAACACAATTTTACTTACACTGTGTTAAGTTCCAAGATGCTGCTCCAGACGGGTGTAAAACGAATGTGCGCAACAGAAAATAATAAACGCTAAAATGAAGATTTCACCCTGTCTGATTATCCCCTGAACCAGATCCTAGGATCTATTGCGGTTGGGTTGCGTTGTTTGGGGGAAGAGACCAAACAGCGAGGTCATCAGTCTCATCGGATTAGGGAAGGACAGGGAAGAAAGTCGGCCGTGCCCTTTCAGAGGAACCATCCCCGCATTTGCCTGGAGCGATTTAGGGAAATCACGGAAAACCTAGATCAGGATGGCCAGATGCGGGATTGAACCGTCATCCTCCCGAATGCGAGTCCAGCGTGCTAACCACTGCGCCACGTCGCTCGGTTAGGATCTATTAATCCTATAAATTACAATCTAAACATAAATTAATGATGAAGGCAACTAATCCTACTACATGATAAACGTTGTTCCTGCTTGTATATTTATTGTACATTAGAAAAAAAAACTTTTTAATATAAAGTTTATATTTCCTAAGTAAAATTACTAATCAATTGCCCAACTCTGTCCCTATTACAACTGCACGATATAATATGAATAACACTAAATGACTCTCATCATCCATGTACCAAACACTAGAAGACCCTACTTTCAAAGATGATCTACGGTGGTGTGGAGCCTCAGTGGAAATAAACTAACGTGATCACAGCTGTTTAGCTTTTATAGCCCTAATAAGCCGAAGCAATTTGCGATATCTCCATACGTACTGCGTCCAGTGCGTCGAAGTGATGGTTCTCGTACTCGTCTGTGATGATGGAAGAACTCCAGGCACAAATAAACTCTTTCAAACACTAGGACGGCGGAAGGCGGTCCTCTGAATAATACACTCTAATACTGTCTTGTCCTCTCGGTGTTCTACAGACGAGAAACGCCAACTCCTAGCCACAAGAGCGAAGTTCAAAATGGTTCAAATGGCTCTGAGCACTATGCGACTTAACTTCTGAGGTCATCAGTCGCTAGAACTAATTAAACCTAACTAACCTAAGGACATCACACACATCGATGCCCGAGCAAGGATTCGAACCTGCGACCGTAGCGGTCACTCGGCTCCAGACTGTAGCGCCTAGAACCGCACGGCCACTCCGGCCGGCGGCGAAGTTCAGATAACGTAACTATAGGCAGAAGAAGTGCTCCCAATTACTAAAAACTGCACACTCAACGACGACTTCCAACCCGGAGGTGAAGTCCACAATCGCACATGTTCGCAACAATACAGTGCCTAACTGTTGTAACTATAAACTCTCCTGAGAGCAAAGACAGCAAGTCAGTCTGTACCAACAAAGCTGATATCGAAAGAGTCAGACCGGCCGCTGTGGCCGAGCGGTTCTAGGCGCTTCAGTCTGGAACCAAGCGACTACTGCGGTCGCACGTTCGAATCCTGCCTCAGGCATGGATATGTGTGATGTCCTTAGGTTACTTAGGTTTAAGTAGTTCTAAGTTCTAGGGGACTGATGACCTCATATGTTAAGTCCCATAGTGCTCAGAGCCATCTGAACCATTTTTCGAGTGACCGTCACACACGGGCGCTCACAACGGGAAGACCTCGTCTCTCCACCACTGGCCTCCCAAGGAAGGCTCGGCTCCCCACCATCGTAATTCCGAAAACGAATCATATTCCAGAAATCACAGAATATTCTCCCTCTCTACAGATTCTACCGAACGCCGACCAACCATATTTTAGTCTTTTGTCGTCCAGCGCGGAAAGTTTGCGAGGAAAAACCTAACCCTGTACAATGGTACGCTTCTGAGTAAAAATGATTGGAAATAACTCAGCCTGTGCGGTTTCCAAGGTGACGCTTCCTCGTTCTTCTCAGCCAAGATTTTCGTAGTTTCCGAAGTATAATGCTTCCCGTCCGGCTACAAAACCGGCCGGTCGCGACTCTATTGTGCCCCAGCGCTCAGGTGTTCCAGCGTCTGTCTGGCTACTCCATGTGTTGAAGCAGGACCAACACACCTGTGTGGGCCTTACACCCAGGGCTTCAGTTCCACCTGCCCTTTCATTTCCACTGTCGCTCCAACCTCTACTACAGTGATACTAAAGACACTCCGTCACCTTTCATGCAATAAGCGTTAACAATCATTTACAAGGTGTACAAGACAATGCCAGTCTCCTTTATACATTCATATACAGGGTGTTACAAAAAGGTACGGCCAAACTTTCAGGAAACATTCCTCACACACAAATAAAGAAAAGATGTTATGTGGACATGTGTGCGGAAACGCTTAATTTCCACGTTACATCTGATTTTAGTTTCGTCAGTATGTACTGTACTTCCTCGATTCACCGCCAGTTGGCCCAATTGAAGGAAGGTAATGTTGACTTCGGTGCTTGTGTTGACATGCGACTCATTGCTCTACAGTACTAGCATCAAGCACATCAGTACGTAGCATGAACAGGTTAGTGTTCATCACGAACGTGGTTTTGCAGTCAGTGCAATGTTTACAAATGCGGAGTTGGCAGATGCCCATTTGATGTACGGATTAGCACGGGGCAATAGCCGTGGCGCGGTACATTTGTATCGAGACAGATTTCCAGAACGGAGGTGTCCCGACAGGAAGACGTCCGAAGCAATTGATCGGCGTCTTAGGGAGCACGGAACATTCCAGCAGCGTATGACTCGCGACTGGGGAAGACCTAGAACGACGAGGACACCTGCAATGGACGAGGCAATCCTTTGTGCAGTTGACGAAAACCCTATTGTCAGCGTCAGAGAAGTTGCTGCTGTACAAGGTAACGTTGACCACGTCACTGTATGGAGAGTGCTACAGGAGATCCAGTTGTTTCCGTACCGTGTACAGCGTGTGCAGGCACTATCAGCAGCTGATTGGCCTCCACGGGTACACTTCTGCGAATGGTTCATCCGACAATGTGTCAATCCTCATTTCAGTGCAAATGTTCTCTTTACGGATGAGGCTTCATTCCAACGTGACCAAATTGTAAATTTTCACAATCGACATGTGTGGGCTGACGAGAATCCGCACGCAATTGTGCAATCACGTCATCAACACAGATTTTCTGTGAAAGTTTGGGCAGGCATTGTCGGTGATGTCTCGATTGGGCCCCACGTTCTTCCACCTACGCTCAATGGAGCACGTTATCACGATTTCATACGGGATACTCTACCTGTGCTGCTAGAACGTGTGCCTTTACAGGTACGACACAACATGTGGTTCGTGCACGATGGGGCTCCTGCACATTTCAGTCGAAGTGTTCGTACGCTTCTCAACAACAGATTCGGTGACCGACGGATCGGTAGAGGCGGACCAATTCCGTGGTCTCCACGCTCTCCTGACCTCAACCCTCTCGATTTTCATTTATGGGAGCATTTGAAAGCTCTTGTCTACGCAACCCCGGTACCAAATGTAGAGACTCTTCGTGCTCGTATTGTGGACGGCTGTGATACAATACGCCATTCTCCAGGGCCGCATCAGCGCATCAGGGATTCCGTGCGACGGAGGGTGAATGCACGTATCCTCGCTAACGGAGGACATTTTGAACATTTCCTGTAACAAAGTGTTTGAAGTCACGCTGGTACGTTCTGTTGCTGTGTGTTTCCATTCCATGATTAATGTGATTTGAAGAGAAGTAACAAAATGAGCTCTAACATGGAAAGTAAGCGTTTCCGGACACATGTCCACGTACCATATTTTCTTTCTTTGTGTGTGAGGAATGTTTCCTGAAAGTTTGGCCGTACCTTTTCGTAACACCCTGTATACGATGTACAACCTATCACGATACCTAATTGTGTTTGCAGATCTCAGCAAAGTATGTGCTTGTAAGGTGCGAAATTATAGCCACGTTATAAACGAGTCGTACTACTTTTTCAGCTTTCAGCACTTGTAGTCTTTTTCTTTGACTGTGTGAAGCAAGTGTGTGTGGCACAGAAAAGGGAGGCCGATTGCACTGGGGGGAGGGGCGGGGGGTGAACGGAATAACAAGATTTTCGATGTGAAGAAATAGCACACAAGTTGTGCCGAAAATAAAATTTTAACGCAACTAGTGCTCCATTCCTTCACACCGGCATTCTTCAAAAACAGTTGCTGAAGCTGTGGAAGAACATTCTAAATGTCGAGATTGGTCTTTGCGGTTGACGGTGACGTGTGATGGGAAATGCTGACGTAATCGGCGCTCGGCGCTACCAGCAGAAAATGCAACGTTTAACTTCAGCACGCAATTTTGATGGTCCGTGGCGTTGGCAGAAATGAAGACATTGGGAAGTCGATATGAAGTGTTGTGGACAAATCCGATGTCTGACGAAACCGAACTCCTAACGTTAAATTCTTTCTTTCTTTCTTTCTTTCTTTCGCTACTGCCTTTATCCCGCATTGCGCGCAGGGTCGGCAGGGTTAAGTACGGATTTGGCATTGTTAAGTGAAGGGGTCGCCGGATACCCTTCCTGCCGCCACCCCATACCCCCCCCCCTCCCGGGGAGGAATTAGTCTACACCAGCTGTCTGCATCTAGTGTAAACCGTGAAATAGTGTGATTGTGTTTCAAAGCCTGCGGGTCGTGTAACTGAGACGGGGCGTGGGGACCAGCCCGGTATTCACCTATTAGGATGTGAAAAACCGCCTAAAAACCACATCCAGGCTGCCCGGCACACCGGCCGTCGTCGTTAATCCGCTGGCCAGATTCGATCAGGGCTCGGCGCGCCTACGCAAACCCAGGAAGCAGCGCGTTAGCACTCTCCACTAACCTGGCGGGTGCAACCCATAACGTTAAATACACTGACGCAAAAAAGTTGCAACACCAAGAACGAGTTATCAAACATAGGTATGTATCTATATCTGGAAAATTATGTCTATTCAAATTTCGCCCCAGTCGCCACTATGAGGGAGAAAATCGGGTTTGCTTTAAACACACGCTGTAAAGGTCGTCAGCGTTAGTTGCCTCTGATATTGGAAGTGGAGAGTTGATGTTGGTCTGAACGAAGCCGTGTAGTAGGACTACGGGAAGCTAGATCTACATCTACATCTACATGATTACTCTGCAATTCACATTTAAGTGCTTGGCAGAGGGTTCATCGAACCACAATCATACTATCTCTCTACCATTCCACTCCCGAACAGCGCGTGGGAAAAACGAACACCTAAACCTTTCTGTTCGAGCTCTGATTTCTCTTATTTTATTTTGATGATCATTCCTACCTTTGGAGGTTGGGTTCAACTAAATATTTCCGCATTCGGAAGAGAAAGTTGGTGACTGAAATTTCGTAAATAGATCTCGCCGCGACGAAAAACGTCTTTGCTTTAATGACTTCCATCCCAACTCGCGTATCGTGTCTGCCACACTCTCTCCCCTATTACGTGATAATACAAAACGAGCTGCCCTTTTTTGCACCCTTTCGATGTCCTCCGTCAATCCCACCTGGTAAGGATCTCACACCGCACACCAACACTATAACACAGGACGAACGAGTGTAGTGTAAGCTGTCTCTTTAGTGGACTTGTTGCATCTTCCAAGTGTCCTGCCAATGAAACGCAACCTTTGGCTCGCCTTCCCCACAATATTATCTATGGGGTCTTTCCAACTCAAGTTGTTCGTAATTTTAACACCCAGGTACTTAGTTGAATTGAAAGCCTCGAGAATTGTACTATTAATCGAGTAATCGAATTCCGACGGATTTCTTTTGGAACTCGTGTGGATCACCTCACACTTTTCGTTATTTAGCGTCAACTGCCACCTGCCACACCATACAGCAATCTTTTCTAAATCGCTTTGCAACTGATACTGGTCTTTGGATGACCTTACTAGACGGTAAATTACAGCATCATCTGCGAACAAGCTAAGAGAACTGCTCAGATTGTCACCCAGGTCATTTATATAGATCAGGAACAGCAGAGGTCCCAGGACGCTTCCCTGGGGAACACCTGATATCACTTCAGTTTTACTCGATGATTTGTCGTCCATTACTACGAACTGCGACCTTCCTGACAGGAAATCACGAATCCAGTCGCACAACTGAGACGATACCCCATAGGCCCGCAGCTCGATTAGAAGTCGCTTGTGAGGAACGGTGTCAAAAACTTTCCGGAAATCTAGAAATACGGAATCAACTTGAGATCTCCTGTCGATAGCGGCCATTACTTCGTGCGAATAAAGAGCTAGCTGCGTTGCACAAGAATGATTAGGTATCAATAGATCGTTCCCTTCGAGGAGAGAGACATGGTGATCGAGCAGCCCAAGGCAACATGTCGCCACTCCGTAGAGCATTTTCGGTTTCTAGACCAGTATGTGGGTCAGCTGTTATCTTGTTGGAAAACAGCCCCTGAAATGCTGTTCACGAATGGCAGATGTTCCTTCTGCGATATTGCTCAAAGACTTGGCAGGAGTGTAGCCACTGTACATGATTGCTGGCATCGGTGGTCACCAGAATGTACGATCTCAACAAGACCGGGCTCTGGATGACCACATGGCATTACCAAAAGGGAAAACCGTATCCTTCTGCGTGTGTCTCTTGCGCATCGTACTGCATCTGCAATAACAATATGGGCACCATTTGGCACTACAGTGACATAACGAACTGCTGCAAACCGGTTACTACAAAGTCAGCTCCGAGCCAGACGCCCTGTAGCATGGATTCCGCTGACCTCAAACCATCCCCACTTGCGACTTCAGTGGTGTCAAGCGAGAGCTCATTGGAGGGCAGGGTGGAGGTCTGTCGTGTTTACTGATGAAAGCTGGTTCTGCCTCATTGCCAGTGATGGTCGTGTGTTGGTTAGGAGGAAGCCAGTTGACGGAATACAACCAACCTGTCGGCGTGCGAGACACACTGGACCTACACCTGGAGTTACAGTCTGCGTGCGATTTCGTATGACAGCAGGAGCACTTTCGTGCCAATCCCACGCACCCTGACTACACACCTGAATAATCAGTCTGGTGATTCGACCTGTTGTGCTGCCATTCGTGAACAGCATTTCAGGGGCTGTTTTCCAACAAGATAACAGTTGACCCACATACCGCTCCAGAAACTGAAAATGCTGTACAGCAGGGCTTAACAACTGGCCGGTTTTGAGCGCGAGTACTCGCGTCTGCTCAGGCATGTGCTTGCGAGCAGCTGCAAGGTCGCGGAGTACGGTGGGAGGGGAGGGAGGGGAGGGAGGGGAAATGCGCGCGCACGTTTGAATAGGGCCGCAGCGTGCCTATTGAATTCGCGCCGACTGTGTAACGTTTAAAGTACTACGATCAGCTCTTAACAGTCACTTCGCTGGTTAAGAATCATGTGAAGTCGCCGTTGTGTAACCCCAACCATGCTTTCGCAGTTCAACCCCCACTGGGAGGAATTGTATCTGTTTACAGAAAAAGATGGAGTTGCAAAATGTTTAGTATGTCACAAAACGCTGAATTCTTTTAGGAAATTTAATTTGCAGCGACATTATATGTCGTACTACGCGAAAGACTACGGAAGTGGAAAATGTGATGGACCAGATCGTGCACAGGAAGTTATTAAACTTAAAAGGAAGCTATCCGAAGAAGATCTGGACGACGAAGAAAGATCAACTGAGGCAGCTCTCAGAGTGAGTTACAAAATTGCTTTGCTTCTAGCAAAATCCCTGCGCCCCTTCACTGATGGCGATTTAATAAAAGAATGTTTGGTAGTTGCAGCGGAACATTTGTGTCCATCTCAAGTTGAACAGTTTCGGATTGTGCCATTATCTAACATGACCATTATGCGTCGCATACAGGACATGGCATACGACTTCCAGAGCCAGCTTGCAAATATCTGTTAAGATTTTATGGCGTATTCTCTAGCTCTGGACGAAAGTGTTGATATCACTGGAACAGCGCAGCTTGCCATATTTATTAGAGGTGTTAATAGAGATCTTCAGGTGAGGGAGGAGCTCCTCGATGTAGTAGCCATGAAGAACACTACAACCGGAGGTGATATTTTAAGTAGTGTTGAAGAAAGTGTTGAAAATATAGGATTGTCGTGGAATTCTTTAGTTTCAGTGTCTACAGATGGTAGAGGCATACACTAAGCTAATAAGATTATGTGGCATGTGTACATTCTCCTTTATTTGTTTCATTTGTCGCAGTAATAATTGGTGAGTGATATCACCGCAGGTGGCCGCGGATTTACATTGACTGGCGGCAGCTGTTGTGTGCCTCACATGACTCTCTCCACTCTCCGCTCTGGTCCGGTAGTGGGGGGTAGCGTGCTCGCACTGCTCCGTGCTCGCGCCTTGCTGCTCACAGCTTGCTAAGCGAGCACGTATGTTGTGAAGCCCTGCTGTACAGAGTGGCGACATGTTGCCGTGGCCTGCTCGATCACCATGTCTGTCACCAATCGAGCACATATGGGGCGTCATCCACAAACAGCATTAATCGTTCGTGTACTGACCAACGAACTGCAACAGGCAACAAACTCCGTCCCACAGACTGACATCCAGCACCTGTACAACACAATGCATGAACGTTTGCATTCAACAGTCTGGTCGTTACACCAGTTATTAATGTACCAGCATTTCACATTTCCGATGGCTGATCTCGTGCTCACAATAACCTGTGATCTTGCAATGTTAATCATTTAAAAATGTTACCAAGACAAATGTATTCCCTCTGTATCATTCATAATAAGCACTCGTCTTCAGGCCACAAGCGGCCCATCGGGACCATCCGACCGCCGTGTCATCCTCATTTGAGGATGCGGATAGGAGGGGCGTGTGGTCAGCACACCGCTCTCCAGGCCGTCATGATGGTTTTCTGTGACCGGAGCCGCTACTGTTTGATCTAGTAGCTCCTCAGTCGGCATCACGAGGCTGAGTGCACCCCGAAAAATGGCAACAGCGCATGGCGGCCTGGATGGTCACCCATCCAAGTGCCGGCCACGCCAGACAGCGCTTAACTTTGGTGATCTGACGGGAACCCGTGTATCCACTGCGGCAAGGCCGTTGCATCGCAATTTCATTAGTCTACTTGTTGAGGTTTCGATTTTTTTTTCGTCAGTATATAAATCGCTGAGTGGTAGCACCACAGCGACTAAAGGTTCGAATCCTGTTCCACACTTTTTTCCCCCCAATTTCATTGTACAGAATATCAGTAAATAGCATATTTGATGCGAAATTATTAAAAGATAGTCATTTTCGCTGTGGTAATGTTAATAAATCAATTATTACAGCTAGTTAGTTACTTAGGTAGGTGTTCCCTAGATAATTTGTACGATTCTTTTATCGGAATGATGTGCAACGAGTCAGTTTACAGTGTACTTATACATGATTAGTATTACCCATAATGAACACATTATTTTGTAGTACTGCTGTTGCATGTACACATAAAAACAACTTTTTTCCAGGCTAACAGGTCTTTAATAGAAACAAATGCATGGAATGGAACGAGCTGTCCAGGAGAAATGATTTTAAATGACGTTTATAGCATGCTTTGTGTTGTGGATTGGCAGGAGCCAACCCACGGAGTTTGGAGGAAGCCGAAAGGCACGCGTTTAAGCTCACGCAGGCTGGCGTGAGGTCTGGAACAGGACAAGGAATTCAGACTTCAGAAAAAAGGTGGTACTTGGTGGAATACTTAACTTTAATCCATTAATGTTGAACGTAGCTCTTGTCTGTACATTCTTCACAATATCAATAGCAACTGATAATGGCGCCTTGCTAGGTCGTAGCAAATGACGTAGCTGAGGGCTATGCTAACTATCGTCTCGGCAAATGAGAGCGTATTTTGTCAGTGAACCATCGCTAGCAAAGTCGGCTGTACAACTGGGGCGAGTGCTAGGAAGTCTCTCTAGACCAGCCGTGTGGCGGCGCTCGGTCTGCAATCATTGACAGTGGCGACACGCGGGTCCGACGTATACTAACGGACCGCGGCCGATTTAAAGGCTACCACCTAGCAAGTGTGGTGTCTGGCGGTGACACCACATTTTGTTAAATCTCAGACATTTTAAGGTACTGGACATGATCAAAAATTTGTGCTTCTGCAATGGTCAAAAAATTTGCCTGGTGCATATTGAACTCCTCTTTGAGTCACTTTTGGCTTTAATATTTGGTAATAAAAGTAATTTTTTTTCCTCTAGAGCGTCGCAGGTATGGACATCACTGCTACTCTAATAATGATGGATTACTTATGATGAAGTTCATTAGCGAATATGTGTATTGTGACGCTTCAGGTAACATGCCTATTGAAGAGCGACCTACCTGACGACTGCGGGTGGGCACCATATATTACTCTTACTTCTCGCTTTCGTGCAATCAGTACTTGCGTTCTAAGTGGTGTGTTACCCCAGATAATTATTGCATACGATATTGCTGAGCGAAAACGCGGAAAATACACTGCTGGCCACCGTAAATGCAACACCCTGAAGGAAGCATCCGAATCAAGTGAAGTTTACACGATGGGTTTGCAGCGATGAGATATGCAACTCATTAGAATTTCAGCGCAGACGCACATCACGCGCGCCTGTGGCGCCACCTCATAGCGCCATTTAAGGCTTGGCGATTTCGACGAGTGTACGTTCGGCATGCGTGTTTACCTTGTGGTTGTTTCACAAGACGATCAGTTATGCCTCGTAGACAACAGCGAACATCTTTTGATCAAGTATCCGAGTTCGACAGAGGAAGGATAGTGGCTTACCGAGATTGTGGATTATCATACAGAGAAATCGCTAGTCGGACGAAACCAAACAACTGTAATGCGGATATGTGACCGTTGGATGCAGGAGGGTACGACGGACCGACGTGGTCGATCGCATTCACCTCGGTGCACCACTGCACGTGCTGATAGGCAAATTGTGCGCATGGCAGTGACGGATCGCTCAGTGACATCCCGAACCGTAGCACAGCACATTGCGTCTGTAACGCATCATCCAGTGTCTGCGCGTACCATTCGACGCCGTTTACAGCAGAGTGGTCTGTCCGCAAGACGTCCATTGCTTCGTCTACCAGTGACGCAGAACCACAGACGTCTCCGTCGCCAATGGTGTGATGACAGACGGATGTGGACGGCAGAATGGAATGACGTTGTCTTTACTGACGAGGCACGCTTCTGTCTGCAGCACCACGATGGTCGGATTCGAGTGTGGAGACACCGTGGAGAGAGGATGCTGGACAGCTGCATTATGCACCGCCACACTGGTCTTGCACCGGGTATTATGGTATGGGGCGGTATTGGATATTACTCTCGCACGCCTCTAGTACGCATTGCCGGTACTTTAAATAGCCGGCGCTACATATCCGAGGTGCTGGAGCCAGTTGTCCTTCCTTACCTTCAGGGCTCGGCCACAGCCATATTTCAACAGGATAATGCGCGACCACACGTGGCACGCATTGTCCAAAGGTTCTTCGTCAGTAACCAGATTGAATTGCTTCCCTGGCCGGCTCGCTCTCCGAATCTTTCGCCGATAGAAAACATGTGGTCCACGGTTGTTCGACGAGTGACCCAGATTACATCCCCAGCTGCCACACCAGATGATCTTTGGCAACGTGTGGAAGCTGCTTGGGCTGCTGTACCCCAGGAACACATCCAACGTCTCTTTGACTCAATGCCGAGACGTGTGGCAGCGGTGATCTCCAACAATGGCGGCTACTGATTCTGTCAGGAACCACATGTCACAGACGTCTGTAAACGTAACCATTTGATACTTGGTCAACATGTTATCTACAAAATAAATCTTGTTGTGCTACCTCTTGTCTTTCTTGGTGTTGCATTTACGGTGGCCGGCAGTGTATATTAAAAGGTTGATTTGTTACTTTCCACGACTAGCAACTATACGAAGAGCAAAAGTAATTGAACTTAATTACTTCAGATGCTCAGTAAATATGCTGCTTCTTGTTCAAGTGTTCATCAGTATCTACGCGGAAAATTATGGAACATTCTATGCTACTCACCGACTCCCGCTCATGTCTTACATAGATTGTTGGTCTGACTGTATTTGCTGTACAGAACAGAAAGTAGTGTGTTTTCCTGAACTTCACACGTGACTTATAAATGACTTAACAGATACTCACAGTGTGTTTACTTCACGTTGCAGCCAGAACTCACCTGAAACAAGATAATAAAGTAGTTTAGCCCAGTGTAAAAACGGATACTCTGTTTAGTGTAATCATGCATCTATACATTAATTTGCTTGTTGTTAATAATAACTGTGTCTACACGGGGGAAAAAGGGCCGCTAGAAAACTAAAACAGTAAAACACAGCAAAAGAGGTCATAGACGAATACATACTCTGCAAGGGCACACTATTTAACACATTAAAGGAACTTTACAAAAAAGTCTACAAACACAAATATAAAATGCAAACAAAATTCAAATCTGGCGCCAAACTCACTGGTGAACAAATGAACACCTACTGGGCTGGGGCACACAACAACCAAATTACAGTGCGTTTTGCGGAAGTGTAAAGTGCTTTTACGACCATATTTTGTAATAATATGTGAAATCTTACGTGTGCTTCACAACACCTAGTCAAGGTGTTGAGAAAAAAGGGTTTGCCACACAAAAAAGGTACGTGAAAACAAATATATGCGAGAAATATAGCGACAAACTAAATTGCTTTTAGAGCATAAAACGATTGGTTAACTCACAACAAAATTTCTCATCAACATCGTTTGGTTCCAGATGACAAGCTACCTGTAATAAATAATACACAAGTGGTCACGAAAAACCATTCAAACCAAGTGTAAAGGTACTAAATAAAAGAAATTGAACTAACTAATTTTGTAATCATCTAGTAAAAATGTTCACATTACAGATTAAATAAAACGTAAACCAATTGATAATGGCACAGAGGTGCTCAAACATGTTTAGGAACTTGGAAAAAGCGATGTTTTGCATAACTGGAGGACCTGACACCCAACAATTTTAACTGCAAACGCGGTAAACACAAGGAGATGCAAATCCAAATGATGAGTATTAAGCGCACTTAACAGTTTATAATTCAACGTATGACGGAATGTTGTTGTTGTTGTTGTTGTTGTGGTCTTCAGTCCTGAGACTGGTTTGATGCAGCTCTCCAAGCTACTCTATCCTGTGCAAGCTTCTTCATCTCCCAGTACCTACTGCAACCTACATCCTTCTGAATCTGCTTAGTGTATTCATCTCTTGGCCTCCCTCTACGATTTTTACCCTCCACGCTGCTCTCCAATACTAAATTGGTGATCCCTTGATGCCTCAGAACATGTCCTACCAACCGATCCCTTCTTCTGGTCAAGTTGTGCCACAAACTTCTCTTCTCCCCAATTCTATTCAATACCTCCTCATTAGTTATGTGATCTACCCATCTAAACTTCAGCATTCTTCTGTAGCACCACATTTCGAAAGCTTCTATTCTCTTCTTGTCCAAACTATTTACCGTCCATGTTACACTTCCATACATGGCTACACTCCATACAAATACTTTCAGAAATGACTTCCTGACACTTAAATCTATACTCGATGTTAACAAATTTCTCTTCTTCAGAAACGCCTTCCTTGCCATTGCCAGTCTACATTTTATATCCTCTCTACTTCGACCATCATCAGTTATTTTGCTCCCCAAATAGCAAAACTCATTTACTACTTTAAGTGTCTCATTTCCTAATCTAATACCCTCAACATCACTCGACTTAATTCGGCTACATTCCATTATCCTCGTTTTGCTTTTGTTGATGTTCATCTTATATCCTCCCTTCAAGACACCATCCATTCCGTTCAACTGCTCTTCCAAGTGCTTTGCTGTCTCTGACAGAATTACAATGTCATCGGCGAACCTCAAAGTTTTTATTTCTTCTCCGTGGATTTTAATACCTACTCCGAATTTTTCTTTTGTTTCCTTTACTGCTTGCTCAATATACAGATGACGGAATATGATGCCTAAATAACACCAAGATCGCGTAACGATTGTTTTTACAGACATTTAGTTATTTGGTAAATAAACAGTGTGTTTCAGAAGTAGAATGTACGGGCCAAAAGTGGCTATAAAGCTCCAATAAACCTGACTCTACTCGACTTCTGATGCACCTTCTTTTGCCTGTTCTGCAACCGCGCGACCGCTACGGTCGCAGGTTCGAATCCTGCCTCGGGCATCGATGTGTGTGGTGTCCTTAGGTTAGTTAGGTTTAAGTAGTTCTAAGTTCTAGGGGACTGATGACCTCAGATGTTAAGTCCCATAGTGCTCAGAGCCATTTGAACAATTTTTTGCCTGTCCTCCTATTTGTTGTACACTACACTGACGACGCGGTACAAACAGCTGATGATGCTGCCAGTTTAGAGGGCCTGGGAATTCCATAACGGTCCATGAGGGCGGAGGACAAGAAGAAGAGAGATCGCTTGTAGGAAACTCATTTCTGTTAACACAATCTCAGAGAAAAAAGGAGCATAAAAAAAGAAAGAAAGAAAAAGAGAGAGAAAGAAAAAGAGAGAGAAAGAAAGTATTGTACGACGCCTCAAACCAATGCTAAATCTCTGTTACAAGAAATCTCACCTTTTTAAATATAACAAATCACAGTAAGAACGGCTCGTTTTCATGAATCGTCTGCGGGCCATTGCCTTAAACCGGCTTCCTCTTATAAGAAACGATTTCTAAAGCGAAACTTAAGTAAATAGCAAAGTCCTTACAGCACCAAGATGACGTTTCCCGTCATTTTATTACTACATATCGTACCAATAAGGAACCGATCTCGAGATATTCAAAGCGCTGGCCATTAAAATTGCTACACCAACAAGAAATGCAGATGATAAATGGGTATTCACTGGACAAATATACTATACTAGAACTGACATGTGATTACATTTTCACGCAATTTCGGTAATAGCGGCCATTGATACGCCTGGGCATTCAGTCAAACAGAGGTGGGATGGCGAGTACAGGTACAGCTGCCCATGCAGCTTCAACACGATACCACAGTTCATCAAGAGTAGTGACTGGTGTATTGTGACGAGCCAGTTGCTCGGCCACCATTGACCAGACGTCTTCAGTTGGTGAGAGATCTGGAGAATGTGCTGGCCAGGGCAGCAGTCGGACATTTTCTGTATCCAGAAAGGCCCGTACAGGACCTGCAACATGCGGTCATGCAGTATCCTGCTGAAATGTACGGTTTCGCAAGGATCGAATGAAGGGTAGAGCCTAGGGTAGTAACACATCTGAAATGTAACGTCCACTGTTCAAAGTGCCGTCAATGCGAACAAGAGGTGACCGAGACGTCTAACCAACGGCACCCCATACCATCACGCCGGGTGATACGCCAGTATGGCTATGACGAATACACGCTTCCAATTTGCGTTCACCGCGATGTCGCCAAACACGGATGCGACCATCGTGATGCTGTAAACAGAACCTGGATTCATCCGAAAACATGAAGTCAAGTACACCATCGCAGGCGCTCCTGTCTGTGATGTAGCGTGAAGGGTAAACGCAGCAGTGGTCGCCGAGCTGATAGTCCGTGCTGCTGCAAACGCCGTCGAACTGTTCGTGCAAATGGTTGTTGTCTTGCAAACGTCGCCATCTGTTGACTTTTGGATTGAGACGTGGCTGCACGATCCGTTACAGCCGTGCGGATGAGATGCCTGTCATCTCGACTGCTAGTGATACGAGGCCGTTGGGATCCAGCACGGCGTTCCGTATTACCCTCCTGAACGCACCGATTCCATATTCTGCTAACAGTCATTGGATCTCGAGCAACGCCAGCAGCAATGTCGCGATACGATAAACCGCAATTGCGATAGGCTACAATCCGACCTTTATCAAAGTCGGAAACGTGATGGTACGCATTTCTCCTTCTTACACGAGGCATGACAACTACGTTTCAGCAGGCAACGCCGGTCAACTGCTGTTTGTGTATGAGAAATCGGTTGGAAACTTTCCTCATGTCAGCACGTTGTGGGTGTCGCCACCGGCGCCAACCTTGTGTGTGCTCGGGAAAGCTAATCATTTGCATATCACAGCATCTTCTTCCTGTCGGTTAAATTTCGCGTCTGTAGCACGTCATCTTCGTGGTGTAGCAATTTTAATGGGCAGTAGTGTATATTCGTACGGTGTAAGATACACTGAAGCGCCGAAGAAACTGGTATAGACATGCGTACTCAAATACAGAGATACGTAAACAGGCAGAATACGGCGCGCCGTCCGGCAACGCCTATATAAGACAAGTGTCGTTAGATCGCTTACTGCTGCTAAAAAGGCAGGTTATCAAGATTTATGTGTGTTTGAACGTTGGCGTACGACAGCCAACGACGACAGAAGAAAATCGTTCGACAGTAGCGCCACCCTTCCACAAATTGCTGCAGATTTCAATGCCGGCCCATCAACAAGCGTCAGTGCGCAAGCAATCGACGAAACATCATCGATATGGGCTTTCGGAGCCGAAGGCCCACTGTGACTGCACGACACAAAGCTTTACGCCTCGTCTGGGCCCGTTAACACCGACATTGGATTATTGCTGACTGGAAACATGTTGCATGGTCGGACAAGTCTCGTTTCAAATTCTATCTAGATGAAGGACGCGTACGAGTATGAAGACAAGCTCATGAATCCATGGACCCTGCGTGTCACCAGGGGACTGTTCAAGTGCCGGCCGGTGGTGGCCGAGCGGTTCTAGGCGCTTCAGTCTGCAACCGCGCTACCGTTTCGCAGGTTCGAATCCTGCCTTGGGCATTGATGTGTGTGATGTCCTTAGGTTAGTTAGGTTTAAGTAAATGGCTCTGAGCACTATGGGACTTAACTTCTGAGGTCATCAGTCCCCTAGAACTTAGAACTACTTAAACCTAACTAACCTAAAGACATCACACACATCCATGCCCGAGGCAGGATTCGAACCTGCGACCGTAGCGGTCTCGCGGTTCCAGACTGTAGCGCCTAGAAACGCTCGGCTACCACGGCCGGCCAGGTTTAAGTAGTTCTAAGTTCTAGGGAAAACACTGATAAGGAGAAGGGACAGGATGATAGGACATCTGCTGAGACATGAGGGAATGACTTCCATGGTACTAGAGGGAGCTCTAGAGGGCAAAAACTGTAGAGGAAGACAGAGATTGGAATACGTCAAGCAAATAATTGAGGACGTAGGTTACAAGTGCTACTCTGAGATGAAGAGGTTAGCACAGGAAAGGAATTCGTGGCGGGCCGCATCAAACCAGTCAGAAAGTTCTAGGGGACTGATGTGCTCAGAGCCATTTGATCCATTTAAGTTGGAGGAGGCTCTGTAATGGTGTGGGGCTTGTGCAGTTGGACTGATATGGGACCGCTGATACGACTCTGACAGGTGACACGTACGTAAGCATCCTGTCTGATCCCCTGTATTCATTCATGTCCATTGTGCATTCCGACGGACTTGGGCAATTCCAGCAGGACAATGCGACACCCCACATGTCCAGAATTGCTACAGAGTGGCTCCAGGAACACTCTTCTGAATTTAAACACTTTCGCTGGCCACCGAACTCCACAGACGAACATTACTGAGCATATCTGGAATGCGTTGCAATGTACTGTCAGAAGAGATCTCTACCTCCTCGTACTCCTGCGGATTTATGGTCATCCCTGCAGGATTCGTGGTGTCAGTTCCTTCAGCACTACTTCAAACATTAGTCGAGTCCATGGCACGTCTTACTACGGCACTTCTGCGTCCTCGCGAGGGCCTTACACGATATTAGCCAGGTCTACCAGTTTCTTTGGCTCTTCAGTGTATAAGATAAAGCCCATGGATTATGGGCCTCTACTGAATATGACGAATACAGCTTTGCGCTTGTGACTTAGAAAGCGTTCTTGCTTTCTAATGTTTCAACTTAACGCAGTTTCGCAGAATTTATTTTGTTTCCCGCGACGAAATGGTTGCTCAGTGTGAAATAGCAGGACGTGACGTCACGAAACTCGTAGAGAACGACTTCAACGCTAGCTAACTGCCGGCCGGTGTGGCCGAGCGGTTCTAGGCGCTTCAGTCTGGAACCGCGCGACCGCTACGGTCGCAGGTTCTCATCCTGCCTCGGGCATGGATGTGTGTGATGACCTTAGGTTAGTTAGGTTTAAGTAGTTCTAACAAGCACCCCCCCTCAGATTTAGTTATAAGTTGGCACAGTGGATAGGCCTGGAAAAACTGAACACAGATCAATCGAGAAAACAGGAAGAAGTTGTGTGGAACTATGAAAAAAATAAGCAAAGTATACAAACTTAGTAGTCCATGCGCAAGATAAGTAACTTTAAGGACAGCGTAGGCTTAGGAGCGCTGTGGTCCTGCGGTTAGCGGCAGTAGCTGCGGAACGAGAGGTCCTTGGTTCAAGTCTTCCCTTAAGTGAAAAATTTACTTCTATTTTTTCGCAAAGTTATGATCTGTCCGTTCGTTCATTGACGTCTCTGTTCACTGTAATAAGTTTAGTGTCTGTATTTTGCGACCGCACCGCAAAACCGTGCGATTAGTAGACGAAAGGACGTGCCTCTCCAATGGGAACCGATAACATTTGATAGCAAAGTCATAGTTCAACCGATTCCTCCACAGGAAAACACGTCTGATATATTCTATACGACACTGGTGACGGTATGTGCGTCACATAATTGTCTGAAATTAAAAATTAAAATTTTCACTCGGGGGAAGATTTGAACTAAGGACCTTGCGTTCTGCAGCTGCTCACGCTAACCACGAGACCACGACGCTCCTGAACTGCCGTTGTCCTTGATGTTGCCTATCTTGCACATGGACTACCCAGTTTGTATATTTTGCTTATTTTTTTCATAGTTCCACACAACTTCTTCCTGTTTTCTCGATTGATCTGTGTTCAGTTTTTCAAGGCCTATCCACTGTGCCAACTTATAACTAAATCTGAGGGGGGGGGGGGGGTGCGATGGGGAGGTTCCCTTGTAAGTCTAGGGGACTGATGACCTCAGATGTTAAGTCCCATAGTGCTTAGAGCCATTTGAACCATTTGCTAACTATCCTCGTGCGCGGACGGCTGAAGCAGTCGAGGGGGAACAGCCTCTAACGGAGCACAACCTGAAAGTCATCACAGGTGCAAAAACACCCGGGCAGCGAACACCTGCTCGTGACTGGAAAAAAAGAGTGCAAGTCACTGCTGTTTACAAAAAGATTAAAGGATCGGATGCGCAGAATTACAGACGAAATTCGCCGCGGTAGCGTATCCTGGTGTTATTCAATCTGTGTGCTGGGCAAGCTGCGACGGAAAGCGGGGACGAGTTCGACAAGGGAATTAAAAGTTCAGGGAAAAGAAATTAAAAAAATTTTGTCGTTTACTGTCGACACTGTAGTTGTGTCAGAGTCCGCACAGAACTAAGTTAGTTGAATGTAATGGATAGCATTTTGAGAAGACGTTCGAAGACCAACACCGACAAAAATGAGCAAACGCGATGGAAGATAGTCGAATTGAATCATGGTATAATGAGGAGATGAAATTAGGGGTCGTCTATAAATTACGTGAGTTTTATTTTTTGTAATTTGGACGCCGCCCCCCCCCCCCCCCCCCCCCATCGTGACCTGAGATGGGACTCCCACACCACCTCACGTGACGTTTACGCCGTAATCCGGTAAAAATAAATTTTTCTAAGTCTGTTTTAAATATTGTTTGAATCACTTTAATAAAAACATGTTTGTTTATTAAGTCCGTTAAACAGTAATTTTAACACGTGATTTAAAACACTTTTTTAAACACGCCAACTCTAAGTAGTAGAGAGACAGATGCACATTAAATATCATGATGCTCTAGTTACTTTGCACATGAAAGATACATTGCTTTTACCTTCCTTTGAAACGTATGATTACGTAACTTCTCAGCCTCTTGATGTATATGTTCAGTGATGGTTGATGGCTACCAGAATTCTTGTTGGTCAACTTGAGCTTAGCTTCCTTCGACAAACGATTAACTTCTTTCTCGGTCGTGTGCTTCGATTTGTCACCTTGAAACTTCTTTATTAAAAATTCCCTACTGGTTCTATAGCTGAATGAAATGGGAAGTTGAAACTTCTACGTTATTTAATTCTGAAACAGCTGAGTACTTTTCCTTTACTTTTTCTTGTCATGTCAACACTGATCCACAATATTCTAGCGCAACGCAATCTGACTGCTCAAAAAAAGAATAACCTGATTTCAAATATGTTACCCCAGATCACGTAAGAAACAGATTGCCCAATCGCTTGGTCTAGCAGGCAACCCTTGTCAGGGAACGGCCACCAGGCGGCAGCAGCGTCACACCCTTACTTCTGGAATCAACCACTAGATGGCACTCCGTTCTGTGAAATATGTGGCAACATCGGCCAAATGTGTGCAGCTTTCCACCATTTGGCGTCTGTGAAGTACAGCTGTTTCTGACATACCGGTGGTAGTGGATCGAGTCGTCATGCCGAGGGCCTGCGAGTATATCAACTGTGGAAGGAGTAGACGAACAAATCCTGAACTAAAAATGTTCAGATTTCCCGTCAAAGACAAAGAAAGGTTACGCGAGTGGATTTTAAATTCAGGTAAATCAATAAATTAGTTACGAGTAAGAATTAATAAAGGGCCATAAGCATTCGAACCTATTTAAATTTTGTCGATGTTATATTCGATATAACGTGGCAGCCCTTCCTGTACAAGAATCAATTCGTATAATTTTTTAATGAAATCTTTGGTGCGATTTGGACTTTTTAAAACTGTTTATTCACTTCACTATCGTAATTTTGGGTGTAGAGGCATTTTTGTGTGCAATGTGGAAACTGAAACCAATATAACATATGGATAACAAAATGCAAAGCATAGTGTGGTAACATTTAGTAAACAATTTAAGAAGCATTACCTTACAAGAGCTTTCCCTTGGTACTTAAAAATGGCTCTAGAGCTGTAATCGCAACAGTGAAATAAATGAATAAAAGCCGTCATCTAACTGCTAGGTCATCGGTCCCTCTAAATCCTGGTATATACTAGAGCGAACGAAGTGAACGAGTGTAAAACCTCGTTTACACTGCAGCAAACGAGTATTCATAGATAATTCGCCAATGTACACTGCCATTCATTTATACATGTGAACAAGCGTTTATACTGGAATGAAGGGAGGAGAATAGAAGAGAACGAGCATAACATGCAAACTATAGACGCTGCCTATTTTAATTTTTTTTTTTATCTGTGCGCTAATAATCCTCACACAGCTTTCACTTGAAAACAACACTACTTATAGTAACAGGTCTGCGCGAGTGCGGATATCCCCAGTAATAACTGTGTTGCAGATAAAAGCGTACGTCTGTTGCGAATATTTGCGGGTTATCTTTAAACTGTACAAAGTAAATTTTTAACATTATTATGGTTTGCCGTCTGTAGCTCTTCACAGTTGACACCGCCAAAATATGCTCAAAAAACACGCTTTCACTTGTATATTACGGCGTTTGCAGGCCCCTTTCAACAAGAATCCAAAATTCATCGTTTTGTGCCACTCTTATATCATTTACGATAACTTACATGCAAAGTAAAAGAATTTAAATTTGAAATGACTGTCACTGAAATATGTCCAGCCTTAATTCGCATCATAACCGACAGCGCATTTTGAAAACTTTATACTGTTAACCTGCACGTGGAGATCTTTTTTACCACCATAATTCGTGTCAGAAGAGCTGTATAGCAAAGAGGAAATAGACGGCATGGAAGGCGAGTGTAAAACCCTTGCGACTGCAATACAGTCTGCATTTAAACAGTAACTTCCGAGAAATGTTTGTGTGGTACTTTTCATTTATTTCATTTCGAGTATGATTGTGAGAAATACACTTGGTTTGTAGAATTACAGGAGCTAATCTACATTCTTAGATTGAAAACTCGGGAAAAACCACAGCCGATCATGAGCTACAGTCAGCAGTGTGACGAATGCATTTGGCGCGCAGCGCTCTAGCCGAACGCAAATCAGCGTCATTCACGTCACCGAAGATACAGTGTTGCCAATTCCGCCACATAGACAGGTCAGTCAGCATTGTAGCGTCGCCTGTGACATCTGTTGACCGACGGGAAAACTATTTTTACGGTTGCCTGTTCCGCCATAAGGACGGTCAATCTGTTTCTTACGTGATCTGGGATGTTGTTGTTGTTGTTGTTCTGGTCTTCAGTCCTGAGGTTGATGCAGCTCTCCATGCTACTCTATCCTGTGCAAGCTTCCTCATCTCCCAGTACCTACTGCACCCTACATCCTTCTGAATCTGCTTAGTGTATTCATCTCTTGCTCTCCCTCTACGATTTTTACCCTCCACACTGCCCTCCAATGCTACATTTGTGATCCCTTGATGCCTCAGAACATGCCCTACCAACCGGCCCCTTCTTCTCGTCAAGTTGTGCCACAAGCTCCTCTTCTCCCCAATTCTATTCAATACCTCCTCATTAGTTATGTGATCTACCCATCTAATCTTCAGCATTCTTCTGTAGCACCACATTTCGAAAGCTTCTATTCTCTTCTTGTCCAAACTGTTTATCGTACACGTTTCACTTCCATACATGGCTAGCCGGCCGAAGTGGCCGTGCGGTTCTAGGCGCTGCAGTCTGGAACCGCGAGACAGCTTCGGTCGTAGGTTCGAATCCTGCCTCTGGCATGGATGTGCGTGATGTCCTTAGGTTAGTTAGGTTTAAGTAGTTCTAAGTTCTAGGGGACTAATGACCTCAGCAGTTGAGTCCCATAGTGCTCAGAACCATTTGAACCATACATGGCTACACTCCATACAAATACTTTCAGAAATGACTTCCTGACACTTAAATCTATACTCGACGTTAACAAATTTCTCTTCTTCAGAAACGCTTTCCTTGCCATTGCCGGTCTACATTTTATATCCTCTCTACTTCGACCATCATCAGTTATTTTGCTCCCCAAATAGCAAAACTCCTTTACTACTTTAAGTGTCTCATTTCCTAATCTAATTCCCACAGCATCACCTGATTTAATTCGACTACATTCCATTATCCTCGTTTATCTTTTGTTGATGTTCATTTTATATCCTAGTTTCAAGACACTCACCATTCCGTTCAACTGCTCTTCCAAGTCTTTTGGTGTCTCTGACAGAATTTCAATGTCATCGGCGAACCTCAACTTTTTTATTTCTTCTCCATGGATTTTAATACCTAGTCCGAATTTTTCTTTTCCAAAAGAATGGTCCAGACTAAAAAGAAATCCTAACAACACCCTATACATTTCATTAAGCACTTACCTCAAAAAAGTGTTCATTACGCGAACTACTGCAATACAGCGAGCGTCAATACTGCCTGCTAAATAAAACATTCTAACTACTGAAGTCACTAACTACTAATAGGCATGTAGTCAGCAAAGGAAAGATTTTGTTGCAAATCAAATAATGTACTTTTTACCTCAATAATGTGACATCCAGTTCAGACACGGATATCAATCGTCATTGACATCTGGTGTAAAGGTATGTAATCATGAGTAATATTCAGTCTCCAAGTCGAACATGTACAGATGGTTTGCCTACGCTAACACTTCAGACCTGTACCCTCCATCAATGCTAACTTCTCACATTTAACGTCCATCACTGCTGGCTGTTCACATCCAACTGCCACACAGTAGAGTTGCAGCGGTTCGTGAATGAGTCGCTCATTTGAACGACTCTAAATAAAGCATCGTAAGAATCGAATCGTGATACGGACGAATCGTCGTTCAAAAGAATCGTAAGAACGATTGCGTGTTTCCAGTTCCAACGATTCATCGATTCTTAGTACGTTATGCTTCGAAGGCAACTCCGAATCATGCCGAATCGTGCCGAATGATTACGACCGCCAGATGGCAGTGAAGTGGAGGATGTGTGTGAACAACGGAAGCTCGGAACGAACAAAGTTCGTGGGCCGTAACATTACTCGGGAAAACCAAGCTGACACTTGGCGGTGTCGTCTTCTCACGTAAATAGTGGTGACAGTGGCAAGTTCTCAGACAAATTAAAACCAAAATACCTATGCTTTGTACTTAGAAGAAATGAAAGTTAAGCTAAATTTGCCTTGTGGGAGGGCTGTCAGCTGCGTTATGAATTACAAGGGTGATGTGGACTTGGAAAGACATCTTAGCACAGAAAAACATAGGATGATATGAGCCAAACCACGTCTGCCTCACTGCTAGATTTTGTTACTATAAAACAGACGTCTGGGGCTAGATACGTTCAAGCCACACAACCAAACTGGCGTACCACGTAATTTTGCACCACCTTTCACGCAAATCGACTCCTCTTTCCTCGCATACTGAAAAAAAACAATAGATGCAATCAAATCAGATGTGACCTTTCATCAATTAAGGCATTACAGGTATAAATCGAGAATCACACTTGTAACGTCATATGCATGTTTACTCATAAATAAACTGAAACTTCCTGGCAGATTGAAACTGTGTGTCCGACCGAGACTCGAACTGGGGACCTTTGCCTTTCGCGGGCAAGTGCTCTACCATCTGAGCTACCGAAGCACGACTCACGCCCGGCCCTCACAGCTTTACTTCTGCCAGCTGTGAGGGCCGGGCGTGAGTCGTGCTTCGGTAGCTCAGATGGTAGAGCACTTGCCCGCGAAAGGCAAAGGTCCCGAGTTCGAGTCTCGGTCGGGCACACAGTTTTAATCTGTCAGGAAGTTTCATATCAGAGCACACTCCGCTGCAGGGTGAACATCTCATTCTGGAAGCATAAATAAACTATTTCTGGCATATCTTATGACACAGTTCGATTCTAACCCCATTGACAATTTCAGACATGTCCTGCCATCTGTGAGTAAGATGTAGAACTTTTTGCATTCTGTAAGAATCGTGCCATCGCAGACTAGAATGAATCGTGAACGAATCGTAGGAATCGATTCGCAATGTGAGATTGAATCGTAGGAATCGAATCGGGAAACAGAATCGTGTTGCCCAGCTCTACCACACAGTACTTCCATCACTGCTGGCGACTAATTTCCAACTCCCCAACAATGCTGGCGATTATCGTCCAACAACGAGTCTGACCAGCCACAGACTCTCTTACAAAGAAAGTGCAGTCAGAGATCCAATGCAGAGCGCTACACAGCGCTGCCAACACAGAAGTGGCCCACTTACAAGCTTGCTGTTTAACATACACACTGTAAAACTCCTTTCGAAGAACTGCCACACGAGTTGGACGTGCCGCACCACTGGTGCAACGACACTGCTGTCAGTGGTTACATGAACATTCTCACACACGTAGACCACGTTCCGGATGTCCACGCATCTCAGAAGCCCACCATTATCGTCGTATTGCAAGGGCAGTAGTGGCAGATCATACAGTTACAACAACAGGAACTGTTGCGGAGCAGTTATCAGCTGTGGGGACTACTGGAACGCACACCTGTAGCCAGTCTTCCACTCACGCCACAGCATCGACGGGCGCTGCTCGACTGCTGCCGTGGAATGGCGCGCCGAGGTCTTCAGCGATGAAAGCAGATTCTGCCTGCACACGCGCGTACCGTGCTGACCTGATGAACACTGCCTCGTAGAGTGTGTTCGTGCCAGATGCGCTGGCCCCATTACAGGTGTTACGGTCTGGATCGCAATAAGCTACAGCTGTCATCCACCTGTGGTGTTTCTGGAGGGGACACTAACCATTGGTCAGTACGTGCTGAAACCTGGTAGTCACGGAGAGGCAGGATAAGGCAACAATTGTGGATGGGGCCATAATCAGCTACCGATGGCTACAGCAAACACATACACTTTATTTGAGGAAGTAATTTTCAACACTCATTTTAAATGACTTTACCACACTGACGGCTGAAGGCCTTACTAAGAAGGGATTCAAAATTATTTGTCGGCTGAAGACCACAAGTAACTTCAGAATACTCAACAGCTGAAGGCCTGAATTACAGATAAGGTAGGTAATTACATTAAAAATACTAAAACCGTTTTTTAAACAATCTCAAGAAACTGTAACAGGCTATAGTAACGGCTGAAGGCCTTATTAAGAGAGAATTGAAAATTATTTGTCAGCTGAAGGCCACAAGCAATGTTACAAACTATGTACAATTTTGGTAATCATTTTTTGATACATGGTCAATACAATATTATAGCCGGCCGGAGTGGCCGAGCGGTTAAAGGCGCTACAGTCTGGAACCGCACGACCGCTACGGTCGCAGGTTCGAATCCTGCCTCGGGCATGGATGTGTGTGATGTCCTTAGGTTAGTTAGGTTTAAGTAGTTCTAAGTTCTAGGGGACTTATGACCACAGCAGTTGAGTCCCATAGTGCTCAGAGCCATTTGAACCATTACAATATTATATTTTATCCAAAGGTCAGTCTTGATCACAACACTTATGTCTCAATAACATAGGTTACCAGTTTCGGTTATCTTTATATAAGCATCTTCAGACCTGTGAATTAATTTTAGAAAATACTAGAGACCAATCTTAAAGTAATATGAAAAGTGTCTAATGACGACAAAATTTTAACAGGATAAAATAAAACTTATTATACCCATGGCTTCCTTGGAGGATGGTAGGCGGAGCTCTCCTCAGCTGCTACGAAGTCAACTGATGGTTGTGAGTGCTGAGCATTAGCTTAAATATGCAGAGACTCCGCCTACTTCCTCTCACACTACTTCGCAACTGCCAATCAGCGTTCATAATACGACGCTATCGTCAAAGTATAAACGTACGAAATACACTAATAACATAAAATTGATTCATTTAAAATGTCTAACAGATAGTTACTATGTGTAAAACTTATTTATATTTTAGATAAAAACGGTAAACTATGATGTGTAATAGCTGTGCCCTCTATGGGCACCTTAATACTATTACAGTGTCATTTAAATCAAAGATGTAAAAGTCCTTGGAGTTCTGATATATATTGATTAAACCGAGTCGCCTACATCACAATTGCATCTTTGATGGATGTTGCAAAATCGTCTTACTTTAACTGTAGTTTTCATAGCGACATTCTTTTTAACAGTAGGGTAGCAGCCAAGAGTATGTTTCACATTACGTATGTCTGAATAACTGATGAGATCGCTGATAAAATATTTAGAACTCATCGATCTAATAGTTTTTATAATACTCAATCTCAATTTATAATTTTTGATATATATTGTATACCGTATTTTTCATACATAGCTTTTGCATGGGTATAACTAATCTTATATTTTAAAACAAAAGAGTAGGTGCATCTTCATTGTAAAATTTCGTCAAAAAGGTCGTAAAAATATTTTTCGCGAAAATCTAATTGTTCATTGAGCAGCATTGACGATTTGGTTTTCAAATGAACATATATCTCGATTTCTTCCAAGATATTCATAAGTAAGCCTTTATTTGCACAATGAAGAACTTGTAGATTCTGCTCCAGTCCCCTCAGCATGGTTATTAAATGTTATGTGATGGCCGAATACAGATTTTGTTCGTGAGGTACCTGACGTATGTTCTTTGTACCTTACTGCAAAATTTCGACCTGTTTGGCCGATATATATTTTCTCACAGGTCTGAAGATGCTTATATAACCGGTCACCTATGTTATTGAGACGTAAGTGTTGTGATCAAGACTGAACTTTAGTTAAAATATAATGTTACAAACAATCAACAACTTGAGTCCTGCCAACCGCGGTGGTCTAGCGGTTCTAGGCGCTCAGTCCGGAACCGCGTGACTGCTACGGTCGCAGGTTCGAATCCTGCCTCGGGCATGGATGTGTATGATGTCTTTAGGTTAGTTAGGTTTAAGTAGTTCTAAGTTCCAGGGGACTGATGACCACAGATATTAAGTCCCATAGTGCTCAGAGCCATTTGAACTTAAGTCCTGAGTAAGAAAAAGTTCAAGATTATTTGTCGGCTGAAGGCCACAAGCAATTTCAGAAATACTCAACGGCTGATGGCCTGAACTACAGATAATGAAAGCAATTAAACATTAAAAATACTTAAACCTTTTTTAAACAATCTCAATAAACTGTAACAGGATTGAAAATTATTTGTCAGCTAGAGGCCACAAGCAATGTTACAAACAATTAACGACTGAAGGCCTGAATCGCAAGTGAGAAAGGCAATTATGCTTTAAAACATCAAGGTAAACTTTAAACAATTATGACAACTTGACCAAGTAAGATGGAGTGATCCACAGACAGTGCTCCACGGGTCGAGCTGAGGAAGGGGAATACAGCTATTATTCACCTAACGAGGGCAACTCAAACTAGAGACGGTTTAAACACCGATCGACCCTCTTACCAATCCACCTAACGCCAGATAACCAGTACAGCGATGGAATAATTCAGGTGAGAGCAAAAGGACAAAAAGCACTGCATCTCCAGAGTCCGGTGTTTAAAACACCAAAAGGCAGAAGGACCCACTATAACCAAGGTAGACAACGAAAGCAATTTTATCGATACCCCAATCCAGGAAACCGTCAAATTACATGCCATACCGGGCAGAATCAGAAAGACGAGGAAAAGTACACTGCCGCAAATTACGCTAACCTCCAGGGCAGGTAACCGGCGTGTTAGCGGCCACTGGGCAGTAAGATACCGCCGGTTGCACTTCACCAATAGTTGTTGTTGTTGTTGTTGTTGTTGTTGTCTTCAGTCCTGAGACTGGTTTGATGCAGCTCTCCATACTACTCTATCCTGTGCAAGCTTCTTCATCTCCCAGTACCTACTGCAACCTACATCCTTCTGAATCTGCTTAGTGTATTCATCTCTTGGTCTCCCTCTACGATTTTTACCCTCAACGCTGCCCTCTAATGCTAAATTTGTGATCCCTTGATGCCTCAGAACATGTCCTACCAACCGGCCCCTTCTTCTTGTCAAGTTGTGCCACAAACTTCTCTTCTCCCCAATTCTATTCAATACCTCCTCATTAGATATGTGATCTACCCATCTAATCTTCAGCATTCTTCTGTAGCACCACATTTCGAAAGCTTCTATTCTCTTCTTGTCCAAACTATTTATCGGCCATGTTTCACTCCCATACATGGCTACACTCCATACAAATACTTTCAGAAACGACTTCCTGACACTTAAATCTATACTCGATGTTAACAAATTTCTCTTCTTCAGAAACGCTTTCCTTGCCATTGCCAGTCTACATTTTATATCCTCTCTACTTCGACCATCATCAGTTATTTGCTCCCCAAATAGCAACACTCCTTTACTACTTTAAGTGTCTCATTTCCCAATCTAATTCCCTCAGCATCACCCGACTTAATTCGACTACATTCCATTATCCTCGTTTTGCTTTTGTTGATGTTCATCTTATATCCTCCTTTCAAGACACTGTCTATTCCGTTCAACTGCTCTTCCAAATCGTCCTTCACCAATAACAACACTAAATTCATACTAATATCAAGCAGTAGAAGGCGGCTAATAGCATCTGCCAACCTGACAGACTCAACTTGTTGCGGGTGGTCTCACCGACCCCACGAGCAGCAACACAGCGAGGTCTGAAACAGTGGAGGTCTCACTACTGGATAAGGTTCACTCAAATTCGAACATCCTGGGTTCGGTCGTCGGCTACAGCCCCTCGGTCCGACAGTGCCCGCACACCGCCAGCCGTCCCGGCCTGCCCCCGCACTGTGAACCACCTCGCTGCTCCGTCCGAAGCCCAACTGCATGACACACACGACGACCCGCAAATACAAGCGGTCGCACCAAAGACATATATACGAAGACAGTAACTTGTCCTCGAAAAAACAGTTACTGTTGATCACCGTGCAGCTTTTCCCTGCAATAAATGATGACTAACTGAAAACCTGAGCTGCCGACAGGTGTTGTTGATATACCTCGATGTGGGCAGCTGAAAATGTGTGCCCCGACCGGGACTCGAACCCGGGATCTCCTGGTTACATGGCAGACGCTCTATCCATGTGAGCCACCGAGGACACAGATGAATAGCGCGACTGCAGGCACTTATCCCTTGCACGCTTCCCGTGAGACTCACATTTCCAACTGTCCACAATTCTACGTATGTATTGAACCTTATAGACATTTGCCCACCCACTAGAGTCCCGGTCGGGGCACACATTTTCAGCTGTCCACATCGAAGTATATCAACAACACCTGACGGCAGCTGAGGTTTTCAGTTAGTCATCACTTATTCCAGGGAAAAGCTGTCTTCGTATATATAGTTAAAGGCTACCCAGCCATTGACCTTCGTCTGTGCGAATGCGCACAGGTTGCCCAAACTCTTACGGGAATCGCCAAACCGTGCGCGAGTAATGAGTGAGTGGGCAAATGTCTATAAGGTACAATACATATGTAGAATTGTGGACAGTTGGGAATGTGAGTCTCAGGGGAAGCGTGCAAGGGATAAGTCCCTGCAGTCGCGCTATTCATCTGTGTCCTCGGTGGCTCAGATGGATAGAGCGTCTGCCATGTAAGCAAGAGATGCCGGGTTCGAGTCCCGGTCGGGGCACCCATTTTCAGCTGTCCACATCGAGGTATATCAACAACACCTGTCGGCAGCTGAGGTTTTCAGTTAGTCATCATTTGCATCAAAGTACCAGAGTAGTGCCTGTCGATAACCGCTGCTGCTGCCACTGACGGACAAACAATACTAGCAAACTCAGTGGCGCCAGTAACACGAGAAGGAAACGAGACGCCACTACAGCTATTAAAAGACGCCAAGTTACGAACGGCAAGAACGCGAGCCGCTCACGGCTCACGTGCAGCATGTTGACAGACCCGTTCTCCTGCTGGTCTTGCAACAGGAAAGTGATGTGTTGCTCCAACAGGATAACGCTGGTCCACGCACTGCCCGTGAAACTCAGCGTGCTCGGCAAGACGTCAGCAACTTCCCTGGCCAACACGATCTCTGCACATGGCTCCAATGGAGCACGTGTGGTATACGATGGCACGGGAAGTGACCCGTGCGACTCGTCAACCGACAACTCTTACAGAAGTACGTGAACAGGTGGCATGATGCAACGCAGAACAGTGCTCGCTGGCCGCACCGTCGACTGGATGCCGTAGTCAGCGCCTGTACTGCCACCCCTTGAGGCTACACCACATACTAATATGAGTGTTTCAGCATGGGTTAATGCCTGATGGATCAGAACCACTTCTGCTATTGATATGTAAAAGTAATCATTTCATACAAAATTGTTAAGGCTCTCGTGGCCACTTGTTGACAAACTGCCTGTTGGCTTCTGTCTCGGATTCTTCGGCCGACGTTCATCTAATGATTTTACTGACGTTTCGCCAGCACGAGTGGCTGGCATTGTCGAAGCTTCACCCACCACTGCCGTTGGTGGACTGGAGCCGAGCTCGCGGCCGCAGACTATATGTACCTGGCGCGACAACGCCCGAGGGCTTCTGCGCAGTCATTTTCGGTGCGGTTCTCCTCTTGCTACCTGCGACGGTCGTTCGCTGCAGCACGGGAAGCCAGGATCCGTTTACGTTAAGGCTTTCCTCTTTCTTGTTGAAACTGTTCGCGTGTTTTTGTATTTCTACAGCTTCTCTAAACAAGCGCGTGTGATAGTGCTTCTCTACAGCCGGAACTTTCGTGTCAGCGAATTTTATTACGTGGTCGGTCTCATTCAGTGCGTGCTCTGCCACGGCCGATTTCTCCACCTGCCCCAACCTGCAATGTCGCTTATGCTCTTTGATCCTGGTGTTAATTGATCGTCCAGTCATTCCGACATAAACTTTTCCGCATGTGCACGGTATACGGTATATTCCCGACCTTGCAAGTGGGTCTCTTTTCTCCTTCGCCGATCTAAGACACTCTTTGATCTTCCTTGTCGGTTTGAAAATCGTCTTTACGCCGTGTTTGCGCAATGTACGGCCGATTCTGTCCGTCACTTTGGGAATGTATGGCAGAAAGGCCGTACCCGACATTTCTTTTTCTGGTTCATTACTTCGCCGAGTGTTGGGCTCTGTTACAGTTCTAACGTAATTTGTGGAGTACCCATTGCTCCTCAGAACAGTTTCCAGGTGTTGCATTTCTCGTTTGAGGTGTTGCGACTCACATATTCGTCCTGCTCTCGTTACGAGCGTACTAATCATGCCTCTTTTCTGGCTCGGGTGGTGGTTTGACAGTTTGTGCAGGTATCGGTCCGTGTGTGTCGGTTTTCGATACACGCTGTGTCCCAGGTTTTCGCCTTCCCTTGTGACCAGCACATCTAGAAATGGCAGTTTCTTATCCTTTTCTACTTCCATGGTAAATGTTATGTTGGCATGGAGGCTGTTCAAGTACCTTAGGAAGTACAGGTACGTCGATGATACTTTCGTGGTGTGGAGCCATGGTGAAGAACAGCTCGGTGAATTCCTAAGGTACTTGAACAGCCTCCATGCCAACATAACATTTACCATGGAAGTAGAAAAGGATAAGAAACTGCCATTTCTAGATGTGTTGGACACAAGGGAAGGCGAAAACCTGGGACACAGCGTGTATCGAAAACCGACACACACGGACCGATACCTGCACAAACTGTCAAACCACCACCCGAGCCAGAAAAGAGGCATGATTAGTACGCTCGTAACGAGAGCAGGACGAATATGTGAGCCGCAACACCTCAAACGAGAAATGCAACACCTGGAAACTGTTCTGAGGAGCAATGGGTACTCCACAAATTACATTAGAAGTATAACAGAGCCCAACACTCGGCGAAGTAAGGAACCAGAAAAAGAAATGTCGGGTACGGCCTTTCTGCCATACATTCCCAGAGTGACGGACAGAATCGGCCGTACATTGCGCAAACACGGCGTAAAGACGATTTTCAAACCGACAAGGAAGATCAAAGAGTGTCTTAGATCGGCGAAGGAGAAAAGAGACACACTTGCAAGGTCGGGAATATACCGTATACCGTGCACATGCGGAAAAGTTTATGTCGGAATGACTGGACGATCCATTAACACCAGGATCAAAGAGCATAAGCGACATTGCAGGTTGGGGCAGGTGGAGAAATCGGCCGTGGCAGAGAACGCACTGAATGAGACCGACCACGTAATAAAATTCGCCGACACGGAAGTTCTGGCTGTAGAGAACCACTATCACACGCGCTTGTTCAGAGAAGCTGTAGAAATCCAAAAACACGCGAATAGTTTGAACAAGAAAGAGGAAAGCCTTAAGGTAAACGGATCCTGGCTTCCCGTACTGCAGCGAACGACCGTCGCACCTAGCAAGAGGAGAACCGCACCGGAAACGACCGTGGAGAAGCCCTCGGACGTTGGCGCGCCAGGTACATATAGTCCGCGCCCGCGAGCTCGGCTCCAGTTCACCACCGGCAATGGAGGGTGAAGCTTTGACAATGCCAGCCACTCGTGCTGGCGAAACGTCAGAAAAATCATTAGATGAACGTCGGCCGAAGAATCCGAGACAGAAGTTAATCATTTCCATGCACTACATATGCATCGTTGCAGCAATAAATCTTGAATGGATTCTAAACTTCAAAAAGGGCGTACTAACTTTTTGCTAGCAGTGTATAACATATTTCACGTAGTTCACGTGTATCTCTACCAAATTTCACACAGCAGTTTTGTTGTCACGAAGATCAGTGTTTATGACGTCATATCTGCTGAACTGTGTGTCGTGTGGTAATATAATTTTGAAGGGACATTCGGTAGTATGTGTGAATACCGTCTGCAAAATGTGTTGCGATTACAGGACGTAATAAAACGTCATGCATGATGACGCAGTTTTACTGCATGAACAGCGAAAATCTAGTAAGCAATACACTTCTTTCCTTTCACGGTTTAGTGTAGGTTGTCAGCGATAAAAAGTTTTTGTAATGGTTTAAAATTATGTGTAAAGTTTGTTGCTCCGATTGCCAAAACTCGATGAATAAAATTTGGGTACTTTCGCGTCGTGGCCTAAACTTCTTTTTCACCCCCACCCCTTTGATAGATAGCTGCATCTTATCCTCACAGCGATTTTTCTATCAACCAAGTTATACATTTACCAACTTTGTTTCAAATCGATCCTGTAATTTAGGAGGATATGTGGAACATATACGAGGGCATTTCGAAAAGTAAAGGTACAATGGCTCGCAGTCCTGAAATAGAACATTTATTTAGAAAACGTCAATTACATCTTATTAACTGGATTATTTGTTGTTTTTCGACATAATCACCCCCAAATGGTTCAAATGGCTCTGAGCGCTATGGGACTCAACTGCTGAGGTCATAAGTCCCCTAGAACTTAGAACTACTTAAACCTAACTAACCTAAGGACAACACACACATCCATGCCCGAGGCAGGATTCGAACCTGCGACCGTAGCGGTCGCGCGGTTCCAGACTGTAGCGCCAGAACCGCTCGGTCAGCAGCGGCCGGCTAATCACCCCCGTTATCGAAACATTTGTTAAGTCGGTTCACAAGCTTTTGTACCCCACAGTCATAGAAGGTTGCCGCCTGTTGTCGGAACCACATTTCAACTTCATCTTTGATCTCTTCACCGTCGTGGAATGATTTTCCACCAAGATGTGACTTAAGGTAACGGAAGACATGGAAGTCGGTGGGTGCAATGTCCGGGCTGTATGGCGGATGGTCCAATACGTCCCATTTGAATTGTTTGGGTAGTGCTTTGGTTACGAGCGCTGTGTGAGGCCGAGCGTCGTCACGAAGCAAGCGGACTCCACTTGTCAGCATTCCCCTGCGTTTGTTTTGAATTGCCCTTCGAAGACGTTTCAAAGTGTGGCAGTATGCAGCAGCATTAGTTGTCGTTCCAGGAGGCATAAATTCCCACAGAAGAATGCCTTGCCTGTCCCAAAAACAGAAGCCACGATTTTCTTCGCTGAAATCGACGTTTTGCATTTCTCGGCTTTTGGTGAATTCGAATGACGCCATTGCACTGATTGCTGCTTAGAATCAGGTGTATGGTGATAAACCCATGTCTCGCCACCTGTCACAATGTGATCAAGGAACTCATCACATGCTTCAGCATAGCGTGTGAGGAAGTCGAGTGCAAAGCCCATACTTTTCTTTTTGGGTTCTTCCGTTAACAGTTTTGGAACCCAGCGCACACACAGTTTCCTGTACCCTAACTCGACAGTCACAACGTCATAAAGAGTTGTCACTGACACGTCGAGTATGATCTGATGCTATTCTTTCAATGTGAGACGTCTATTCGCACGAATTGCTTCCTCCATTCTCCGAAGAAGGGCATCAGAGATCACAAATGGCCGGGTTTGGGTTGTTTGGGGGAAGAGACCAAACAGCGAGGTCATCGGTCTCATCGGATTAGGGAAGGATGGGGAAGGAAATCGGCCGTGCCCTTTCAAAGGAACCATCCCGGCATTTGCCTGGAACGATTTAGGGAAATCACGGAAAACCTAAATCAGGATGGCCGGACGCGGGATTGAACCGTCGTCCTTCCGAATACGAGTCCAGTATGCTAGCACTGCGCCACCTCGCTCGTCAAAAATGGCCGACTTGTCCTTTGTTCGTCACGAACATCGGTCCTGCCTTCAGAGAAATGACGACACCATTTCGTTACATTCTGTCGATTCATAATGTTCCCATAAACAGAATTTCTTGTGAATATCCGATGGTCGCTGACCTCTTGCATGAAGAAAACGTATGACGGAGCGCACTTCCCATTTGGCGGGATTCTGAATCGGCGCAGCCATTTTAAACACGACCTACTCCAACCAGAAGCAACGTTCAACTGCCGAACGACAGCCAGAAGAAAGTTAACGGTTCAAGGTTAACAAAAATGGTTCAAATGGCTCTGAGCACTATGCGACTCAATTGCTGAGGTCATTAGTCCCCTAGAACTTAGAACTAGTTAAACCTAACTAACCTAAGGACATCACAAACATCCATGCCCGAGGCAGGATTCGAACCTGCGACCGTAGCGGTCTTGCGGTTCCAGACTGCAGCGCCTTTAACCGCACGGCCACTTCGGCCGGCTCAAGGTTAACACCAGTGTTGCCAACTTGCTTGCCAAAACTCTTCTGTTCCTCTGGCGTACGGTGTATCTTTACTTTCCGAAATACCCTCGTATAATGGGTACATCCATTTTTGTAATGTGTATGCATTTGGGCCTTTCAGCCTATCAGAATCAGGAACAGAATGTTGGATGTTTACGGTGCTTCTGTGAGACCTTTAAGAACTTACTTCGCAGCGGAATATGCAAAAGTTGGCCGTCGTGGAGAAAAGTAGTCTCCATGTAAGACTGGCACGTAGGCCCCAGCCACAACCCATTTAGGAAGGTTAGGCGATCACCAGCCCATAACCTCCAAGCATACGAAAAACCAACCTTCCTGGTGCAGTGTTGTATTGGCTCAGGAGACAACAGCGGATAGGACTGGAAAAAGGTGGACGGTTAGGAAATGATGTGGTACAAACCTCAATGCGAGACCGTCGCTGTGAAAGACTAGGTTACCATAGCGTAGAGGTGTGCCGCATTTACCTTCTGTCGCTCTGGAGCTGATCTCCGCCTCCCTGCGCCCTGTCGGCCAGACCTGACGCACCGAGGCGGGGCGTCGACGTCGGCATCTTCGCCGCTCACGCCGCAAGCGCTGCTCCACACACGTACCCACACGACAACAATCGCCCCCCGGTAGCCCGCGAGCATGCTCGCTGATGGACCAGTCGGTTACATCGCAACCTCCCCTCCACTGCCCTTCGAATTCCTCCTCAGCCTTTCCTCCCCCCCTCCCCTCCCCCCACCGACGTCACCTCCACCACCCGATACTGTTTCCGCTCCTCAGGGTTCGCGAGGCAAAATCGATATCCGTGTCGGAAGCTGTTGAAACACTATACACTGTACACCGGGTATAAAACTCGGGAGCCTATCTGTCCCTGTCTTGTACCTCTGTCTCTCTCACGTAATTCAATATCGTAGGCTGTCACGGTCCCCCCCTTTTCCGCCCCTCTCGACAGAGCAGGCCGCGTCACACTTCCTATAACCCCGACGCTGGCGGTAATTCGAGATCGAGACGTGTGGGACGAGAAGGAGGCCCAAAGCAGACCTCTGCAGAAGACCTACATGTTCCTACTAGGCGCCCTCCCGTAGGTCTGCCACTTTCAATAAAACTTAAATTACACTACTGGCCATTAAAATTTCTACACCAAGAACAAATGCAGATGATAAACGGGTATTCATTGGACAAATATACTAGAACTGACATGTGATTACATTTTCACGCAATTTGGGTGCATAGATCCTGAGAAATCAGCACCCAGAACAACCACCTCTGGCCGTAATAACGGCCTCGATACGCCTGGGCATTGAGTCAAACAGAGCTTGGATGGCGTGTACAGGCACAGCTGCCCTTGCAGCTTCAACACGATACCACAGTTCATTGAGAGTAGTGACTGGCGTATTGTGACGAGCCAGTTGTACGGCCACCATTGACCAGACTTTTCCTATTGGAAAGAGAACTGGAGTGTATGCTGGCCAGAGCGCAGTCGAACATTTTCTGTATCCAGAAAGGCCCGTACAGGACCTGCAACATGCGGTCGTGCATTATCGTGCTGAAATGTAGGATTTCGCAGGGATCGAATGAAGGGTAGAGCCACGGGCCGTAACACATCTGAAATGTACCGTCCACTGTTCAAAGTGCCGTCAATGCGAACAAGACATGACCGAGACGTGTAACCAATGGCACCCCATATCATCACGCCAGTTTGGCGATGAGGAATACGCGCTTCCAAGGTGCGTTCTCCGCGACGTCGCCAAACACGGATGGGACCATCATGATGCTGTAAACAGAACCTCGATTCATCCGAAAAAAATGCCGTTTTGCCATTCGTGCACCCAGGTTCGTCGTCGAGTACACCATCGCAGGCGCTCCTGTCTGTGATACAGCGTCAAGGGTAACCGCAGCCGTGGTCTCCGAGCTGATAGTCCGTGCTGCTGCAAACGTCGTCGAACTGTTCGTGTAGATGGTTGTCGTCTTGCAAACGTCCCCATCTGTTGACTCAGGGATCTAGACGTGGTTGCACAATCCGTTACAGCCGTGCGGACAAGATGCCTGTCATCTCGACTGCTACTGATACCAGGCCGTTGGGATCCAGCACGGCGTTCCGTATTACCCTTCTGAACCCACCGATTCCATATTCTGCTAACAGTCATTGGATCTCGACCAACGCGAGCAGCAGTGTCGCGATACGATAAACCGCAATCGCGATAGGCTACAATCCGACCTTCATCAAAGTCGGAAACGTGATGGTACGCATTTCTCCTCCTTACACGAGGCATCACAACGTTTCACCAGGCAAAGCCGGTCAACTGCTGTTTGTGTATGAGAAATCGGTTGGAAACTTTCCTCATGTCAGCACGTTGTAGGTGTCGCCACCGGCCCGAACCTTGTGTGAATCCTCTGAAAAGATAATCATTTGCATATCGCAGCACCTTCTTCCTGTCGCTTAAATTTCACGTCTGTAGCACGTTACCTTCGTGGTGTAACAATTTTAACGGCCAGTAGTGTAAAAATGTAATCCCAAAACAAAAAAGCCTGCAAAAATAGTATGTATTGTCCTGTAAGATCAATATAGTAGACCTGCTGAAAAAGTTTCCGTACATTGGTAATTTCCTGCCAGTGTTGGAGATGATGATGAAGATGATTGGTTTGTGGGGCGCTCAACTGCGGTGTCAGCAGCGCCCGTACAAAGTCGCAATTTTACGCGGTCCAATTTCTTCACTATCCAAACTAGCCACTGGCACAAATGATGATTATGATGACGAAATGATGAGGACAACACGAACAGCCAATCCCCGGCCAGAGAAAATCCCAAACCCGGCCGGGAATCAAACTGGCGACCCTGTAACACAGAGGCAGCAACGATATCGACTAGACCACGAGCTGCGGCCGTGTGTTGGGGAGAAACGCGGTTGGCATCCCTGCACACGCCTGTGTTTACTCTGTAACTGCCGGAAGTTTCATTGTTCCTTGTGTGCTAGTTGTTTTACAGTGTTGAATTGAGTAGGACGTTGCGGCCGGCCGCTGTGACCGAGCGGTTCTAGGCGCTTCAGTCCGGAACCGCGCTGCTGCTACGGTCGCAGGTTCGAATCCTGCCTCGGGCATGGATGTGTGTGACGCCCTTAGGTTAGTTAGGTTTAAGTAGTTCTAAGTACTAGGGGGCTGATGTTAAGTAGCATGGTACTTAGAGCCATTGGAACCATTTTTTATCAAGGTTCGCCTTTCCATTTAAATGGGAAGTTGCCTCGTCACCAAACACTAAACGTGCAAGAAAAGTGTCATCCTCCATCTTGCCAACAAAGAAATTACAAAACTCGAGACGGTTATGTTTGTCACCTTTACTGAAAGCTTGCAGTAGCGGAATTTTGTATGGTTTGAAGTGCAAATGTCGACGCAACACATGTCAGCCGGCACATAGGACGCACGTTGAGCTGTGGAGCTGCACGGCGAACGGATTTCTGTGGACTCCTCGTGAAACAATGGCGGAGGCCTTCGACGTCTGTGTCAGACACTCGGGGACGGCCGGCGATTTGCCTTTACGCAAAAAACAACCTGTTTCTCGGAATTGTTCCATGCCATCGTCTAATGCTCAGTGCTGCAAGAGGATCCACATCCTACCTAGTACGAAATTCACGCTTGAACAGTTATTACTGACCCGCACTGCGCAAAAAGGTAGAACACAAAACTCTTCGTCTTGTCCAGACACCATTTTTAGTAGAACTGAAGTGGGCACATACTGCTGGTACCTAGCGGGAACCACGTAGAAATCGAGAGCTTCCTCTCTGGAACAGTAAGTTGTTCAAATGGCTCTGAGCACTATGGGACTCAACAAACCTAAGGACATCACACACATCCATGCCCGAGGCAGGATACGAACCTGCGACCGTAGCGATCGCGCAGTTCCAGACTGTAGCGCCCAGAACAGTACGTTGTGCACGCACATATCTCATATAATATAATAGTTAAGATTTTTTTTACATTGGATGATTCTTTTTGATCCACCCAGTATGTCATGGACGCCCGTCTTTCACGGGTCTCATTGGATGTCAATCTTTTGCTGGGAACCTGAAGGCCGAATCGATTTTATGCCTTTTAAGGAGTCGGCAGATCATGATCTACACTCGCGCTCATAAATTAATGCTAATACATAGTGGAACAAGCTCTGATGGGCGGTTTGCGGGTTTAAATCACCTCGGCGTATGACCATGCGGTGCATTTGACCTGCGGTCGTCGCACGGTGGTGCTGGCAGCAGTCCACATACGCAGAGGTGTGTTGGTGAATGTCAGAGTACGGTGCAGCGAGTAAGTGTGCAGACGTTTTCAGACGTGCTAATGGTGATTATGTGTTGAAAACAGCTCAAAGAACACATATTGGTGACGTGACTAGGGCGACTGGAGGCTGGTCAAACACAGCAGGTCGTAGCACGCGCCCTCCATCTGCTACAAAGTGTGATCTCGAGATTATGGCAACGACTCCAGCAGACAGGAAACTTGTCCAGTACGGGACGTCCACAGTGTACAACACCACAAGAAGACCGATATCTCACCATCAGTGCCCGCAGACGGCCACGGAGTACTGCAGGTAGCCTCGCTCGGGACCTTACCGCAGCCACTGGAACAGTTGTCTGCAGACACACAGTCTACAGACGACTGAACAGACACGGTTTATTCACCCGGAGACCTGCAAGGTGCATTCCACTGACCCCTGGTCACAGGAAAGCCCGTAATGCCTGGTGTCGAGAACAAAGTACATGGTCATTGGAACAGTGGTGTCCCAGGTTACGTTCACAGAGTAGTCCAGGTATAGTCTGAACAGTGATTCTCGGCGGCTTTTCATCTGGCATGAACCAACAGCCAGACACCAACCCCTGAATGTCCTTGAAAGGGACCTTTATCGAGATCGTGGTTTGATGGTGTGGGGTGGGATTATGATTGGTGCACATACACCCTGCACGTCTTTGACAGAGGAACTGTAACAGGTCAGGTGTATCGGGACGTCATTTTGCACCAGTATGTCCGCCTTTTCAGGGGTGCAGTGGGTCCCACCTTCCTCCTGACGGATGATAACGCACGGCCGCACCGAGCTGCCATCGTGGAGGAGTACCTCGAAACAGAAGATATCAGGCGAATGGAGTGGCCTGCCTGTTCTCCAGACCTAAACCCCGTCGAGCACGTCTGGGATGCTCTCGGTCGACGTATCGCTGCACGTCTTCAAACCCCTACGACACTTCAGGAGCTCCGACAGGCACTGGTGCAAGAATGGGAGGCTATGCCCCAGCAGCTGCTCGACCACCTGATCCAGAGTATGCCAACCCTGTGTACGTGTGCATGGTGGTCATATCCCATACTGACGTGGGGGTATATGCGCAGCAAACAGTGGCGTTTTGTAACACAAGTGTTTCGGGACGGTTTTCGCAACTTATCACCAGTATCGTGGACTTACAGATCTGTGTGGCGTGTGATCCCTATGTGCCTATGCTATTAGCGCCAGTTTTGTGTAGAGCCACGTTCTGTGGCACCACATTCTGCAATTATCCGTATTTTATGAGCATGGGTGTACAAAACGGACGCCCTGCTGCATCCGCCGGTGCGTCTAGATGTTGACGTGCTCGCTCCACTTGCTGCTATGTTAGGCAGTGCTAGTACAAACCGATAAAGGCAGAGTACGTGAGCCAAGTCGGTGCGGGACACGGAAGCTGCCGGCACGTGTGAGACAGGCAGGAAGGGCTCCGCCCCCGCTTTACCTCGCCCGCTGCTCGCCGGCGCTCCTGCGTACAGCACGGCGTGTAGCGGGGCTGGGCGCGCGCCCCAGATGCGTCCTTTCGATTAGCGCCGCCGCGTTACGACTTCCGCCCATTGTACCGCTGTCTGCCGGCCACGGCGGAGCCACCGCTGCGTCCTAGCTGCTGTCTCGCCGTCTCTACACGGTGCAATGTCGAAGGAAGCCAAAAGTTCTGCAGGAAACGCTCCAAAAAGACGAACCAAACAGGGTCTAAACCAGTGGCGGATACAGAAAAACCTCAAGGTGGGGGCGCTAAAGATACCAGGGCCACTCCAAAAGAAATGCACACTATTTATGTAAAAATACAGTTTTCATTCTGCATGCGTGAAAGTTTTATAGTATGTAGATACATACTTCCCGCTTGTTTCCAAACTTACAAGGGGAGGCCGCCAATTGTGAAATTCAGATTCGATTCATACTGCGCATAATAAAAGCTCATGGCCAGAGGTGTAATGTGGCAAAGCACCAAGATGCACTTCTCAGCCGTTGTCGAGAAAAATCAACAGTTAAAAGAAACCGTTGCGGTGAAATACTCTCTACGATTAATCATTTTCTACAGCGTCGTGGCGCAGCGGTAAGCGCTGGAGTTCGGAATCCGAAGGTCGCCGGATCGAATCTCGCGCCATGCAATTTTTTTAATTATATATATATATATATATATATATATATATATATATAAACTATTAATGAATTGCTTATGTATGTTGGTGAAAGCGGATCGCTCTCCCATTGTACCGCCTCCATTTTTCCGTTTGTTTAACAGGGTGTCCGAAGCTCTCCCGTCCGCACTGATTTTCGACGATGTTATAAGTTGTGCTAGGGACCACATCTACCTTCTTTCGAAGTTAGCAGGCAACTACGCTGTTATGCGGCGGCTCGTTTCGGCCCATTCAACATCTGTCCTTCAAGTGTAACGAGCGAGTAACGGAATTTGTATTTCATACCCGCCACAGCAAATTTGTGTTCGTGGGGTTTCTATTCTAATTCCAACGTTTGACTTACGCTATACGTATTCGTTTCGGAATATCGTTTCTACGTCTTCCGTTAACTACACGTGGTTAACCTTATGAAGATAACATTTGTGAAATACAACTTTTTTTTGCGGAAAAGATAATGACGTTCGAAGTCGCCAGTTTTTCCACGACAAACGACTTTCAACAACTTATTATATGCATAATTGTTGCAACTGATTGCCGGGAATTTAATATATATATATATATATATATATATATATATATATATATACTCCTGGAAATGGAAAAAATAAAACATTGACACCGGTGTGTCAGACCCACCATACTTGCTCCGGACACTGCGAGAGGGCTGTACAAGCAATGATCACACGCACGGCACAGCGGACACACCAGGAACCGCGGTGTTGGCCGTCGAATGGCGCTAGCTGCGCAGCATTTGTGCACCGCCGCCGTCAGTGTCAGCCAGTTTGCCGTGGCATACGGAGCTCCATCTCAGTCTTTAACACTGGTAGCATGCCGCGACAGCGTGGACGTGAACCGTATGTGCAGTGTACGGACTTTGAGCGAGGGCGTATACTGGGCATGCGGGAGGCCGGGTGGACGTACCGCCGAATTGCTCAACACGTGGGGCGTGAGGTCTCCACAGTACATCGATGTTGTCGCCAGTGGTCGGCGGAAGGTGCACGTGCCCGTCGACCTGGGACCGGACCGCAGCGACGCACGGATGCACGCCAAGACCGTAGGATCCTACGCAGTGCCGTAGGGGACCGCACCGCCACATCCCAGCAAATTAGGGACACTGTTGCTCCTGGGGTATCGGCGAGGACCATTCGCAACCGTCTCCATGAAGCTGGGCTACGGTCCCGCACACCGTTAGGCCGTCTTCCGCTCACGCCCCTACATCGTGCAGCCCGCCTCCAGTGGTGTCGCAACAGGCGTGAATGGAGGGACGAATGGAGACGTGTCGTCTTCAGCGATGAGAGTCGCTTCTGCCTCGGTGCCAATGATGGTCGTATGCGTGTTTGGCGCCGTGCAGGTGAGCGCCACAATTAGGACTGCATACGACCGAGGCACACAGGGCCAACACCCGGCATCATGGTGTGGGGAGCGATCTCCTATACTGGCCGTACACCACTGGTGATCGTCGAGGGGACACTGAATAGTGCACGGTACATCCAAACCGTCATCGAACCCATCGTTCTACCATTCCTAGACCGGCAAGGGAACTTGCTGTTCCAACAGGACAATGCACGTCCGCATGTATCCCGTGCCACCCAACGTGCTCTAGAAGGTGTAAGTCAACTACCCTGGCCAGCAAGATCTCCGGATCTGTCCCCCATTGAGCATGTTTGGGACTGGATGAAGCGTCGTCTCACGCGGTCTGCACGTCCAGCACGAACGCTGGTCCAACTGAGGCGCCAGGTGGAAATGGCATGGCAAGCCGTTCCACAGGACTACATCCAGCATCTCTACGATCGTCTCCATGGGAGAATAGCAGCCTGCATTGCTGCGAAAGGTGGATATACACTGTACTAGTGCCGACATTGTGCATGCTCTGTTGCCTGTGTCTATGTGCCTGTGGTTCTGTCAGTGTGATCATGTGATGTATATGACCCCAGGAATGTGTCAATAAAGTTTCCCCTTCCTGGGACAATGAATTCACGGTGTTCTTATTTCAATTTCCAGGAGTGTATATACTAACAAAAAAAAAGGTTGGATGGCGCGAGATTTGATCCGGTGACCTTCGGATTACGAACCCGAGCGCTTACCGCTGCACCACGACGCTGTAGAAAATTACTAATCGTAGAGAGTATTTCACCGCAACGGTTTCTTTTAATTGTCGATTTTCTCGACAACGGCTGAGAAGTGCATCTTGGTGCTTTGCCACAGTACACCTCTGGCCTTGAGCTTTTATTATGCCCAGTATGAATCGAATCTGAATTTCACAATTGGCGGCCTCCCCTAGTTAGTTCAACCTGTTCCCGTGAGTGGCGCCGTCACAGCACGTCTTCGAGACGGCTGCTACACTTGACGTTCGTCAGAAGCAACGTGCTGTCATAGAATTCCTATGCTGTGGGAAACATCCACAAGAGGTAGAAAAAGCTGTATGGAGATGCTGCTGTCGATCGCAGTACAGTTAGTCGGTGGGCAAGCAGGTTACGTGATGAAAGCGGGCACGGCAGTTTTGAGGATTGTCCTCGCAGCGGCAGGCCTCGTACTGCACACACTCCAGACAATGTGCAGAGAGTTAACGAATTGGTGAGTGCTGACAGACGCATCACAGTGAAGGACTTGTCACGCTACGTTGGGACACGGGAAGGAAGTGTTTGCAGAATCCTGAAAATGTTGGCGTTAAAAAAGGTTTGTGCCAGGTGGGTTCCCAGGATGTTGCCAGTGGCTCACAAAGAAACAAGAAAAACGGTATGCAGCGAACTTTTGGAACAGTACGAGAATGGTGGAGATGAATGTCTTGGAAGAATTGTGAGAGGTGATGAAACGGGGTTCCATCATTTTTCACCAGAGACGAAGCAATCGATGGAGTGGCATCATGCGAATTCACCCAAGAAAAAAAATTCAAAACCACACCTTCTGCTGGAAAAGTTATGGCTACGGTGTTTTTCGATTCCGAAGGACTCTCGCTTGTGGACATCTTGCCAAGTGGAACCACCATAAATTCTGATGCGTATGTGACGACACTGAAGAAAATTAGCTCGACTGAGTCGTGTTCGACCACATCGGCAAAAGCAGGATGTTTCGTTGTTGCACGACAATGCACGGCCACATGTCAGTCAAAAAGACCGTGGAAGCGATCAGAAAACTCGGATGGATAAGACTGAAACACCCGCCTTACAGTCCTGACCTGGCTCCGTGTGACTATCACGTCTTTGGGAGACTGAAAGACTCTCTTCGCGGAACAAGGTTTGAAGATGATGACTCCCTTGTGCACGCTGCCAAACAGTGGCTCCAACAGGTCGGTCCAGAATTTTACCGTGCGGGTATACAGGCGCTGTTCCAAGATGGCGTAAGGCAGTTTAGAGGGATGGAAATTATGTGGAGAAATGAAAATATTGTTCCTAAAGGATTCATCTACACACTGTAAAAGTTTCAAACATGTAGAATAAAAGATTGATTTAAAAAAAAATGGAGTGCATTTCTTTTGGAGTGACCCTCGTATCTTGAGCTACTTTTACTATTACCGTAATAAAAAATAATCAAGTGCCATGCAAAGTTTAAGAAAGTTTTATTTAAATTGATTATACACATATACAAGACAATGTCATCTCACGATATAAATAAGTTACAGTTATGGTTCAAATGGCTCTGAGCACTATGGGACTCAACTGCTGAGGTCATCAGTCCCCTAGAACTTAGAACTACTTAAACCTAACCATCCTAAGGACATCACACACATCCATGCCCGAGACAGGATTCGAACCTGCGACCGTAGCGGTCGTGCGGTTCCAGACTGTAGCGCCTTTAACCGCTCGGCCACTCCGGCCGGCTACAGTTATGGTTCTGTTCCTTAAATGATGAATTCTGTGCGCCTATTCTTCCTGTCAATTTGGTTAATTGATTGTTAGCCGTGCGTGTCGTATGCCGCCGTATGCCGCAGTGAATGTACCGAAATGAAACTCAGTGAAATACAAGTTATTAATTTACTGAATATTCATTTTTACTTACAAATTTTCACATTAAATGTTGAAAGATTCCCCCCTGTTGTTGAATACACAATTCAATTCGTCTAATCATCTTTCCAAACACAAGCTGTAACATTTCTTCTGTAACAGAAGCAGTGAAAATGGACATTGCCGTTGTCAATTCATAGACGGATTTTGGACGGTTGTTATAGACAGTTGCTGTCGCTGCACCCCAGAAGAAAAAGTCAGGTGGTGTTAGGTCAGGCGACCGTGGAGGCCAAAGTCCCTGTGAAATTATGCGAGCTCCAAAAACATCAGCAATCAGTGACATTGAAACACGAGCTGTATGCGCGGTTGCACCATCTTGTTGAAAATAACCCTTTAGTATTTCACTTAAACACAAGTTCTCCTGTGAATGGGTACAGAATATCACTGCAGTAGCGTTGAGCGTTTATTGTTTCGTTGAAAAATACGGGACCCACAATGCGAAGTCTAGAAATTGCAATCCAAACTCCTATTTTCACAGAATGAACTGTTTCCTCATGAATACACAATGGATTTGCAGTACTCCACATACGAGAATTTTGCGAGTTCATGTACCCGGATAAATGAAACCACGCCTCATCAGCGAAAAACGTTTCATTAAGAATATCCCTCCCATTTTGTTAAACGAAATTTTTGAACCATTGACAATAATGCAGTCTCTTGCCGTGATCAATATTTTTCAGTTCTTCCGCGACTGCCACTTTGTATGGGAAAAGTTCTAATTTTTTCTTTACAGCTGTGTGGGTCATTACGACACTAACATCGATTTCCTGGGCGAGTTTTCTTACTGACTTGTTCGGACTCGTGGACATTTTATCGGAAATATCGAGTAGTTTATCCTCAGACAAAACGCTAGGACGACGACTTTTCGGTGCATCTGTCACTGAATCCGTACTTCTAAATTTGCTAATCAAATCTCGCACAGTATCGCGATGTGGGAGTGTTGTCTCCGGGAAAACTGAATTAAATGTTTGACGAACTTTAACTGTGTATTTACCGCCAGCTTTGAACACTTGTTCGACTAAAAACACACGTTCTTCAGTGGTTACCATTTTAACAGTGACAAAAAACGAAACAGACAAACAAAGGAACTAAACTTGAACGTCCACGTCAACACGTATAACGACACACACCAACAATACTACTGACGCTGTCTGAGATACACGTAACAGTGGGATGTTGGGAGAGTCCACTTGAAGGGAAGCAACCCAGGCAGGCGAACAATCATATTCCATCAACAAGCTCGCAGTCTGCTTATCCCCCATTATAGCAAGAACTGAAAGGAAAATGACGCCTGTTCACGTCTGGTGGTAACCACCTCGCTAGCAATGCTAACTGCGTTTAACTGGCACAATAAAAGGTGTCCGACGGTCCGTGATTTGCTTTCGTCACGTATCGGATTTGTCCGGAACACTTCATGTCGACTTCGCTGTTTTTTCATTTCTGCAAACGCCAGCGACTAGCGTTTGTAGGGTCAAACTTTCATGATCGAGCTAAACGTTTCTCCTTGTAGTGCAGATTACGTCAGTATTCCGCTTCACACCTATTCGCCCACCTCAAAGACCAGTCTTCATTTAGGTTTTTGTTCGTCAGCCGGCCGAAGTGGCCGAGTGGTTAAAGGCGCTACAGTCTGGAACCGCACGACCGCTACGGTCGCAGGTTCGAATCCTGCCTCGGGCATGGATGTGTGTGATGTCCTTAGGTTAGTTAGGTTTAAGTAGTTCTAAGTTCTAGGGGACTTATGACCACAGCAGTTGAGTCCCATAGTGCTCAGAGCCATTTGAACCATTTGTTCGTCAGTTTCAGGAGGTGTTGTTGAAGACTGCCCATGTGAAGAAATAGTTCACTAGCTGCGCAGAAAACAGTTCCTTGTGCTACTTGTTCACATCGGAAATCTTGCTGTTGTGCTCACCTTCCCCCACACTCCGCGCATCCCCTAGTGCAATCGCGCTTCTTTTTTGTGCCTCCTGCTCTTGATTTGCCCAGTCAAACAGAGAGACTGGACGTGATGAATGCTCAGAAAGTAGTAACACTCCTCCATGATAAAGTGAAACTAAAATTTTGTTCTACGACTATTTTAAAAAGGCAACAGCCTTGCCGCAGTGGATACACCGGTTCCCGTGAGATCACCAAAGTTAAGCGCAGTCGGGCGTGGTCGGCACTTGGATGGGTGACCATCCAGGTCGCCATGCACTGTTGCCATTTTTCGGGGTGCACTCAGCCTCGTGATGCCAATTGAGGAGCTACTCGACCGAATAGTACCGGCCTCGGTCAAAGAAGACCATCATAACGACTGGGAGAGCGGTATGCTGACCACACGGCCCTCCTATCCGCATCCTCCTCTGAGGATGACACGGCGGTCGGATGGTCCCGGTAGGCCACTCGTCGCCTGAAGGCGGAGTGAGTGTACTATTTTAAAAAACAAATATCTTAGTAAAACTGCAAAAAAATGTAATAATAAATAAAAATATCGACACGATATTTCCGTCTCGATATAGATGCACTATGTGATCAAAAGTATCCGGACACCACTAAAAACAAACATTTTTCATATTAGGTGCATTGTGCTGCCACCTACTGCAGGGTACTCCGTATCAGCGACCTTAGTCGTTGGACATCGTGAGAGGACGGAATGGGGCGCTCCGCGGAATTCTCGGACTTCAAACGTGGTCAGGTGATTGGGTGTCTGTAAGGAAGATTTCCACACTCCTACGCATCCCTAACACCACTGTTACCGATGTTATTGTGAAGTGGAAACGTGAAGGGACACGTACAGCACAAAAGCGTACAGGCCGACCTAGTCTGTTGTCTGACACAGATCGCCGACAGTTGAACAGGGTCGTAATGTGTAATAGGCAGACATCTATCCAGACCATCACACAGGAATTCCAAACTGCATCAGGATGAAAAAAAATATGGTTCAAATGGCTCTAAGCTCTATGGGAGTTATCATCTGAGGTCATTAGTCCCCTAGAACTTAGAACTACTTAAACCTAACTAACCTACGGACATCACACACATCTATGCCCGAGGCAGCATTCGAACCTGCGATCGTAGCAGCAGCGCGGTTCCTGACTGAAGCGCCTACAACCGCTCGGCCACAGCAGCCGGCAGCATCAGGATCCAGTGCAAGTACTGTGACAGTTAGGCAGGAGGTGAGAAAACTTGGATTTCATGGTCGAGCGGCTGCTCATAAGACACAAATCACGCCGGTAAATGCCAAACGACGCCTCGTTTTATACAATGAAGGCTTTCACGACCGGATGGTACTGTTGCTAATAATTCTTGCGGGTTATATGGCCGTGCTCCACGGAATTATTCTATTCGTAACGTTTCGTCCAATACTACGTTGGACATCCTCAGAGGTATGGCTGATCCTGCTCAGTCCTGAGTCGGCAGGACTCAGCAGGACCAGCCATACCTCTGAGGATGTCCAACGTAGTATTGGACGAAACGTTACGAATAGAAGAATTCCGTGGAGCACGGCCATATAACCCGCAAGAATTATCGACAACACGACGCCTCGTTTGGTGAAAGGAGCGTAAACATTGGACGATTGAACAGTGGAGAAACGTTGGCTGGAGCGACGAATCACGGTACACAATGTGGCCATCCGATGGCGGGGTGTGGGTATGGCGAAAGCGCGGTGAACGTCATCTGCCAGCGTGTGTAGTGCCAACAGTAAAATTCGGAGGCGATGGTGTTATGGTGTGGTCGAGTTTTTCATGGAGGGGGCTTGCACCCCTTGTTGTTTTGCGTGCCACTATCACAGCACAGGCCTACATTGATGTCTCAAGCACGTTGTTCCTTCTCACAGTTGAAAACTAATTTAGGGATGGCGATTGCATCTTTGAACACGATCGAGCACTAGTTCATGATGCACAGCCTGTGGCGGAGTGGTTACACGACAATAACATCCCTGTAACGGACTGGCCCGCACAGGGCCCTGGCCTGAATCCTACTGAACACTTTTGGGATGTTTTTGAAACGCCGACTTCACCGGCCGACATCGATACCTCTCCTCAGTGCAGCACTCCGTGAAGAATGGGCTGTAATTCCCCAATTAACCTTCCAGCACCTGACTGAGCGTATGGCTGCGGGAGTGGAAGCTGTCATCAAGGCTAAGGGTCGGCCAACATCATACTGAATTCCAGCATTACCGACGGAGGGCGCCACGAACTTGCAAGTCATTTTGAGCCAGGTGTCCGGATACTTTTGATCACATAGTGTACGTCGGAGAAAGAAATGTCGCCGACGTATATCGACGTTTATTGTAAGAAATATGGTTACATTGATACATCGACACTTTGTATAAAGCCCTATGTTGACACAGACGGCTGGTAGCTTACTCTGCGCCGTGTGAGGAGCGCGGGCCGGGTTACGCAATGCCGCCGCAGGTCCGCTGCGGGCAGCGAAGCGGTGACCTTCCAGTTGCAGCGCGAGGTCAGTGACCCCGCACAGGGAACCAGACGGGCGTGCTGCACCGCCAAGCAGATCCCGCTACTGGCCGCGGGTAGCGGACGGGGGTGGGCGTGGGCGGGGGGGGGAGGGGGGAGGACGGCGGAGGGGAGTCGTAACAGCACGGAGAGACGGGCTGGCGCGTCAGCAGTCAGCACCCCGCGGCTGCGTGTCAGGGTTAAAGCCGTCGGCACACGGACCGTGCTGTCGAATGTCAACGCTGAGCGTGCCAAGTTCAACGTGCTGCTGAACGCTCAGGAACGATGCGACTTGTGCACACGGTACGTGGACCCCGACGTGGTATACGTGATCACAACGCACTCCAGCGGCAGCTGACGGATGTTTCTTGTTCGTAAATCACACTCTTTACTCAACGGCCGCCCGTAAAATTACCACGTTAGCTCTATTAAAACGCACATTTCCTGCATCGTGCACGAAAAGGAAAGTACCATGTCCAATCAGTAAGGACACGGGCTTGTAAAGTTCCATTACAAACAGTGCGGTACAAATTTGGAATACTTCTCCGCATAAGATAAACATTATTCCATCATTCCCACATTTTAGTACAAACCCAAGGTCAGTCTTACTTAGTCACTGTTCCTACCCAGTAGCAGAATCTTTGCCACATGTCAATTACGAAGCGTAAAAGAAAAAGGAGCAAAATATCTTTATACAAGTAGCGCAAGCTGTCCTGTAGATTAAGCCAATCGAATGAAGTCACCCCTCAAAAAAAAGATGAACTTGTATTTACATAACATCAAATATTGTAGTATACAGGGTGTTACATAAAGGTGCGGCCAAACTTTCAGGAAACATTCCTCACTCACAAATAAAAAAAAGATGTTATGTGGACATGTGTCCGGAAACGCTTAATTTCCATGTTAGAGCTCATTTTAGTTCCGTCAGTATGTACTGCACTTCCTCGATTCACCGCCATGATTTCATACGGGATACTCTACCTGTGCTGCTAGAACATGTGCCTTTACAAATACGACACAACATGTGGTTCGTGCACGATGGAGCTCCTGCACATTTCAGTCGAAGTGTTCGTACGCTTCTCAAGAACAGATTCGGTGACCGACGGATTGGTAGAGGCGGACCAATTCCGTGGCCTCCACACTCTCCTGACCTCAACCCTTTTGACTTTCATTTATGGGGGCATTTGAAAGCTCTTGCCTACGCAACCCCGGTACCAAATGTAGAGACTCTTCGTCCTCGTATTGTGGATGGCTGTGATACAATACGCCATTCTCCAGGGCTGCATCAGCGCATCAGGGATTCCGTGCGACGGAGGGTGGATGCACGTATCCTCGCTAACGGAGGACATTTTGAACATTTCCTGTAACAAAGTGTTTGAAGTCACGCTGGTACGTTCTGTTGCTGTGTGTTTCCATTCCGTGATTAATGTGATTTGAAGAGAAGTAATAAAACGAGCTCTAACATGGAAACTAAGCGTTTCCGGACACATGTCCGCATAACATCTTTTCTTTCTTCGTGTGTGAGGAATGTTTCCTGAAAGTTTGGCCGTACCTTTGTGTAACACCCTGTATACCTATATTAAACTAATAATAAAGTATCAGAACATAATAAAAACGCGAATGTTAGGAAATAAAATCTAGTAGTGTCAAGACTCGAACCAGCACCCTGTCCAACAGATCAATACATGAAAATGACGCTACTCATTACTCTTTTTTTTCTGAGTACTTTTTTTTTAAGGGAACCACTTTTTTGTCAGGAGTGAGGTTTTTTTATTATTACTATTTTATATTAAGGAAGGTAGGAGAAACAGAAACCCTTATTATTCACAAAATAAACATAGTACGCCCTGACACATGATAACTGTCCTGGTGTAACGTCGCTGCCGTCCTACCATGCAGCATGAAATAACAACAAAATCAAAGTGGGGCCACCTCCGGCACCCTAAAGAAAAGTATTTCTAGATATAAAAACAAAATTTGAAGTACATCCATTTGCTAACTGTGCAAGCGTTAGTTTTTCCTAGGTCGCATACTCGCATAGTGTTCTTAGTCGATCACTTTACTTGGTCGGTTTCACAACGAAAGCACCGCCGCTCATCTTTGCGCACCCGGCACACCCCAAGTATATGGCGGGTCCGCAAAAACAGTTACTAGGAAATTGGCATACCAGTCCTTGTACTTTTGCAGCCGTAATAGTTTTGTGTGTCCATCTTGCAAGTATTGCCAGCAATCCAGGACGTTCAGAACGTTCGTACGTGTGTCTCTATAGATGTAATGGACCGTCATACCTGTGATCCACGCCACTGCGTTCGTCTTATGACGCGGAAAATACGATTCCTCTGGAAAAAATTACTATGTGAGAAGAGACTGCTGCATAGCTAGTGCGCCGCATGAACGCTATTATATTTCTTGCGAGAGCCCAGACAGCCAATGCCTCGCCGCAGACCAGCCGATGGTCGTCCGTATCCAGCACGCCGCATTGCTGACACAAGGGCGAATCCGCCAAATGTATTGCGTATTTTTTGTCATTTGTAGGGTATTTTCGGTTGACGACAATGTACCATGTTGATCTGACAACGCTAAACCAACGACAGACACACAGCAAGCAATCGTAGTATCTTACCCCTTGCAGAAAAACTTATCTTACTAATTGAAATTTGATTATAACAAATCGTACCAAGAACAATGCGTTTTGGGTGGATCTTCAGTGTGTCACTGCCTTCAAATAGCCTACTCTCATAACACGCGAGGTACAATAATTCTTTTGCCACGAATATATTATTTCTCATCGTTTTATTGCAACGGATCACACAGTTAACAACGGGTTTTCCAGTGATTCTCAATTTGCTGGTGCTCAGAAACGACACATACACATACAGGCTTGAAATGAACGCCAATATGGCGCCTCACAACTCTGTACTGAAGGGAGACGGCGTGCGTGTGACGTAGGTGGCGTTGTGCCATCTCATTGGTCGACGCTCAGACGCACGCTCAGAGTATCTGACATGCCAGATATTGTTCTGCACGTTCGGAAAGACTCCCGAACTTGCTGCTCCACGCTATGGCGTCAGAAACCCGGCACGCTCAACGTTCGGATGCACGGTCCGTGTGCCGACGGCTTAAGGGCCACAGCCGTATAGTCCGTCTGTAAACTCAAGAGCGAGCAGCGCTTTTGGTGGGGGAAGTGGCCTTTCCCGGAAGAACCCTACCACCGGCCTACAGGGCAACCCAAAATGTGTGTCCGTTACCTGTCTAGAGTAGAGATGGGGGATCCGCTCCTGAACTGATTCATAGAGTTGAATCTTTCAAAGGAGTGAACAATCAGTGATTCAGAAAAAAAGAACGGTAGCTCCAAACGTTTCTCACAGCAGAGATAGAGAGAGAGTCGGAGCGTATCAGCGGGACCTCTGCTGGTCAGAGCACACTACACGCCACACAACACAGCCAGCGCCGGCCTCTGCCCTGCTTCTGCCTTGGCTGCCTGCATTGTGCAGTGCCCCTTTGGATTTTGTGTTTCACATAAGCCGTACCGTCTCTGTGCTTCCTCTGCCGCGTGCAGTGTCTGGAGCAGCTTAACTTACAAGGGAACCTCCCCATCGCACCCCCCTCAGATTTAGTTATAAGTTGGCACAGTGGATAGGCCTTGAAAAACTGAACACAGATCAATCAAGAAAACAGGAAGAAGTTGTGTGGAACTATGAAAAAAATAAGCAAAATATGCAAACTGAGTAGCCTATGTGCAATATATGCAACATCAAGGACAATGTGAGATCAGGAGCGCCGTGGTCCCGTGGTTAGCGTGAGCAGCAGTGCAACGAGAGATCCTTGGTTCAAGTCCTCCCTCGAGAGAAAAATTTAATTTCTTTATTTTCGCAAAGTTATGATCTGTCCGTTCGTTCATTGACGTCTCTGTTCACTGTTATATGTTTAGTGTCTGTGTTTTGCGACCGCACCCCAAAACCGTGCGATTAGTAGACGAAAGGACGTGCCTCTCCAATCGGAACCGAAAACATTTGATCGCAAGGTCATAGGTCAACCGATTCCTCCGCAGGAAAACACGTCTGATATATTCTATACGACACTGGTGACGGCATGTGCGTCACATGACAGGAATATGTTGTCGACCCACCTAACTTGTACACTTGGCGAATAGGTAAAAAGATTCTTCTACCTTGCCCGATTTAGGTTTTCTTGTGGATGTGATAATCACTCCCAATAAAGTGATGAAAATATAAGAGTTTGTCACATAAACTGCAACAAATGAATGCAACAGTCGCACAGTTTTCCGTGTGCTCTGTCAGAACATATGTTTTTAACGTTTTCAAATTTTTCCGTGTGTAGACCGTCAAATCCTGCATATGTCCAAGCAAATATGAACATGTCCTGGAATTTTGGAGAACGAAGTTGATTTTGTGTGTGTGTGTGTGTGTGTGTGTGTGTGTGTGTGTGTGTGAACTTTGATAATTGCTTGAAAATAAAAAATTAAAATTTTCACTCGAGGGAAGAATCGAACCAACGACCTCTGGTTCCACAGGTCTTCACGCTAACCACAGGACCACGGCGCTTTCTGAGGTAGTTCTATCCTTAATGTTGCATATCTTGAGCATGGACTACTCAGTTTGTATATTTTGCTTATTTTTTTCATAGTTCCACACAACTTCTTCCTGTTTTCTCGATTGATCTGTGTTCAGTTTATCAAGGCCTATCCACTGTGCCAACTTATAACTAAATCTGAGGGGGGTGCGATGGGGAGGTTCCCTTGTTAGCATCGCACTCCGTCGGCGATCGTTTCAGTCGCACGTCCTGCCCTCTGGGCAGTTGATGCGAGCAACAGGACACAGAGCCTCCTAGCGGAGAACGTAAGAACTACTGGCAACAACCTGCTCGCAAGAGAACGGACGATTTGTCTCGGAGCGGGTGACTGGTGGCCGTTCACCGCTGCTCCCACCCTCGGAACTCGCCCGCTCAACGCTCACCCCACCCTTCTCGACTCTAGCCAGAGCGTTGAGCAAAGCAACTCAGGTGTCACTCTGGTCTCTGCGGTCTTAGCTCACGCAGCAATACAGCTCGCCGATCGACCAGCTTGACTCAGCGCCTCTGCATCGGAGTTCGTCTCTACTGGATATTGTTCTTTGTAGTAATACCGATATGTATATTACGTTATTATGTTATGTATACATCATTTGTTTTTATTTTATTTTTATTTGTTTAAACTGATCAGATGAGGTTCCTGACGACTCCTCTTACTATACGATTTTTTATTATGGACACTCAAATTTACACTTTAATTACGAGCGAACCAATAAACGTATCGCAAAATGTGATACACCAATATTTTTCTTGTTTTATTCTGCCTAAGGCTATATGCAGCACTTTGGTCTTACAGTCAAATTTATATTTTTTTTCTAATTGTAGTACGGATTTTGCGATTTTGGGCGTCTTCGGAAGGAAACGTTCACTTTAAAAATATATGGCTTGGGATGTATTTGTATGAGGTTAATGAAATTTTAATACATTATAGCCAAATACATTGTTAATGTAAATAAGTTACAACATTTTCCAATCACCCAAAAAACCACGATAGTGCAAAATAAATCGATAGTCAAAAACTTTGTCATATCGTGGAAATTTCAATAAACAATACAAAATTCTTACTCATTATCTGTGTTACTTTAAAATAGGATCAAATAAGATCAAAATACAGGTATAGTACTGGAATAGACCAAGTTTAAAGGGCAATGTGCCTTCCATTTATTTTCTATTGTGAATGAGTGGTGAGTCATGAAAAAGAGCTAGTTCATTTCAGGGAGTGAACAGTTCTGATCCGATCTCTGAAAAGAACAGTTTTGCCCGTCACCCGTCTAGAGGTGTAGTTCGGCGTGCAGTGATGTACGTCGTTTCTGTTCGTGGGATCTTAGTTGCCAATCTGAGTCAGTTGACTCTGTGTACTCACTGATATACTTCAGTATCCGGAAGTGATGGATAATCGCCCTGCATTGCAAGAAAATGTGCAGAATACGAAGGAGATACTAGCGCAGAACGAGCATTCGATCGTCTCTAATGTTATTACAGCTTGTGTTAAGGCTACTCAAAAAGAACTGTTGGCTAATATTACCAGTCCCAATCAAAGCGCTGCAGTTTATGCAAGCGTAAGCCTCGCCAAAATAGGTCGCATAAGGAAGGGACGCGGAAACAAGGCGCACGGTTTACTGGAATCGCCGCGAAGGAAAACTAATAATTTAGGGAGGAAACCCATCGTTATAGACAGTTTCACAAAATCGGTCATTCGACAAACGATGGAGGACTTTTACATAAACCAAAAAATAATGCCCACATTACGGAAATTTCTCAAATGGCTCTGAGCACTATGGGACTCAACTGCTGAGGTCATAAGTCCCCTAGAACTTAGAACTAGTTAAACCTAACTAACCTAAGGACATCACACACATCGATGCCCGAGGCAGGATTCGAACCTGCGACCGTAGCGGGATTTACCTGGAAATTCTTTTCAGACATCTGTATGAAGACAATGATAAAAAAAAGCAGTGCGAATCGAACTTATACAACACACGTAATTGTAAATTTCTGGTTACTTTTTAAACACTCTTCGTCTTGCAAGAGTTGTTAAGTTTTAATGCAGCCCTTCAAAGAAAACTTCTACCTTTTAGTAGAAACACAAAGTAAGAACAAGCCTTAAATTCTACAGACTGATTGCACTAAATCTGGTTCGTCTTACGAGTAGAGGAACATACATTCATATGAATAGGCATTCGGTTCTATGTATTAGAATCCTGATTTCCGTTCTTATGTTAATATTATTTACTCTATAATGTTTTGTTTTAAAGTGTAAGACATTTCCAGGGGCAGATGTGGACTCTGACCACAATCTATTGGTCATGAACTGCAGATTAAAACTGAAGAAACTGCAAAACGGTGGGAATTTAAGGAGATGGGAACTGGATAAACTGAAAGAACCAGAAGTTGTACAGAGTTTCAGGGAGAGTATAAGGGAACAACTGACAGGAATGGGGGAAAGAAATACAGTAGAAGAAGAATGAGTAGCTCTGAGGGATGAAGTAGAGAAGGCAGCAGAGGATCAAATAGGTAAAAAGACGAGCGCTAGTAGAAACCATTGGGTAACAGAAGAAATATTGAATTTAATTGATGAAAGGAGAAAATATAAAAATACAGTAACTGAAGCATGCAAAAAGAAATACAAACGTCTCAAAAATGAGATCGACAGGAAGCGCAAAATGCCTAAGCAGGGATGGTTAGAGGACAAATGTAAGGATGTAGAGGCTTGTCTCACTAGGGGTAAGATAGATACTGCCTACAGGAAAATTAAAGAGACCTTTGGAGAAAAGAGAACCACTTGTATGAATATCGAGAGATGATATGGAAACCCAGTTCTAACCAAAGGAGGGAAAGCAGAAAGGTGGAAGGAGTATATAGAGGGTCTATACAAGGACATTGTAGTTGAGACAATATTATGAAAATGCAACAGGATGTAGATTAAGATGAACAGGGAGATATGATATTGCGTGAAGAGTTTGACAGAGCACTGAAAGACCTGAGTCGAAACAAGGCCCCGGGAGTAGACAACATTCCACTAGAACTACTGACAGCCTTGGGAGAGCCAGCCCTGACAAAACTCTACCATCTGGTGAGCAAGATGAATGAAACAGGCGAAATACCCTCAGACTTCAAGAAGAATATAATAATTCGAATCTCAAAGAAGGCAGGTCCTGACAGATGTGAAAATTACCGAACTATCAGTTTAATAAGTCACAGCTGCAAAATACTAACGCAAATTCTTTACAGACGAATGGAAAAACTAGTAGAAGCTGACCTCGCGAAAGATCAGTTTGGATTCCGCAGAAATGTTGGAACACGTGAGGCAATACTGACCCTACGACTTATCTTAGAAGAAAGATTAAGGAAAGACAAACCTACGTTTCTAGCATTTGTAGACTTAGAGAAAGCTTTTGACAATGTTGATTGGAATACTCTCTTTCAAATTCTGAAGGTGGCAGGGGTAAAATACAGGGAGCGAAAGGCTACTTAAAATTTGTACAGAAAACGGATGGCAGTTTTAAGAGTCGAGGGACATGAAGGGGAAGCAGTGGTTGGGAAGGGAGTAAGACAGGGTTATAGCGTATCCCGATGTTATTCAATCTGTATATTGAGCAAGCAGTAAAGGAAGCAAAAGAAAAGTTCAGAGTAGGTATTAAAATCCATGGAGAAGAAATGAAAACTTTGAGGTTCGCCGATGACATTGTACGAGGGCAGTTCAATAAGTAATGCAACACATTTTTTTTCTCGGCCAATTTTGGTTGAAAAAACCGGAAATTTCTTGTGGAATATTTTCAAACATTCCCGCTTCGTCTCGTATAGTTTCATTGACTTCCGACAGGTGGCAGCGCTGTACGGAGCTGTTAAAATGGCGTCTGTACCGGATGTGCGTTGCAAACAACGGGCAGTGATCGAGTTTCTTTTGGCGGAAAACCAGGGCATCTCAGATATTCATAGGCGCTTGCAGAATGTCTACGGTGATCTGGGAGTGGACAAAAGCACGGTGAGTCGTTGGGCAAAGCGTGTGTCCTCATCGCCGCAAGGTCAAGCGAGACTGTCTGATCTCCCGCGTGCGGGCCGGCCGTGCACAGCTGTGACTCCTGCAATGGCGGAGCGTGCGAACACACTCGTTCGAGATGATCGACGGATCACCGTCAAACAACTCAGTGCTCAACTTGACATCTCTGTTGGTAGTGCTGTCACAATTGTTCACCAGTTGGGGTATTCAAAGGTTTGTTCCCGCTGGGTCCCTCGTTGTCTAACCGAACACCATAAAGAGCAAAGGAGAACCATCTGTGCGGAATTGCTTGCTCGTCATGTGGCTGAGGGTGACAATTTCTTGTCAAAGATTGTTACAGGCGATGAAACATGGGTTCATCACTTCGAACCTGAAACAAAACGGCAATCAATGGAGTGGCGCCACACCCACTCCCCTACCGAGAAAAAGTTTAAAGCCATACCCTCAGCCGGTAAAGTCACGGTTACAGTCTTCTGGGACGCTGAAGGGGTTATTCTGTTCGATGTCCTTCCCCACGGTCAAACGATCAACTCTGAAGTGTATTGTGCTACTCTTCAGAAATTGAAGAAACGACTTCAGCGTGTTCGTAGGCACAAAAATCAGAACGAACTTCTCCTTCTTCATGACAACGCAAGACCTCACACAAGTCTTCGCACCCGAGAGGAGCTCACAAAACTTCAGTGGACTGTTCTTCCTCATGCACCCTACAGCCCCGATCTCGCACCGTCGTATTTCCATATGTTTGGCCCAATGAAGGACGCAACCCGTGGGAGGCACTACGCGGATGATGAAGAAGTTATTGATGCAGTACGACGTTGGCTCCGACATCGACCAGTGGAATGGTACCGTGCAGGCATACAGGCCCTCATTTCAAGGTGGCGTAAGGCCGTAGCATTGAATGGAGATTACGTTGAAAAATAGTGTTGTGTAGCTAAAAGATTGGGGAATAACCTGGTGTATTTCAATGCTGAATAAAACAACCCCTGTTTCAGAAAAAAATTGTGTTGCATTACTTATTGAACTGCCCTCGTAATTCTGTGAGAGACAGCAAAAGACTCGGAAGAGCAGTTGAACAGAATGGACACTGTCTTGAAAGGAGGATATAAGATGAACATCAACAAAAGCAAAACGAGGATAACGGAATGTAGTCGAATGAAGTCGGGTGATGCTGAGGGAATTAGGAAATGAGACGCTTAAAGTACTAAAGGAGTTTTGCTATTTGGGGACCAAAGTAACTGATGATGGTCGAAGTAGAGAGGATATAAAATATAGACTGGCAATGGCAAGAAAAGGGTTTCTGAAGAAGAGAAATTTGTTAACATCGAGGATAGATTTAAATGTCACGAAGTCGTTTCTGAAAGTATTTGTATGGAGTGTAGCGATGTATGGAAGTGAAACATGGTCGATAAATAGTTTGGACAAGAAGAGAATAGAAGCTTTCAAAATGTGGTGCTACAGAAGAATGCTGAAGATTAGATGGGTAGATCACATAACTAATGAGGAGGTATTGAATAGAACTGGGGAGAAGAGGTGTTTGTGGCACAACTTGACTAGAAGAAGGGATCTGTTGGTAGGACATGTTCTGAGGCATTGAGGGATCACCAATTTAGTACTGGAGGGCAGCGTGGAGGGTAAAAATCGTAGAGGGAGACCAAGAGATGAATACACTAAGCAGATTCAGAAGGATGTAGGTTGCAGTAGGTACTGGGAGATGAAGGAGCTTGCACAGGATAGAGTAGTATGGAGAGCTGCATGAAACCAATCTCAGGACTGAAGACCACAACAACAATAATTTTTTCTCTTTTTTTGGTAAGTATTGTAAAGTTCTTAAAAAAAAAGAAAATAAACTTTAAGATTACGTTGAATAAATGTCTGAACTGTGGAATGGATACAAAACTGGACCTCTAGATCTAGATCTACGTGATGACTCTGTTATTCACAATGAAGTGCTTGGACCTAACATAGCTCCCGTCAGACCCACATTCTCAACGCATCCAGATATCCATTAATGCAGTGCCCCTTGCCCACTACCTTCATTACTCACGGCATTTCGCTGATCTCAGCAAGAGTTCGAGCATTGTACGCACGTGCACCGGCGCCATCAGTCCGCCATCTCTCACCATCGCTGCTCCTCATTACATTCTCAGATGCTATCTATAGCAGGCTGTGTTCCTTTGATGGAGTCCTGTTTTTTTTGTTTTTTCCACAGAAGAATTCTTCCGGGCGTTTGCTGAAAACAGCATGTTCTCTCTTTTCACACGCAAGTCTACTACATCTGACAGAGGGTTCAATGAACCACCTTCAAGCTGTCTACAGGAAACGTACTCACACCGACTTGTACTTACAGGCTAATAGTTGTCACCATCCCGCTCAGCGCGAAGGGGTACTTCGTACCTCGGTGCACAGGGCACATGTCGTTTCTGACGCTGAGACTTTGCCAGCTGAGCTGTCCCATCTCGAAGTTACGTTTCGTCAAAATGGTTGTAGTGATAGACAGATTGAACGTGCGTTTCGCTATCGATCAACTGTACATCGGGTGATTGATGATAATTCTGAGTCAACACCTAAGTCTACAGCCTTTTTGCCTTACGTAGGAAATACGTCCAACAAGATCGGTGGTATTTTACGGAAATACGATGTGAAATGTGTTTTCCGACCTCCATCTAAAATTAGAACACTTTTGAGTTCCGTTAAGGATGATCTTGGACTGCGTAAGGCGGGTGTATATCGTATTCCTTGTAGCTGCGGCATGGCATATATTGGTCAAACTATCAGGACCGTGGAGGACCGATGTACTGAGCATAAACGGCACACACGATTTCAGCAGCCAAGTAGATCTGCTATTGACGAACATTGCTTGGATACTGGTCACCCCATGTTATACAACACCGAGTTATTGGCATGCACGTCCAGCTATTAAGGCGGCAGTTGAGACTAAATTAGCGAGCAACCTCGTTAACAGGGATGGAGGTTTCTGTTTAAACTCTGTTTGGAATCCGGCTCTCTCCCTTGTCAAAAAACAGAGGGATAATGGCTCTGAGCACTATGCGACTTAACTTCTGTGGTCATCAGTCGCCTAGAACTTAGAACAACTTAAACCTAACTAACCTAAGGACATCACACACATGCATGCCCGAGGCAGGATTCGAACCTCCGACCGTAGCGGTTGCGCGGTTCCAGACTGAAGCGCCTAGAACCGCTCGGCCACCCCGGCCGCCGAGCTGGAGTCGCACAGGACGTCGACATCACCGCCGAATCGGGGGTTCACTGGTAGTTTGCTAATAGCTGGATCTGCCCAGAATAATTCTGAGGGAATGTAGTTTATTCCAGGGGCCTCCTTTCTACGAGGGTAATCCCAAAAGTAAGGTCTGCTTAATTGACTAGTATGTTTTTATTCACGACAGATGATTTCGTTTTATTGTAGCATTTTGGTTATTTTCGCTAGTATGTATTTCACCGCCTACGTTACGCGAGATTCTCGCGCATTAGACTAGTGCCCTCTCTCGTTAGACATGTTCCATAGCGCAAGCTTCATCTGTGTGACACTAAGAGACAGGTAAATTGGTTCCATATTTTCTATTTTACATAAATGTTTTTAAATGGTCTCATACGTTTTATGTAATAAGACAGAAGATTTGAATTAGCACAACTTTTAATAATTTTGATGCGCTTATTTAGGCATCCATGGATTTTAGTATGCGCGAGTGTCTGGCACATACCCCAAGTGCCCTCTCTCGGCGAAACCATCTGGCCTAGTGCTTTCACACTCTCGTCACGATAGTTCACAGGCGAGTACTGGTGCTGAACTGTTCGCATTGAACCTGTGCCCATATATTGTACAAATGGAGATGATGTCTTAATTATTGACGACGCCTTTGGCACAATTGTTTTATTAATCTCCATTGCATGATGTAATTTTAGTGAGTAACTAAAAGATTTCGTGCATGTATTACTTTGGTAATTTCACTGTTAAGCTTTAGTGATTCTCATTTACGATGCTAAGGTTTTGCTAATGAAAGTGTCTTCCTGTTCAGGATTCTTTACTTCTGATGAAGGTATATTTATACAGGGTGTTACAAAAAGGTACGGCCAAACTTTCAGGAAACATTCCTCACACACAATGAAAGAAAATATGTTATGTGGACATGTGTCCGGAAACGCTTACTTTCCATGTTGGAGCTCATTTTATGACTTCTCTTCAAATCACATTAATCATGGAATGGAAACACACAGCAACAGAACGTACCAGCGTGACTTCAAACACTTTGTTACAGGAAATGTTCAAAATGTCCTCCGTTAGCGAGGATACATGCATCCACCGTCCGTCGCATGGAATCCCTGATGCGCTGATGCAGCCCTGCAGAATGGAGTATTGTATCACCAAAAAAAAAATGGCTCTGAGCACTATGGGACTTAACATCTGAGGTCATCACTCCCCTAGAACTTAGAACTACTTAAACATAACTAACCTAAGGACATCACACACATCCATGCCCGAGGCAGGATTCGAACCTGCGACCGTAGCAGTCGCGCAGTTCCGGACTGAGTGCCTAGAAACACTAGACCACCGCGGCCGCCTATTGTATGACAGCCATCCACAATACGAGCACGAAGAGTCTCTACATTTGGTACCGGGGTTGCGTAGACAAGAGCTTTCAAATGCCCCCATAAATGAAAGTCAAGAGGGTTGAGGTCAGGAGAGCGTCGAGGCCATGGAATTGGTCCGCCTCTACCAATCCATCGGTCACCTAATCTGTTGTTGAGAAGCGGACGAACACTTCGACTGAAATGTGCAGGAGCTCCATCGTGCATGAACCACATGTTGTGTCGTACTTGTAAAGGCACATGTTCTAGCAGCACAGAGTGTCCCGTATGAAATCATGATAACGTGCTCCATTGAGCGTAGGTGGACGAAACTAAAATGAGGTCTAACATGGAAGTTAATCGTTTCCGGACACATGTCAACATAACATCTTTTCTTTATTTGTGTGTGAGGGATGTTTCCTGAAAGTTTGGCCGTACCTTTTTGTAACACCCTGTATATAGCGGAACCTCGGTCAAGAATTTTAATAAATTTTTATCCTGCAACTGTTTTGGCTGTCATCATTTATCGTGAAAAAAAAATAGGAGACCTTACTTTTGGGATTACCCTCGTAGTAGGTGTCTGAGTACTGTGTCAAGTTGTTGTCGCAGTATGGTATCTGGCATCTGACGTTGATCTACTTGGGAACAGCCTGCCTGGTCCAGCCGCACAGTGGGTGGTACACGTCGGCCTGATGGGCGAAGCGTAGCAGCTAAGCGGCGCGTGCAACTGGACGGCGCTGCGGCAGACACAGGCGGGCCCTGTCTTAACGCGCCGCTCACTCCCAGCTGAGCTAAGCGGCCTGCTCTCTCTTCCGGGACGCCACGGCGGCGATAGGCGGACCAGCACGACTGCGGAGCGCTACGGGCCGAGTCGAAACCACACGTACCGTACGGGCTCCTGACCGGCCGCGACAGGATCGGATCAGCGGGAAGGTCGGACAACACGGAAAACAGTACAAACACAAAAATTAAACTAAAGTAGGACAAATGAGTTAAACATTTAATACACTACTGGCCATTAAAATTGCTACACCAAGAGGAAATGCAGATGATAAACGGGAATTCATTGGACAAATATATTATACTAGAACTGACATGCCATTACTTTTGACGCAATTTGCGTGCATAGATCCTGAGAAATCAGTAACCAGAAAAACCACCTCTGGCCGTAATAACGGTCTTGATACGCCTGGATATTGAGTCAAACAGAGCTCGGATGGCGTGTACAGGTACAGCTGCCCATGCAGCTTCAACACGATACCACAGTGCATCAAGAGTAGTGACTGGCGAAATGTGACGAGCCAGTTGCTCGGGCACCATTGACCAGACGTTTTCAATTGGTGAGAGATCTGGAAAATGTGCTGGCTAGGGCAGCAGTCGAACATTTTCTGTATCCAGAAGGGCCCGTACAGGACCTGCGACATGCGGTCGTGCATTAACCTGCTGAAATGTAGGGTTTTACAGGGATCGAGTGAAGGGTAGAGCCACGGGTCGTAACACATCTGAGATGTAACGTCCACTGTTCAAAGTGCCTTCAATGCCAACAAGAGCTGACAGAGACGTGTAACCAACGGCACCCCATACCCACGCCGGGTGATACGCCAGTATGGCGAAGACGAATACACGCTTCCAATGTGCGTTCACCGCGATGTCGCCAAACACGGATACGACCATCGTGAGGCTGTAAACAGAACCTGGATTCATCCGAAAAAATGACGTTTTGCCATTCGTGCACCCAGGTTCGCCGTACAGTACACCATCGCAGGCGCTCCTGTCTGTGATGCGGCGTCAAGGGTAACCGCAGCCACGGTCTCCGAGCTGATAGTCCGTGCTGCCGCAAACGTCGTCGAACTGTTCGTGCAGATGGTTGTTGTCTTGCAAAAGTCCCCATGTGTTGACTCAGGGATCGAGACGTGGCTGTACGATCCGTTACAGCCGTGGGGATAAGATGCCTGTCATCTCGACTGCTAGCGAAACGAGGCCGTTGGGATCCAGTACGGCGTTCCGTATTAACCTCCTCAACCCACCGATTCCATATTCTGCTAACAGTCATTGGATCTCGACCAACGCGAGCAGCAATGTCGCGATACGATAAACCGCAATCGCGATACGCTACAATCCGACCTTTATCAAAGTCGGAAACGTGATGGACGCATTTCTCCTCCTTACACGAGGCATCACAACGTTTCACCAGGCAACGCCGGTCAACTGCTGTTTGTTTATAAGAAATCGGTTGGAAACTTTCGTCATGTCAGCACGTTGTAGGCGTCGCCACCGGCGCCAACCTTGTGTGAATGCTCTGAAAAGCTAATCATTTGCATATCACAGCATCTTCTTCCTGTCGCTTAAATTTCGCGTTTCTAGCACGTCATCTTCGTGGTGTAGCAATTTTAATGGCCAGTAGTGTACAATACAAATCAAATTAGACTGAATAGATATTTACTATGTGAAGAACTTAGTAAATATCTTTTGTTTGCCTGCTGTTTCCCGTTTTTTGCCACTAAATCACGTACTGGCTCAAATGGCTCTGAGCACTATGGGGCTTAACATCTGAGGTCATCAGTCCCCTAGAAATTGGAACTACTTAAACCTAACTAACCTAAGGACATCACACACATCCATGCCCGAGGCAGGATTCGAACCTGCGACCGTAGCGGTCACGCGGTTCCAGACTGAAGCGCCTAGAACCGCATGGCCACACCGGCCGGCCACATCACGTACTCTCTTAAGAAGTAAAACCTGGGTAGACGATGTTTTCTCCAGTTGCTCTACATATTTCAAAGCAGTTTCTAAGGCCTTGTGTCCTCCGTTGTGAGAAATCTTGGGCGCACTTTGGTCCAATACATCCACTTCTTTTTCGTTTACCATATTGACTATTTCTTCGTCTCTCACTTCAAATTCTTCATGTTAGACAATCCATTTATTTATGTCATGTTCTGTGGCGTCAGCACATCCCGGAACTTTTCGTAACAATGAAAGCAGGGTAGTATTTTCTGGTTCGGTCTGCTGCTGTAGATTTTCATCATCTGGAGAATTTTCTTTATTTTCCTGTAGCAAAATTTTCCAGTATTTTCCAATTGTATTAGCTCCAACACACTCCCAAGATTGGGCCACGTCATTAACTACGTCTTTCAAATTAATACGGCGCAACTGCTCTAGCATGTCTTCTCCATTTTCCATAGCATTAATTAAAGAGGAATGCAAGTCTCAACGGTAGTTTCTCTTCAGTGTCCCTAAAGTCCCTTGGTCCATAGGCTGACATAAGGATGTGACATTTCGAGGCAAAAATATGGGCCTTACATCTAGATCTTGAAGTTGATCTTCATTAGCATGACAAGTGGCATTTTCTAGAAGCAACAGTGCTTTGCGGGACAAATTGTTGGCTTTCAAAAACTTGTCAGTTTGTGGCACGAACTCGTTAAAAAACCATTGTTTAAAAATGTCTGAGCTCATCCAAGCATTTTTTCGGTTGTAATATTTCACCGGTAAAGCATTCTTAGACACATTTTAAAATGCTCTCGATTTTTTTGGCTTACCGAGCATAGACAGTTTCAATTTCAAATATGCTGTGGCGTTACTGCACTGTCACTCTACGTTCGTTGCCTGGCGCTGCCTTTTCGGCCTTTGTTTCTCCGGTAACATTCTGTAATTGAGACCAGTCTCGTCACAGTTAAAAATTTGATCGCCTGTTACGTTTTCCTTGTCCAATACCTTCTGAAGTTTAGGAATAAACAATTGAACAGCTTCAAAATTTGCTGAAAGCTTTTCGCCATAGACATTAAGTTGACGAATTCCGTATCTTTTCTTCCATCTATCGAGCCAGCCTACACTAGTTGTGAAATCAGGTTCACCTTCGTTTAGTTCGTTACGAGACTTTAAGTCTTTTTCCTATAAAATAGGTGGCGACATGGGTACACCTTTATCTCTATCTTGAGTAAACCATAGGAACAAAGCTTCACTACCTTTTCCATAATCACATTTTTTCGCGGTTTTGCGATCTTCCAAAACAGCCGAGGTTGCTCGCTGAGAACACCACTTCTCAATTTCATTGCGGTTCCTTTTCCAGTCTCCAGCTGTTGTTTTTGTCGACGCCATAATCTTACGCCACTTTTAATAAAGTTTCACCATGTCTACTCTTTTTAAAGCTTTAACTTTTTCTTCCATTGAAACGACCACATTTTTCCGTTTTGAAGGCGTCACCACAAATTTTTACAATAAACAAAGCGCAACACGTCCACTCCACTGCATATCTAAGTTGGCACTGAGGAGTAGTGATGGGGAGCTCGTGAATGAGTCGTTCAAATGAACGCTTCACTCCAGTGAACTGTGAACTAACCACTCAATTTCAGTGAACTGGTACTTCAAAATATTCACAGATAGCACACTCCACACTTTTTTTCTAGTTCACTCACTCTCTTCCCCTCTCCCTCATCCCATTACATCGGCGCTACGTCACTCATTCTCCCTTCACTTCAGTTCCCCCTCTACTGCCTGTCGACGAATCGCGCGGCGTTTCTGGGAAACGATTGGTTTGCGGGGGGTTGTGGGGGTGAGGGGCGATGGGAAGGCAGCGTCAGCTGCTTCCTGCAGTGCTGACATCATTACCCGTGACTATTTGTGCAGTCCAGTTATACTTCGCGTCTACCGGTAGCCTACCGTTGCGGACAAATGAATATTAAAGATACAAACGAAGAGGCTGGCTGTGTGAGCACGCACAGCCAACATGAAAATAAAAGGTTTGTTAATAACACTGAAAGAGGGATTTTACCTGAAATCGTACCAATGACTACAGGTGACAGTTAACGTTTTGAATCTGGAGGGTTATTATTCTCAACAAAAATAAAATCTACAGGAAAACTTCTGAATAATTACTTAACGTAGATATATAGACTTTGTGACAGTGGTAAACATACACATTCTATTTTGGATTAAATTTTAAAAGGAACGTAAAACTGGACTGCATTTCGTTGGTAGCCCTAGTTTTTCAGTCCACGTATACAACAAATAAGGTTTCATTTGGCAGATAAGACTTTTTTGGGCGCTTCATGAGAAAATGTCGAGCAAGATTAAATGTAATAGGCCTACCTTCTTTATATGTGACAGGCTTCTCTGTTTATCTTTCCTCTGTCCCCTTCGACCATGCTGTATTTAAGTTAGCTCAGACGCTGTAAGAGCGTAAAACGTTGCGTGCACGCTACTGCATAGTTGGCCATCTGTTGGTAAAATTATGAAGTATTACGAAGCTTTATTGTACGAGCGAGGCGAAGCGAGCGTAGCCGCGGCTGAGCGGCGAACTGCGCGACTTCGACAGGCTTCCGTACTTCATCAATGAAATACTTCATTTGAACGCTTCACGGCAAAGAGTGAAATGAATGAAGTAGTTCACGGGAATGAACGAGTTCGACCCATCTCTACTGAGGAGTGAGTAGCAGCAGACGGCGACAATGAACTATCAACAAACAACACGTCACTCACTGACCGGTCGTCGGCTGGCGCACAACCGGCGCGGTGAAAGGGTCGGACAACACAGAAGGCCGGATAACCGAAGATCGGATGATCGAGACTCTACAGTATTAACTAACCGTCGGAAACGCGAACTGTCATAAGGTATACGACGGAGTACCAACAAGAAACCGGATAACATTCCCGTGGGCGGAGCTCGTGTACTACCACTGTATACAGATACAGGCTCTCTACCGATTCAGTGCCGCCTGTGTTGTCTTCTACCTGGCTAGTTCTGTTCATCTGCACTGATTGTTTCTGCTAGCCCTGTTTCGTCCTCGTGTCGTTTTTTATGGCGGCGAGTTTAAGTGCACAACGTGCAGCTGCGAAATTTTCTTTTCTACTGGGTAAAAAATGCTGCTGAAATTCTTTTAATGCTGAAAATAGCTTACCGAGATGGCGCTGTGGGAAAAACTCGCGTCAACGGGAGGTTTGCTCGATTTAAAAATTTCGACATTTCGGCTGATGACAGAGCTCGTTGTGGACGTCCATCAGCTGCCCGAAACGACGAAAATATTGAGAAAATTCGAGAGCTTATGTTCACAGACCGTCGACAGACAAATTGATCAACTGTCAAGAGATTAGTGGGTTATGACCGAGCTCCGTTCAGCGAATTTTAACGGAAGGTTTCGGAATGAAAAGGGTTGCTATCAAATTTGTTTTCCCGGTTTCTGAATCAAAATCAAAAGGAACGTAGAACTGAAACGTCACGTGCTTTCAAACAACAACTCGAAACTGATAAAGATTTTCTGCCTAAGGTTACGACGAGTCACGGTGCTATGGTTACGACCCAGAAACAAAGCAGCATCAAGTCAGTGAAAGACGTCATCGTCACCAAGAAAAAGTCGTCAAGTCAAATCAATCATCAAAACAATGCCGATTTACTTTTTTTATGCCAAAGGCGTAGTCCATTCGGAGTTTGTTCCCCCAGGACAAAGCGTCAATCAAACATTTTTTTGGGAAGTTTCAGGAAGACTGCGCAATAGTGTTGGTCAAAAAACGCCGAATTTGTGGCAGAGACGAGACTGGTTCTTCCAACACGACAACGCACCTGCACACACAGCAATCTCTGTCAGACAGTTCCACTGCCCCAGGCACCTTAAGCGCCTGACCTGGTTCTGTGCGACTTTCTCTTATTTCCACTCACGAAAACTGGCAGGAAAGGACACCGATCTGACAACACTGAAGAAGTCAAGAAGAAACGAGAGAGGAGCTGTCAGCCATTTCTGAACATGGCTACAAAAAAATGTTTCGAACAGTGGAAGCACTGGTGGGGCAAACAGTGTTAGTTGTAATGGAAAGTATTTTGAAGGGGATACAGTCACTTTGTAAACAATTTGAAAATATATAACTTTTAAAATATATTTCCGGTTTTTTTATACCCTCTCATACAGAGTGAAAACCAGATGCGCGTACATTAAAGAGAGCATAGGACGAGAGAACCACCTGCTTGAGGAGCAAGACGTCAGAAGGGAAGACAGTACTAACCAAACAAAGGAAAGGAGACAAGGGAAACAATGCCGAAGACGACGGAGGAGAAGATGAAAATGAGACTGCACATATGACACTGCAAGAAAGACTTGGATGAGTGGGCAGCATTCCGTAAGAATTATTGAGATCCATGAGAGAGCTGGTCTGGAGAAGACAAAATGAAAGCGGTGCCGTTCACGAATGACTTGACGATATGGGGAAACAGGGAGAAAGAGCTTGAGGCTTGATGTGTGGGAGGAGACTGTGACACAGTATGGGATGAAATTTAATACAAACAAATGTGAGATCCTAATTATAACTACAAGGAAACATAGACGAACTAGCGGAATAACAATTGAAGTAGGTGGAAAGTGTCAAGGATTTGGAAAGTGTCATAGAGGAAAATGGAAGAAATGAGAAAGAGAACGTGAAAGATAGGCAGACGCATTCCTGCGAAGTGTTAGGAGCCTGGTTTGGAACAAAGACGTCCCACAAAAGAGGAAAGAAGTGATATATAGAAGTTGCTACAACCGCATAATGACTTATGCATCTGAAAGACGAGTGATGAATAAAAGAGATGTAAGCAGGCTACAGGCATTTGAAGTGAAGTTGCTCAGGATCAGAATAGGAGTAAAACGGAGAGAGATAGGATGAGGAATGAAAGTGTAGGGGAGACTGTAAAAGAGGAACCCTTGCAGAGCAGCGCGGAAACATCAAGGCTAGGATGGTATGGGCACATAAAGAGAATGCAAAACTGGAGTATTCCCAAGAAGAGATGGAGATGTGAAGTAAACGACTGAAAGGAATTCCAAGGGACCGACGGCTGAAAGCTGTAGAGGAGTGTGTTGAAGAAAGAGGCGAGGACTGGACCAGAGTGAACACGGAAAGATGGTGGCGAGTCTCGTGTTCCAAACAGATCCAGTCTGGGGCTCAAAACCGTTCGAAATGACGATGGTGAGAGAATAAGTAATGAACTAGTCCACCTGGTGTGCAAGATATGAGGGGTTTTCGGAAACGATTTACAATTGCATTGTTTTACGAATCATGCTCAAACTACGGACAAGTCCTCTCGTAGCATGATGGACTGAGTCTAGCACACTACGCAGACTGTAGATACACAGAGTGTAGATACAACTTTTGAACAGTATCATGGTTCAAATGGCACTGAGCACTACGGGACTTAACATCTGAGGTCATCAGTCCCCTAGAACTTAGAACTACTTAAACCTAACTAACCTAAGAACAGCACACACATCCATGTCCGAGGCAGGATTCGGACTTGCGACCGTAGCAGCAGCGCGGCTCCGGACTGAAGCACCTAGAACCGCTCGGCCACCCTGGCCGGCGAACAGTATCATGGGACAGTAATATGCAAGAATACAGATGACGGAAGTATCGCATACGATTATGGCCGCAGCATCTTGAAAGCGGGATGGTAGTGTGGTGTCACCGCCAGACACCACACTTGCTAGGTGGTAGCCTTTAAATCGGCCGCGGTCCGGTAGTACACGTCGGACCCGCGTGTCGCCACTGTCAGTAATTGCAGACCGAGCGCCACCACACGGCAGGTCTAGAGAGACGTCCTGGCACTCGCCCCAGTTGTACAGCCGACGTTCATAGGAATGGTTCACTGACAGTAACGCTCTCATTAGCCGACACGATAGTTAGCATAGCCTTCAGCTACGTCATTTGCTACGACCTAGCAAGGCGCCATTATTATTTGTTATTATGGCTATTATACTTCTGTATCATCAAGAGCGATGTTCTACAAATGTGGATTAAAGTTAAGTATTACAAGATCTTCGTACTTTATTTGCAATTCTCAAGACATTGTCCTGTTCCAGACCTCACGCCAGTCTGCGTGGATTTAAACGCGTGCATTTCGGCCTCTAGAAAAACGGTGTTGGCACTTTTGCCAACACATCAGCTAGTTGGAGGTAGACGCATGGGACATTCCATTTGGGATATCGTTAGGGAATTCAGTACTCCAAGCTCCTCAGTGTCAAGAGTGCGTCGGGAATAGTATATTTCAGGCATTACCGCCCACCAGAAACAACGTAGCGGCCGCTTGCCTTCTCTTAACGACCGTGAGCAGCGGTGTTTGCGAAGTGTTGTCAGTGCTAACACACAAGCAATGCTGCGTGTATACTACTGGCCATTAAAATTGCTACACCAAGAAAAAATGCAGATGATAATAGGGTATTCATTGCACAAATATATTCTACTAGAATTGACATGTGATTACAAAAAAAATGTTCAAATGTGTGCGAAATCTTATGGGACTTAACTGCTAAGGTCATCAGTCCCTAAGCTTACACACTACTTAACCTAAATTATCCTAAGGACAAACACACACACCCATGCCCGAGGGAGGACTCGAACCTCCGCCGGGATCACCCGCACAGTCCATGACTGCAGTGCCTAGACCGCTCAGCTAATCCTCATGTGATTACATTTTCACGCAGTTTGGGTGCATAGATCCTGAGAAATCAGTCGCCAGAACAACCACCTCTGGCCGTAATAACGGCCCTGATACGCCTGGGGATTGAGTCAAACAGAGCTTGGATGGCGTGTACAGGTACAGCTGCCCAAGCAGATTCAGCACGATACCAAAGTTCAAAAATGGTTCAAATGGCTCTGAACACTATGGGACTTAACTTCTGAGGTCGTCCTCTAGAACTACTTAAACCTAACTAACCTAAAGACATCACACACATCCATGCCCGAGGCAGGATTCGAACATGCGACGTAGCGGTCGCGCGGTTCCAGACTAGAGCGTAGAACCGCTCGGTCGCTCCAGCTGGCAATACCACAGTTCATCAGGAGTAGTGACTGGCGTATTGTGACGAGCCAGTTGGTCGGTCGCAATTGACCAGACGTTTTCAATTGGTGAGCGATCTCGAGAATGTGCTGGCCAGGGCAGCAATCGAACATTTTCAGTATCCAGAAAGGCCCGTACAGGACCTGCAACATGCGGTTGTGCATTATCCTTCTGAAATGTAGGGTTTCGCAGGGATCGAATGAAGGGTAGAGCCAAGGGTCGTAACACATCTGAAATGTAACGTCCACTGTTCAAAGTGCCATCAATGCCAACAAGAGGTGACCGAGACGTGTAACCAATGACAGCCCATTACCATTGAGAGGTGGCAGAAGCCCCCTCTCATATTTCTATCTTTGAGTAATTCGATTTTCCTCTCTAATTGCATGCGGTGAAAAGTTGCTATTCCTTCACACGCGGACTTCCCACGCAGCGTCTCTCGTCACTCGAGTGGTCCGGTGACAGGCGGGCTCTGCTGATCTTGAACGGGTTAAGCCGACAGGTGTGACGGAGTCGAGTGAATGCTTTCCAGACGCCGACATTGTCATAATAGCGTGTCTCCACACGCCCGCAGGGGCCTGAAGGAGCAGCTGGGCTAGAGGTTCCGTTACTTCGCAGAAACTTAGCGGAAACACTTTCTGGCGGGCTACCAGCGAGGCGTGAAATGTGTTGTGTTCCCAGGCAGTCTTGGCCGGCAAATTTCCGCGTTTTCTGCAAAATCGTAACTGTGATTGGCTTGCTCAGGAAATAGCTCCGTAACGTAGCAAAATCGGCGCAGAAATTGGCGCCAAGAATCTCCATTGGTGGAATGGTAATGCTTCGGCAATAAAGTGGAATTCTCCGCCGGTTTTCGAGTTGCTGATTGGAACGTTTGACCACGGCCACTGTCGTGGGGCCGGGAGTGTTCTGTGTTCGGCTTGTACGGGTGCTCTTGAGAGAGTCGGCTCTCGCCTTTCGGTCGGAGTAGGTTACAAGACTGAGCTCTCGCTGCTCTGGACAGCCTGCCTTCCGTTGGCTGTCTAATATACTTTTATTTAATTGTAACTGTTTGACGAAGTTGCTGAAGTTCCGACTTCAACGTAACTTTCCGAGTACAGTTGGCAATTGATCGTTCTGCGTACAAGCGGCCTATGTTGTCTGTCTTGGGCAGTTTTGGCTAAAGTTGACTGTATCAGAGTTACTGTGTGACTTCGCTTATTAAAATCAATCACTGTACCGTCAGTGATTGTGTGGCGAGCCTCCTTCGTCTCCCTCAGAGGAGCATTTGTATTGCTAGGAAGCCTTTAGTCTGGAACAGCCAGACGAGGATAATTTGTTTCGGGCTATAGTCGCGACATTATCATCACCACGACGGGACGTCGAAGCAACCAGCCATCGCCTCCGGTACGCCAGATCGTGTCCTTGCGGTTAAGAAGACAGTTTGGTAATGTATGTCCGCAGCACCAGCAGATAGGGATTTTCCTAGGTGATAATCAGAGCTCAGCAGAGGGCGCCTGTTCGTCTTTTTCTAACTTTGTTCTGTCTTGGGTGTTCATTGTCTGAGTTCTCACCACTGTAGCAGCAATTAATGTTGGGTTGGTTGTGTGTCTCTCTTAAGATTTGAGTGGCAAGGAATTCGCTCCACATACTACTTTGTCATAAATGTCACAATCTGGTTTAGGGACAACTTCACCTTCACAGCATTTATTTGAGTATCCAATTTGAGCCAATTTGATGTATTGTAAATGTTTCATGTGTTTTGTTTATTATTTTGATTTTAGTCATAATAAATCATGTTGTTATTTTGGACAGAACTTTCATTCTGTTAATCGGTAGAGCAACCCTTTCATTTCTCACTACGTTAATGAAACTTTCCTTTATTTAACTTATTTTCAAATTAAAATTTTGCAGGTGCCAAACTCTTTTCTACTCCACTTGCAGGGTCGATTACAGTCAGTTCGCGTTTTTTTTAAAATCCATGTGCAACAGCAAAAGTCAGAGTTAGAATAGGGGGGCTTAGAGCATCATTTATATATGATGATTCTAGAAGAATTTAGTGTTAAATACACTGCTAGCCCCGGCAGCTCGCACCATCACGCCCGTTGATACGCCAGTATGGCGATGACGAATACACGCTTCCAATGTGCGTTTACCGCGATGTCGCCAAACACGGATGCGACCATCGTGATGCTGTAAACAGAACCTCGATTCATCCGAAAAAGTAACGTTTTGCCATTCGTGCACCAAGATTCGTCGTCGAGTACACCATCGCAGGCGCTCCTGTCTGTGATGCAGCGTGTAAGGGGTCCGCAGGCCCTTACTACTAAGTTTGCATCAGCACAGGTCGACAGGGCAACTATCGATTAGTGTGTTGGGTCGCGAGAGCGAGAGTCAGTTCAGTCAGTTGCGTGTGTTGTAGGTTCCCGCGAGGCGGGCAGAGAGCTGTGCAGAAGCCAGCAGTAGTTGATTTAATGCATAAGTTTATCGACAAAGGGAGTGGCCATCGCCGCGGTTTAACCCCTTTGTGTTAGTATTATACGGGAAAGTGAAGAAGTTTAATTACAAGTGTGATCAGCGATATTTGTGTGCCGTTATTGAGATTCCGCGTCTACCGCGCCGGCATTATTTGGATTACAGTGTTGGATTCCAGCGATTGTAATTTGCGTGTGACGATAATGAATAGCGAGGAAGCCTGTGCTGAGATTAGCCGTTATTAACAGTGTATTGACGAAGGCAGTGGCTGTCTCCTTATTTTGGTGTTTCTGATGTGAATATAGGTCTTGATCAGTGAAGCTGTGTTGTTGTTCTGTTGCCACCACACATTTAATTATTACAGCATTTGAGAAGCACAGAATGAAATGTAACAACTCCCAAGCAGTCCAACCCGATTGCCAGCCCCATTAGGTACACGGTCATATTAATTACTACTTATGTGGGCTGCTATTCAGATCCCGAACGAACGGGTTATAATAAGAATATAAGGGAGTGTTACAAGCGTCGAGGGTAACCGCAGCCACGGTCTCCGAGCTGATAGTCCGTGCTGCTGCAAACATCGTCGAACTGTTCGTGCAGATGGTTGTTGTCTTGCAAACGTCCCCATCTGTCGACTCAGGGATCGAGACGTGGCTGCACGATCCGTTACAGCCGTGCGGATAAGATGCCTGTCATCTCGACTGCTGGTGATACGAGGCCGTTGGGATCCAGCACGGCGTTCCGTATTACCTTCTTGAACCCACCGATTCCATATTCTGCTAACAGTCATTGGATCTCGACCAAGGCGAGCAGCAATGTCGCGATACGATAAACCGGAATCGCGATAGGCTACAATCCGACCTTTATCAAACTCGGAAACGTGATGGTACGCATTTCTCCTCCTTACACGAGGCATCACAACAACGTTTCACCAGGCAACGCCGGCCAACTGCTGTTTGTGTACGAGAAATCGGTTGGAAACTTTGCTCATGTCAGCACGTTGTAGGTGTCGCCACCGGCGCCAACCTTGTGTGATAGCTCTGAAAAGCTAATCATTTGCCTATCACAGTATCTTCTTCCTGTCGGTTAAATTTCGCGTCTGTAGCACGTCATCTTCGTGGTGTAGCAATTTTAATGGCCAGTAGTGTGATAACCTCAGAAAGCAATGTCGGATGTAAGACGAATGTACTAGTTAGGGCAGTGCGTTGGAATTTCTCGTTAACGGGCTTTGGCAGCAGACGACCGACGCGACTGGCTTTGCTAACAGCACGATATCGCCTGCAGCGCCTCTCCTGGGCTCCAGACCATAGCGATAGGACCTAAAAGACTGGAAAACCGTGGCCTGGTCACACGAGTCCCGATCTGATTTCGCGAGAGCCGATTGTAGGGTTTTAGTGTAGGCGCTGATCTCACGAAGCCTTGGACCCAAGTTGCCAAGGCAGTCTGCGTGCTGGTGGTGGCTTCATAATGGTGTGGGCTATGTTAACGTGGAACGGGCTGGGTCTTCTGCTCCAACTGAAACAATTAACTGACTGGAAGTGTTTATGTTCGGCTACTTGGGGACCATTTGTAGCCATTGACGGACTTGATGTTCCCTAACAACGATGGAATTTTTATGGATGACAATGCGCCATGTCACCAGGCCAGAATTGTCCGCAACTGGATCCAAGGAGATTCTGGACAATTCGAGCGAATGATTTGGCCGCCCAGACCACGCAACATGAATTCCAACCAACATCTACTGGACATAACCGAAAGGTCATTTCATTCATAACAGTCTTGAACCAGCAACACTTTCAGCAATTATGGACGGTTCAAATGGCTCCAAGTACTATGGGACGTAACATCTGGGGCCATCAGTCGCCTAGACTTAGAACTGTTTAAACCTAGTTAACCTAAGGACATCACACACATCCATGCCCGAGGCCGGATTCGAACCTGCGACCGTAGCGGTCGCTCGGTTCCACACTGTATCGCCTAGAACCGCTCGGGCATCCCCGCCGGCAAAGAAGGTTCGGCACGATATTAAGAGATATCCTTTGACGTTTGCCATCCCACTGTACAGTGAACGGTCAACGCTTGTTTGTTAAGTAGTGAAGCTATGGATAAGACGGAAGGCGACTACATCGGAAAAGAAGGACCGCATCGTCAAAACAACCGATATTCATAAGCGTTAGCTTTGGCGTCTGATCAAGAAGCTCCGGTTCGCGGGACATCAGCAACGTGGTGAGCACGCCACTTAACTGGGGTTCGCTGTTGTGCTCAATCCACTATATTCACCGCATATCGCAACAACTCACTACGCTTAATTGGATAACAAGGACACACTGCGGGACAAAAGGTTCAGAAACAACAAGGAATTACAGGCAACGGTCGTAGGGGGTAGAAAAAGCCGACTGGGTTTTAGTTCTAAATAACCGGTATTTATTTGGTCTCAATTGTAACAGGCGTTAGTTGGATTTTTAACTAACACCCGAGTAAAAAAAAACGAAACATCAATTAGCTGTAGGGGCACTACTAAAATTTTTCGTTTTCAAGTACATTTTTTAAAAAAAACACGAATAATATTTTTTCGTAAAATTTGGTTTGAAATACAGCGTTATTATAGAAAATGGGAGAAGCGATCAGTGCTATTTTAGTAACAATGCCGATAGAAACGAGCAACAAACTCGTGGCAAAGGGAATAGGAACAGAACTGCTGAGGCAGCGGTGTCCCTGTTGCCGTCTGTCGTGGCTTGAGCTACGCATGTAAATGCAATGTGCAAGACTCGCCCCCATCTGACATATACGGGAATTTCTCGCAGTCGTCCCCGGACATAGGAACCAACCCTAGCCTGCAAATATTTTTACGAAGCTAAGTAGCAATGAAATACGATGCTTCAATTGCTTCAAAAGATCTAAGACATGTCTGCTATTTCTGTGAAGTAACAAAACAAGAAGGAAATAGTCGTAATAAGTTAAAAACTTGATAACAATTGAGTGATAGTACACAATAAAAATAGAAAGCAGCTCATCTGCTACCTGTTTCTACAAAACACGCCTTTTTCTGCTTCTTGAAAACGGATAAATTAAAACGAAATTTAAGTTCTGTAACCTCAGTTTTCACCCTCTAATACTGATTGCTCGTAATGCCCAAATACTGGTTGTTGTTGTTGTTGTTGTTGTTGTTGTGGTCTTCAGTCCTGAGACTGGTTTGATGCAGCTCTCCATGCTACTCTATCCTGTGCAAGCTTCTTTATCTCCCAATACCTACTGCAGCCTACATCCTTCTGAATCTGCTTAGTGTATTCATCTCTTGGTCTCCCTCTACGATTTTTACCCTCCACCCTGACCTCCAATACTAAATTGGTGATCCCTTGATGCCTCAGAACATATCCTACCAACCGATCCCTTCTTCTAGTCAAGTTGTACCACAACCTCCTCTTCTCCCCAATCCTATTCAATACCTCCTCATTAGTTATGTGATCTACCCACCTTATCTTCAGCATTCTTCTGTAGCATCACATTTCGAAAGCTTCTATTCTCCTCCTGTCCGAACTATTTATCGTCCACGTTTCACTTCCATACATGGCTACACTCCATACAAATACTTTCAGAAACGACTTCCTGACACTTAAATCTATACTCGATGTTAACAAATTTCTCTTCTTCAGAAACGCTTTGCTTGCCATTGCCAGTCTACATTTTATATCCTCTCTACTTCGACCATCATCAGTTATTTTGCTCTCCAAATTGCAAAACTCATTTACTACTTTAAGTGTCTCATTTCCTAATCTAATTCCCCAGCATCACCCGATTTAATTCGCCTACATTCCATAATCCTCGTTCTGCTTTTGTTGCTGATCATCTTATATCCTCCTTTCAAGACACTGTCCATTCCGTTGAACTGCTCTTCCAAGTACTTTGCTGTCTCTGACATAATTAGAATGTCATCGGCGAACCTCAACGTTTTTACTTCTTCTCCGTGGATTTTAATTCTTACTCCAAATTTTTCTTTTGTTTCCTTTACTGCTTGCTCAATACACAGATTGAATAACATCGGAGACAGGCTACAACCCTGTCTCACTCCCTTCCCAACCGCTGCTTCCCTTTCATGTCCCTCGACTCTTCTAACTGCCATCTGGTTTCTGTACAAATTGTAAATAGCCTTTCGCTCCCTGTATTTTACCCCTACCACCTTCAGAATTTGAAAGAGAGTATTCCAATCAACATTGTCGAAAGCTTTCTCTAAGTCTACAAATGCTAGAAATGTAGGTTTGCCTTTCCTTAATCTTTCTTCTAAGATAAGTCGTAGGGTCAGTATTGCCTCACGTGTTCCAACATTTCTACGGAATCCAAACTGATTTTCCCCGATGTCGGCTTCTACCAGTTTTTCCATTCGTCTGTAAAGAATTCGTCTTATTTATTTATTTGCCTGTAGACAACGGTTATAAATGATTATACATAAGGTCAGTAGTTACATAGCTATACAGATTGTGGTACAATTGATTACACAAACGTTAACATATGGTATATGATTATACAAAAGGTCAGTATGGTTGTATGAAATAAATTACAGTTTCTTTGATCACAATCACATTTATAATAATAGAGAATCATATTTTTTCATTACGTGGGAATTCACTTATGCTATAGAATGCTTTCACTTTCAACCAGATCTCTACAACCATTTCAAATCTATTCTCATGCAATTCCCTTGTTCCATGTGATGTATTGTTGTAAAATGTTTTGCCAGCATGTAAAAAATTATTTTCGATTTTACCCAAACGTGTCCAAGGAATGTCTAATGAGTTCCTATTTCTGGTTTCATATGAGTGCACATCTGACCTGCTTTCATACATGTGGGCATTCTCTTTGGCATGCGTAAGTCCTTTAAGTATGTATAGACTGCGAAGTGTAAGAATTTTGTGCTCAATGAAGTACTGTCTGCAAGAAGTTAAATTGCTCACACCAAAAATACATCTAATGGACTTTCTTCTGCCAGAGGAAAACATTTTTTCCCCCAGCAGAGTTTCCCCAAAGAAGTATTCCATAATGCAGATGGGTATGAAAATAGGCATGGTATGCCATAAGTATGCACTCCATACTGACACAATCCTTCAGTGTCCTAAGGAGATATCTGTAAGGGAAAACGAGGATGTGTTCACTTTTATTTTCATTTAAAGACAGCCTATTTTCATGGAACCAGTGAGCTGCCTTTCCCATCACGGATTTGTTCATTTGTTTGACAACATTCACGTCATTATGTGACGTGATAAATGTTGTGTCGTCAGCATACATTACAGATTTATATGGTAATGTGTTGGGCAGGTCATTCACAAAGACAATGAATAAGAATGGTCCCAGTAGAGATCGTTGTGGGACTCCATATTTTATCTTGAGAAGGTCAGATTTGTTGTTTGAATTTATATAGACCATTTGGTTTCTGTGTGTCAAATATGATGTCAGCAGTAATAGTTCTGTTTCAGTTATTCCATATTTTTCTAGTTTCTTAATTAAAATGCTATGTGAGACAGTGTCAAATGCCTTGGTTAAATCAACTAAAGTTGTATAGGTAAGTTCCATATTTTCAAAACCTTGTAACATTGATAAGACAACTTCCTGAACTGCTTTTATTGTTGATAGCCCAGTTCGGAATCCATACTGAGCCTTATAGAGAAGGTTGTGACACTCAAAAAAAAATCGTTTAGTTGGTCTTTCATTAATGTTTCAATAATTTTAGATAATATTGGTACTATTGGTATAGGTATGTAATTTTGGGGTGAATTTCTGTCTCCCTTTTTGTATTTTGCAGCATATACGGGGTGTTACAAAAAGCTACGGCCAAACTTACGGGGAACATTCCTCACACACAAAGAAACAAAATATGTTATGTGGATATGTGTCCGGAAACGCTTACTTTCCATGTTAGAGCTCATTTTATTACTTCTCTTCAAATCACATTAATCATGGAATGGAAACACACAGCAATAGAACGTACCAGCGTGACTTCAAACACTTTGTTACAGGAAATGTTCAAAATGTCCTCCGTTAGCGAGGATACGTGCATCCACCCTCCGTCGCACGCAATCCCTGATGCGCTGATGCAGCCCTTGAGAATGGCGTATTGTATCACAGCCGTCCACAATACGAGCACGAAGAGTCTCTACATTTGGTGCCGGGGTTGCGTAGACGAGAGCTTTCAAATGCCCCCATAAATGAAAGTCAAGTGGGTTGAGGTCAGGAGAGCGTGGAGGCCACGGAATTGGTCCGCCTCTACCAATCCATCGGTCACCGAATCTGTTGTTGAGAAGCGTACGAACACTTCGACTGAAATGTGCAGGAGCTCCATCGTGCATGAACCGCATATTGTGTCGTAAAGGCACATGTTCTAGCAGCACAGGTAGAGTATCCCGTATGAAATCATGATAATATGCTCCATTGAGCGTAGGTGGAAGGACATGGGGCCCAATCGAGACATCACCAACAATGCCTGCCCAAACGTTCACAGAAAATCTGTGTCGATGAGGTGATTGCACAATTGCGTGCGGATTCTCGTCAGCCCACACATGTTGATTGTGAAAATTTACAATTTGATGACGTCGGAATGAAGCCTCATCCGTAAAGAGAACATTTGCACTGAAATGAGGATCGACACATTGTCGGATGAACGATTCGCAGAAGTGTACCCGTGGAGGCCAATCAGCTGCTGATAGTGCCTGCACACGCTGTACACGGTACGGAAACAACTGGTTCTCCCGTAGCACTCTCCATACAGTGACGTGGTCAACGTTACCTTGTACAGCAGCAACTTCTCTGACGCTGACATTAGGGTTATCGTCAACTGCACGAAGAATTGCCTCGTCCAATGCAGGTGTGCTCGTCGTTCTAGGTCTTCCCCAGTCGCAAGTCATAGGCTGGAATGTTCCGTGCTCCCTAAGACGCCGATCAATTGCTTCGAACGTCTTCCTGTCGGGACACCATCGTTCTGGAAATCTGTCTCGATACAAACGTACCGCGCCACGGCTATTGCCCCGTACATCAAATGGGCATCTGCCAACTCCGCATTTGTAAACATTGCACTGACTGCAAAACCAGGTTCGTGATGAACACTAACCTGTTGATGCTACGTACTGATGTGCTCGATGCTAGTACTGTAGAGCAATGAGCCGCATGTCAACACAAGCACCGAAGTCAACATTACCTTCCTTCAATTGGGCCAACTGGCGGTGAATCGAGGAAGCACAGTACATACTGACGAAACTAAAATGAGGTCTAACATGGAAATTAAGCGTTTCCGGACACATGTCTACATAACGTATTTTCTTTCTTTGTGTGTGAGGAATGTTTCCTGAAAGTTTGGCGGTACCTTTTTGTAACACCCTGTATGTCGGTGAAGATAATATGCACTGTAAATATCGATACTTTTTGGGGAAAGGATTTTTTCTCCTTTTTTTTATGGCGAGCAGAGCGAGCGGTCGGACAGAGTGGTTGCACCGACGCCGCCCCCGCCCCCGCCCCCGCCGCCACGTTTTGTGAATGGCCCGCCGGCCGGCCGCTTTTTCCGACCCCTGTCCGCCGCGGGGTCATTGGCTGGCGCGGAACTCCGCCAGCTACCTGGCCGGCGGTCGGCGGTCGTTTCCGAGCCGCTGCACACCACAGCTCGACCGCCGGCTCTGTCTGTCTGTCTGTCCGCAAAAAGCGCCGGCCACCGCCCCCCCCCCCCCCCCAAACTCGCCCCGTCGGCAGCGCGCAACGCGACACCAGCCACCGTGTCTGTTTCTCCGTTCCCATTCTTGCACGCAGCCGTCGGCACGCGGGCCGCGCTGTCGAACGTAAACGTTGAGCGTGCCGAGTTCAACTTGCTGCTGAACGCTCAGGAACGATGCGACTTGTGCACACGGTACGTGGGCCCCAACGTGGTGTAAGTTTCGTTTGAGCAGTTACCAGTAGTGATGGGCTTAAATCCGATTTTCCGATATCAGTGATTTCTGTGAATGCTACTTTTCAGTATCTGTTATTCTTAACTGTCATTTGTCGCAGTTAAGGAACCTAGGTCGTGTATCCCTCCGCCACTGCTATTTCTGCGATTTCCGCGACTTCTGCTACTTCTGCGACTTCTTCCATGTATCGAAGTGAAACGTGGACGATAAACAGTTGAGAATAGAAGCTTTCGAAATGTGGTGCTACAGAAGAATGCTGAAGATTAGATGCGTAGATCACATAACTAATGGGCAGGTACTGAATAGATTTCGGGAGGAGTTTGTGGCACAACTTGACTAGAAGAAGGGATCGGTCGGTAGGACATGTTCTGAGGCATCAAGGGATCACCAATTTAGTACTGGAGGGTAGGGTGGAGGGTAAGAATCGTAGAGGGAGACCAAGAGATGAATACACTAAGCAGATTTAGAAGGATGTAGGCTGCAGTAGATACTTGGAGGTGAAGAAGCTTGACAGGATAGAATAGCGTGGAGAGCTGCATCAAACCAGTCTCAGGACTGAAGACCACAACAACAACAACAACAACAACAACAACAAAGCCACCCAACTGTGTATGGCGGAGGGCACTTTACCTGCCACTGTCATTACCTCCGTTTCCTGTTCCACTCCCATATGGTTTGCGGGAAGAACGACTGCCGGAAAGCCTCCGTGCGCGCTCGAATCTCTCTAATCTTACATTCGTGATCTCCTCGGGGGGTATAACTAGGGGTAACCAATATATTCGATACCTCATCCAGAAACGCACCCTCTCGAAGCCTGGACAGCAAACTATAACGCGATGCAGAGCGCCTCTCTTGCACAGTCTGCCACTTGAGTTTGCTAAACATCTCCGTAACGCTATCACGGTTACCAAATAACCCTGTGACGAAACACGCCGCTCTTCTTTTGATCTTCTCCATCTCCTCCGTCAACCCGACCTGGTACGGATCCCACACTGATGAGCAATACTCAAGTATAGGTCGAACGAGTGTTTTGTAAGCCACCTCCTTTGTTGCTGGACTACATTTTCTAAGGACTCTCCCAATGAATCTCAACCTGGCACCCGCCTTACCAACAATTAATTTTATATGATCATTCCACTTCAAATCGTTCCAAATCGTTCCGTACGCACACTCCCAGATATTTTACAGAAGTAACTGCTACCAGTGTTTGTTCCGCTATCATATAATCATACAATAGAGAATCCTTCTTTCTATGTATTCGCAATACATTACATTTGTCTATGTTAAGGGTCAGTTGCCACTCCCTGCACCAAGTGCCTATCCGCTGCAGATCTTCCTGCATTTCGCTACAATTTTCTAATGCTGCAACTTCTCTGTATACTACTGCATCATCCGCGAAAAGCCACATGGAACTTCCGACACTATCTACTAGGTCGTTTAATTATATTGTGAAAAGCAGTGGTCCCATAACACTCCGCTGTGCCACGCCAGAGGTTACTTTATAACGTCTGTAGACGTCTCTCCATTGAGAACAACACGCTGTGTTCTGTTTGCTAAAAACTCTTCAATCCAGCCACACAGCTGGTCTGATATTCCGTAGGCTCTTACTTTGTTTACCAGGCGACAGTGCGGAACTGTATCGAACGCCTTCCAGAAGCCGAGGAAAATGGCATCTACCTGGGAGCCTGTATCTAATATTTTCTGGGTCTCATGAACAAATAAAGCGAGTTGGGTCTCACACGATCGCTGTTTCGGGAATCCGTGTTGATTCCTACAGAGTAGATTCTGGGTTTCCAGAAATGACATGATACCCGAGCAAAAAACATGTTCTAAAATTCTACAACAGATGCATGTCAGAGATATAGCCCTATAGTTTTGCGCATCTCCTCCACGACCCTTCTTGAAGACTGGGACTACCTGTGCTCTTTTCCAACCATTCGGAACCGTCCGTTCCTCTAGACTTGCGGTACACGGCTGTTAGAAGGGGGGCAAGTTCTTTCGCGTACTTTGTGCAGAATCGAAGTGGTATCCCATCAGCTCCAGTGGACTTCCCTCTGTTCAGTGATTTCAGTTGCTTTTCTATTCCTTGGACACTTATTTCGATGTTAGCCGTTCCTCGCAAGCGACTATCAATCAAATTGCGTGCATATGGAGTATCGTCTCAGTTGTGTGACTTGTTCGTGATTTCCTCTCAGAGAGGTCACAGTTGGTAGTGATGGACGGTTAATCATCGAGTAGAACAGAAGTGATATCTGGCGTTCTTATAGGTAGTGTCGTAGGCCCTCTGCTGTTACTGATTTATATAAATGATCTAGGTGATAATCTGAGCAGCCCCCTTAGATTGTTTGCAGATGATGCTGTAATTTACCGTGTAGTAAAATGATCACGCGATCAACTTCAATTACAAAATGATCTAGAGAGAATTTCTGTACGGTGCGAAAAGTGCAAATTGGCACTAAACAAAGAAAAGTGCGAGGTCATCCACATGGGTACTAAAAGAAATGCGATAAATTTTGGGTATACGATACATCGCACAAATCTAAGGGCTGTCAATTCGACTAAATACCTGGGAAATACAATTACGACCAACTTAAATTGGAAAGACCACATAGATAATATTGTGGGGAAGGCGAAACAAAGACTGCGCTTTGTTGGCAGAACAGTTAGAAGATGCGACAAACCCACTAAAGAGCAGCCTACATTACACTTGTCCGTCCTCTGCCGGAATATTGCTGGGCGGTGTGGGATCCCTACCAGGTAGGATTGACGGAGGACATCGAAAAAGTGCAAAGAAGGGCAGCTCGTTTCGTGTTATCTCGCAATAGGGGTGAGAGTGTCACTGATACGATACGCGAGTTGGGGTGGCAGTCACTGAAACAAAGGCGGTTCGGCCGGCCGCGGTGGTCTAGCGGTTCTGGCGCTGCAGTCCGGAACCGCGGGACTGCTACGGTCGCAGGTTCGAATCCTGCCTCGGGCATGGGTGTGTGTGATGTCCTTAGGTTAGTTAGGTTTAAGTAGTTCTAAGTTCTAGGGGACTTATGACCTAAGATGTTGAGTCCCATAGTGCTCAGAGCCATTTGAACCATTTGAACCAAAGGCGGTTCTCTTTGCGGTGAGACCTATTTACGAAATTTAAATCACCAACTTTCTGTTGCGAATGCGATAATCTTTTGTGGACATCCACCTACGTCACCATTTTATCATAATAAAATAAGAGAAATGAGAGCTCGAACGGAAAAATTTAGGTGTTCCTTTTTCCCACGCGCCATTCCAGAGTGGAATGGTAGAGGAGTAGTATGGAAATGGTTCGATGAACCCTCTGCCAGGCACTTAAGTGTGAATTGCAGAATAACCATGTAGATGTAGATATAGATCTGTGTACCTACAGACAACTCAGCGCTTCTGATTTTTTGTAAGTCGTCTCCTGTGTTCCTAAGTAATTCTTAATGCTCCTGAATAATTCGTAATTCTATATCCATATTTTCCAAATTTACCCAATACAGATCACCACACAGCCGTATATTTTCAGGAGTCGTTGTTTCATTTACGGCACCAGTTTCAGCATCTCATTAATAGTTTCTTCAGGCTGCTATGCACTCCATGCACAGAGAAACAGATACATCGATGCACGCATAACTGGAACCATCAGCACCTGGAGTCCGTGAATTTTTTATGGATTTTTACCGAGTGTTGAGACGCGTGACACAGCTGAGGTATTTCTGAGCAGTGTGCACTTTGAAGGCCTGACAGGGATAAGCACACCTGTATTCAAGGCAAGTGGTCCAAGAGGTTTGACCACTTTCTTGGACCGCACATCAGCTCAGTTATTGTCAGGTTTTCAGAGGGCACACCCCACTAGAATGCCGCAGCTATGTCACGCATTTCAACACACGGTAATGCAGAACGAAAGACGAATAATGAGAACTAGCAGAAATGAGAATAGCGAGGAACTTAACATCGGGACTGATGATCACGAAGTAGATGAAGAAATTCTGCTACCTAGGCACCAAATAACCAACGACGGACAGGGCAAAGAGAACATCAAAAGTAGACTAGCAATGGCAAAAAGGGAATTCCTGGCCAAGAGAAGTCTACTAGTATCAAACATAGACCTTGATTTGAGGAAGAAATTTCTGAGAACGTACGTCTGGAACACAGCATTGTATGGTAGTGAAACATGGACTGTGGGAAAACCGGAACAGAAGAGGATCGAAGTATCTGAGATGTGGTGCTACAGACGAATGTCGAAAATTAGACGTACTGATAAGGTACAGAATGAGAAGGTTCTGCGCAGAATCTGAGAGGAAGGGTATATGTGGAAAACACTGACAAGGGATGTCTGTTAGGATATCAGAGAATGACTTCTACGGTGCTAGAGGGAGCTGTAGAGCAAAAATTGTAGAGGAGGACAGAGATCGGAATACACCCAGCAAATAATTGAGGACGTATGTTGTTAGTGCTACTCTGAAATGAAGAGATTGGCACATGAGAGGAGCCGGCTGCTGTGGCCGAGCGGTTCTAGGCGCTTCAGTCCGGAACCGCGCTACTGCTACGATCGCAGGTTCGAATCCTGCCTCGGATACAGATGTGTGTGATGTCCTTAGGTTAGTTAGGTTTAAGTAGTTCTAAGTTCTAGGGGACTGATGACCTCAGAAGTTAAGTCCCATAGTGCTCAGAACCATTTGAGCCACAGGAGAAGGTAATGCAGAACAAACTCTGTACGTTATTTATGCTGTTTTCCAATAACGACAATAAGAACAGTTTCATCTGAAGTGAAACACTTGTCCCAGATAAGCGAAATGCCCTTAGCCTTTTTCAAACATGCCTCTGAGATGCGTGTACGAAAGTGAATGCGGGACATTTGCCACACTTGCCCCTTCGCCAGGTAGCGATCCCTCAGGTAAGGGACGCCCTTCCTCGTACTACTTCTGTCCGCTTTCAAACCGCCGTCTCCACTTCTTACTCGACACAACCAGTACGTAAGGGACCTTCTTCTTCGGCATCTTGGCCAAATACAGAGCTTCTTTTCCGAAAACGGGAAACGAAAGCAATACCGGCGATTGTGTCAGTATGTAATTAGTTCTGCCAAGTATAAATATAGATCCCTCTGCCTGTACGGTAGCTTCCTTTCACGCTTACTGATCGCGATAGAAACAGTCCATCGCCATGGGAGCAACAAGAAAGGAACGATGTAAAGAGAATGCGAATGTACGCTAATCATTTCTTTTTGATCACTGCATTTGTGCCTACTTTAATTACTACAACTGCATGCCCAAAAGACAATAAGGAAAGAAGAAATGGGTATGTGAATGTTTGAAAAGAAGAACGACATACCCCATATTAATTTTCTAAAATTCGATATGCATTGCGCTGAAACATTAGTTAATAAAGTGTAGCGGGACAATGTTCAAAACATGACTGAAAATACGTTCACTAAATAGAGATAAGAACATCTATGATTGACATGTCATCTACAGTCGACGTACATTTTCAAAATGTTAGAAATAAGGAAATGTAGTAATACAGAACGCTACGCTTGTAACGTACGTTGTTGTTCTACATTGTTTAGCTCTGCTATTTACAGGGTCACAGAGAAAGCATCCTAGGTTTTGGAGGGAAAAGCTGTAATTGTAATGATCTGCACTACAACAGAAAAAAGAAGCATAAGAAAAAATAATGTAATGCGTGTTTCAGCTCACAAGCGACACTGAAGCAGATAGTTCCTGTGACTTAGTATGGGCAGAGGTTATATTCGACAACCGGAGTAAATTAATAACTGGCTCCTTTTACCGACCCACGGCCTGAGATAAAACACTTGGTGAACAGTTCAAAGAAAACTTGAGTCTCATCACAAATATGTAGCCTACTCATACAATTATAGTTAGCAGTGACTTCAACCTACTTTCCGTTGTTGTTGTTGTTGTTGTGGTCTCCATGCTACTCTATCTTGTGCAAGCTTCTTCATCTCCCAGTACCTACTGCAGCCTACATTCTTCTGAATCTGCTTAGTGTATTCCTCTCTTGGTCTCCCTCTACGATTTTTACCCTCCACGCTGCCCTCCAGTACTAAATTGGTGATCCCTTGATGCCTCAGAATATGCCCTACCAACCGATCCCTTCTTCTAGTCAAGTTGTGCCACAAACTCCTCTTCTCCCCAATTCTATTCAATACCTCCTCATTAGTTATGTGACCTACCCATCTAATCTACAGCATTCTTCTGTAGCACCACATTTCAAAAGGTTCTATCCTCCTCTTGTCTAAACTATTTATCGTCCATGTTTCACTTCCATACATGGCTACACTCCATAGAAATACTTTCAGAAACGACTTCCTGACACTTAAATCTATACTCGATGTTAACAAATTTTTCTTCTTCAGAAACGCTTTCCTTGCCATTGCCATTCTACATTTTATATCCTCTCTACTTCGACCATCATCAGTTATTTTGCTCCCCAAAGTTGAAAACTCCTTTACTACTTTGTCTGTTGACAAAAATACATTTTCAGATCCTATTGTAGATAGAAAACAACTTCCGTAATTGTTCTACATGCTTTTTTTTACGATTATTTTGAACAATTAGTTCAGGAGGCCATTCAAATTGTAAATGGTTACGAAAACACACTTGACCTCTTAGCCACAAATAATCCTGAGCATCACGACAGATAGAGGGATTAGTGAACACACAGTCGTAGCGAGGCTCAATTCCGTAACAAAGAATTTCAACAAAACTAAACGCGAAATATATCTATTTATAAAAGCAACCAAAAATTCGGTTGACGACTTTCTGAGAGACAGTCTCCAATCCTCCCAAAGTATGTAAGTGAACACCATAAGTGGTGGTGGTGGTGGTGGTGGTTAGTGTTTAACGTCCCGTCGACAACTAGGTCATGAGAGACGGAGCGCAAGCTCGGGTTGGGGAAGGATTGGGAAGGAAATCGGCCGTGCCCTTTCAAAGGAACCATCCCGGCATTTGCCTGAAACGATTTAGGGAAATCACGGAAAACCTAAATCAGGATGGCCGGAGACGGGATTGAACCGTCGTCCCCATAAGTGGCTTAAGTTGAAAGAAATAGTATCAACAGCACACGAGTGATTCATACCAAATAAATTACTAAGAGACGGAACTGATCGCCCATGGTACACAAAACACGACAGAAAGCTGCTGCAGGAGCACCGAAAAAGGCAAGTATAATTTAGACGAACGCAAAATCTCCCACACTGGCAAAGTTTTACTGGGGTTCGAAATCTGGTGCCGATTTCAATGCGAGACGCATTTAATAGTTTCCACAACGAAACTGTCTCTCTAGAAATGTGGCGGAAAATCCAAAGAGATTCTGGTTGTATGTTAAGTAAACCAGCGGAAAGGCTCAGTAAGCGATGAGGAGGTGGAGGGAGACAAGGGACCCAAAATGTCCGCACACCTACGAAAGTACCTCGCACCAGCAACACTGAGGGGAGGGAGAGAGAGAGAGAGAGAGAGAGAGAGAGAGAGAGAGCGGTTACGGACAAACCGTACCGCGTAACCTGCGAGGCAACGTGCGCTGCCTAGAAAAATCACAGTTTGTCCGTGTGAAGGCTGTCAGGTCCACAGACGTTCGCTACTGTGCCTTTTGTCGTGTTGCAGCGCGCATCAGGAGTGACTAAAACTGCCAGCCGAGAGGCCTTCGAGACAGTTTTTTACGACCGCCTCAGGTTGCGAAACTCACGCGGGCCACCTGTTGCGTCAAATGGCAGCGCGGGCGATAAACAGGCTAGCACGTGCGGTGTGGCTGAGGCAAGACTGAAAAAAAGAGCAAGGAAAGAGTATGTAGTAGGCTGAGGTGACAGCGCGCGCGCGCGTGTGTGTGTGTGTGTGTGTGTGTGTGTGTGTGTGTGTGTGTGTGTGTGTACGGGCGGACCAGCTGGAGTTTTAATTCGCACGCGCCACTGTGGCTGGCTTATTTGTTTTCTTGTATATAATCTTGAGCAATTTATAAGCTGTTAGCCACTGAGTCCGCAAATCAAGGGGCGAGTCTTACGTGAAGGGTACGTATGTTAGTTGCAACAGAATCACGTCAAACACATGCTGTTGTTGCTGTGGTGGTGGTCTTCAGTCCGAACACTGGTTTCAGTCCTCGCGCACGCCTGCCTGTGCAAACCTCTTCATCTCCCAGTACCTACTGCAACCTACATCCTTCTGAATCTGCTTAGTGTATTCATCTCTTGGTCTCCCTCTACGATTTTTACCCTCCACGCTGCCCTCCAATACTGAACTGGTCTTCCCTTAGAATGTGTCCTGTCAAACGATCCCTTCTCCTAGTCAGGTTGTGCCGCAAATTTCTCATCAGTTCTATTCAGTATCTCCTCATTAGTGGCGTCATCTACCCACCTAATCTTCAGTACTCTTATGCAGCACCACATTTCAAGAGCTTCTATACTTCCCTTGAATGAGATTTTCACTCTGCAGCGCAGTGTGCGCCGATATGAAACTTCCTGGCAGATAAAAACTGTGTGCCGGACCGAGACTCGAACTCGGGACCTTTGCCTTTCGCGGGCAAGTGCTCTACCAACTGAGCTACGCAAGCACGACTCAGGCTCCGTCCTCACAGCTTTACTTCTGCCAGTACCTCGTCTCCTACCTTCCAAACTTTACAGAAGCTCTCCTGCGAACCATACTTACACTTCTCTTGCCTTAACTATGCATCGCCAACGTTTCACTTCCGTACGAGGCTACACTCTACAACTGTTTCTACATGGATACCCTGCAAATCACATTTAAGTGCTTGGCAGAGGGAACATCGAACTATCTTAACAATAATTCTCTATTATTCCAATCTCGCACAGGGCGCGGTAAAAACGAACACCAATATCTTTCAGTGCGAGGTCTGATTTCCCTTATTACACTACTGGCCATTGAAACTGCTACGCCACGAAGATCCGAAATTTAACCGACTGCAAGAAGATGCTGTGATACGCAAATGACTAGTTTTTCAGAGAATTCACACAAGGTTTGCGCCGGTGACGACACCTACGACGTGCTGACAGGAGGAAAGTTTCCGACCGATTTCTCATACACAAACAGCAGTTCACCGCCGTTGCGTGCTGAAACGTTGTTGTCATGCCTCGTGTAAGGGGGAGAAATGCGTACCATCACGTTTCCGACTTTGATAAAGGTTTATCGTATCGCGACATTGCTGCTCGCGTCGGTCGAGATCCATGACTGTTGGCAGAATATGGAATCGGTGGCTTCAGGAGGGTAATACGGAACGCCGTGCTGGATCCCAACAGTGGACGTTTCATTTGAGATGTGTTACGAACCGTGGCTCTACCCTTCATTCGATCACTGCGAAATCCTACATTTCAGCAGCATAATGCACGACCGCATGTTGCAGGTCCTGTACGGGCCTTTCTGGATACAGAAAATGTTCGACTGCTGCCCTGGCCAGCACATTCTCCACATCTCTCACCAACTAAAAACGTCTGGTCAGGGGTGGCCGAGCAGCTGGCTCGTCACAATACGCCAGTCACTACTCTCGATGAACTGTGGTATCGTGTTGAAGCTGCATGGGCAGCTGTACCTGTACACACCATCCAAGCTCTGTTAATGCCCAGGCGTATCGAGGCCGTTATTACGGCCAGAGGTCGTTGTTCTGGGTACTGATTTCTCAGGATCTATGCACCCACATTGTGTGAAAATGTAATCACATGTCAGTTCTAGTATAATATCTATTTCCAATGAATACCCGTTTATCATCTGCATTTCTTCTTGGTGGAGCAATTTTAATAGCCAGTAGTGTATATTATGGTGGTCGCTTCTCCCAATGTAGCTCGGCGTCAAAATATTTTCGCATTCGGAGAAGAAAGCTGGTGACTGAAATTTCGTCAGAAGATTCCGCCGTAACGAAAAATGCCTTTGTTTTAATGATGTCCACCCCAAATACTGTATCATTTCAGTGACACCCTTGACCTGTCTTTGAACTTTCTCGGTGCAGTCAGTCAATCCTATGATGTATGGATCCCACAATGCGCAAGAGTATTCTAAAAGAATACAGAAAAAAACAAGCGTAGTGTAGGCAGTCTCTTTAGTAGATCTGTTATAATATATAAGTGCCCCGCCAATAAAACTCAGTCTTTGCTTAGCCTTCCCAACAACATTTTCTATGCATTCCTTCCAATTTAAGTTGTTCGTAATTGTAGTTCCTAGGTATTTAGATGGATTTACGGCCTTCAGATTTGACCGAAGTGGGAGATGAAGAAGCTTGCACAGGATAGAGTAGCACGGAGAGCTGCATCAAACCAATCTCAGGACTGAAGACCACAACAACGAGATCTATAGAAATGTAGCTATACCCGGCGAATTTCGTCCCGCCTGCGGAAATCTTTATATGTTATAGCTGACCCGGCAAACGTTATTGTGGCATATAAATTATGTCTAGTGTTTAAGAATTATGTATACGTGTAACACAATAGTCGTTGTTGGTGGGAGCTCGTGACACAAATAATAATAATGGCCGAAAACAGGAGTGAGAAAAGGCTTACGGGGAAGTCCGGCAGTATCGGCCACTGTTAGTTCTGGCGTTTCTACGGCAGATCGCGTGGATTTGATAACTGCAGCCGATACACGGCTCGCCCGTGAGCAAACAAACGCAGCGGCAATTTCGTGTTGAAACGTGTTCGCCAGCAATACGAATAAGGCCAAGCGCACACGCATCGATTTTTATCGTACGTAAAAATATTGTACGATCAAATTCTTTTAGAGGAACAAAGAGCATAGGAACTTCTTTGTTCCACTAAAAGAATTTGATCGTACAATATTTTTACGTACGATAAAAATCGATGCGTGTGCGCTTGTCCCAAACGTTGGTTTGGCGAATGACGCGTGCTACATAGTTAAACTCCTCGGTCTAGTTACGTCGATACAAAGAGGGATGTTGGAGTCGTTGCTTTTGGTACGTTTTTTTCAATTACCTATCTATCGAACAGTGAAAGACTATCGCCGGTAGACAATTGGCGGGGATAACTGATCAAGTGATAATTGATCAGTTATGGACCGGGGTTGAAAATTGTTAAATTACTAAAATCGGTATTAAAAAATAGGGGTTCGTGGTAGAAGGGTGAAAATTTAGGTTTGTGTGTATTTTTTAATGCCACATCATAAAAAATAAAAAGTTCAAGAAATTTTTGGGGTCCACCACCCTCATGACTTAGAGGTATGAAAAATATATTACGACCCTCAAACGTACCGAATATACAGGGTGATCAAAAAGTCAGTATAAATATGAAAACTTAATAAATCACGGAATAGAAAGGTACAAATTGACACACATGGTTGGAATGACATGGGGTTTTATTAGAACAAAAAAAAAAAAAAAAGTTCGCACAATGTCCGACAAATCGCGCTGAACAGCAAAACTACTACCCTGACTGGAGAGAGGTACGCCGATACGTTACAGAATCGCATCATCCCCAGCCTGGTTGATAAACACCTGCTGGAACGTACGATGTTTATGCTGGATGGCGCTCCACCCTATATTGCTAGACGCGTGAAAGATCTCTTGCGCGCGTCGTTTGGTGATGATCGTGTGCTCAGCCGCCACTTTCGTCACGCTTGGCCTCCCAGGTCCCCAGACCTCAGTCCGTGAGATTATTGGCTTTGGGGTTACCTGAAGTCGCAAGTGTATCGTGATCGACCAACATCTTTAGGGATGCTGGAAGACAACATCCGACGCCAATGCCTCTCCATGACTCCGGACATGCTTTACAGTGCTGTTCACATTATTCCTCGACTTCAGTTATTGTTGAGGAATGATTTTCGACATATTGAGCATTTCCTGTAAAGAACATCATCTTTGCTTTGTCTTACTTTCTTATGCTAATTATAGCTATTCTGATTAGATGAAGCGCCATCTGGCGGACATTTATTGAACGTTTCTATTTTTGTCTCAATTTGTACCTATCTACATCATTCCGTGATTTATTCAGTTTTCAAATTTATACTGACTTTTTGGTCACCCAGTACATGTCAAATTTCACCTGAGTCGGCCGAGCCGATTCGGTAGAGTATGGCAACTAACACAGTGACACGAGAATTTTATATACAGGGTGTTACAAAAACGTAAGGCCAAACTTTCAGGAAACATTCCTCACACACAAAAAAAAAAAAAAAAAAAAAAAAAAAAATATATATATATATATATATGTTATGTGGACATGTGTCCAGAAACGCTTACTTTCCATGTTAGAGCTCATTTTATTACTTCTCTTCAAATCACATTAATCACGGAATGGAAACACACAGCAACAGAACGTACCAGCGTGACTTCAAACACTTTGTAACAGGAAATGTTCAAAATGTCCTCCGTTAGCGAGGATACGTGCATCCACCCTCCGTCGCACGGAATCCCTGATGCGCTGATGCAGCCCTGGAGAATGGCGTATTGTATCACAGCCGTCCACAATACGAGCACGAAGAGTCTCTACATTTGGTACCGGGGTTGCGTAGACAAGAGCTTTCAAATGCCCCCATAAATGAAAGTCAAGAGGGTTGAGGCCAGGAGAGCGTGGAGGCCACGGAATTGGTCCGCCTCTACCAACCCGTCGGTCACCGAATCTGTTGTTGAGAAGCGTACGAACACTTCGACTGAAATGTGCAGGAGCTCCATCGTGCATGAACCACATGTTGTGTCGTACTTGTATAAGCACATGTTCTGGCAGCACAGGTACTGTTGTTGTTGTTGTTGTTGTGGTCTTCAGTCCTGAGAATGGTTTGATGCAGCTCTCCATGCAACTCTATCCTGTGCAAGCTTCTTCATCTCCCAGTACCTACTGCAGCCTACATCCTTCTGAATCTGCTTAGTGTATTCATCTCTTGGTCTCCCTCTACGATTTTTACCCTCCACGCTGCCCTCCAATGCTAAATTTGCGATCCCTTGATGCCTCAAAACATGTCCTACCAACCGATCCCTTCTTCTAGTCAAGTTGTGCCACAAACTTCTCTTCTCCCCAATTCTATTCAATACCTCCTCATTAGTTACATGATCTACCCACATTATCTTCAGCATTCTTCTGTAGCACCACATTTCGAAAGCTTCTATTCTCTTCTTGTCCAAACTATTTATCGTCCATGTTTCAATTCCATACATGGCTACACTCCATACAAATACTTTCAGAAACGACTTCCTGACACTTAAATCTATACTCGATGTTAACAAATTTCTCTTCTTCAGAAACGATATCCTTGCCATTGCCAGTCTACATTTTATATCCTCTCTACTTCGACCATCATCAGTTATTTTACTCCCTAAATAGCAAAACTCCTTTACTACTTTAAGTGTCTCATTTTCTAATCTAATACCCTCAACATCACCCGACTTACTTCGACTACATTCCATTATCTTCGTTTTGCTTTTGTTGATGTTCATCTTATATCCTCCTTTCAAGACACTGTCCATTCCGTTCAACTGCTCTTCCAAGTCCTTTGCTGTCTCTGACAGAATTACAATGTCATTGGCAAACCTCAAAGTTTTTACTTCTTCTCCATGAATTTTAATACCTACTCCGAAATTTTCTTTTGTTTCCTTTACTGCTTGCTCAATATACAGATTGAATAACATCGGGGAGAGGCTACAACCCTGTGTCACTCCTTTCCCAACCACTGCTTCCCTTTCATGCCCCTCGACTCTTATAACTGCCATTTGGTTTCTGTACAAATTGTAAATAGCCTTTCGCTCCCTGTATTTTACCCCTGCCACCTTCAGAATTTGAAAGAGAGTATTCCAGTTAACATTGTCAAAAGCTTTCTCTAAGTCTACAAATGCTAGAAACGTAGGTTTGCCTTTTCTTAATCTTTCTTGTAAGATAAGTCGTAAGGTTAGTATTGCCTCACGTGTTCGAACATTTCTACGGAATCCAAACTGATCTGTATCCCGTATGAAATCATGATAACGTGTTCCATTGAGCGTAGGTGGAAGAACATGGGGCCCAATCGAGACATCACCAACAATGCCTGCCCAAACGTTCACAGAAAATCACGTGATTGCACAATTGCGTTGGAATGAAGCCTCATCTGTAAAGAGAACATCTGGACTGAAATGAGGATTGACACAATGTCGGATGAACCATTCGCAGAAGTGTACCCGTGGAGGCCAATCGGCTGCTGATAGTGCCTGCACACGCTGTACACGGTACGGAAACAACTGGTTCTCCCGTAGCACTCTCCATACAGTGACGTGGTCAACGTTACCTTGTACAGCAGCAACTTCTCTGACGCTGACATTAGGGTTATCGTCAACTGCACGAAGAATTGCCTCGTCCATTGCAGGTGTCCTCGTCGTTCTAGGTCTTCGCCAGTCGCGAGTCACAGGCTGGAATGTTCCGTGCTCCCTAAGACGCCGATCAATTGCTTCGACGTCTGTCGGGACACCTCCGATCTGGAAATCTGTCTCGATACAAACGTACCGCACCACGGCTATTGCCCCGTGCTAATCCGTACATCAAATGGGCATCTGCCAACTCCGCATTTATAAACATTGCACTGATTGCAAAACCACGTTCGTGACGAACACTAACCTGTCGATGCTACGTACTGATGTGCTCGATGCTAGTACTGTAGAGCAATGAGTGGCATGTCAACAAAATGGTTCAAATGAGTCTGAGCACTATGAACTGCTGTGGTCATCAGTCCCCTAGAACTTAGAACTACTTAGACCTAACTAACCTAAGGACATGACACACAGCGATGCCCGAGGCAGTATTCGAACCTGCGACCGTAGCAGCAGCGCGGCTCCGGACTGGAGCGCCAAGAACCGCACGGCCACCGTGGCCGGCGCATGTCAACACAAGCACCGAAGTCAACATTACCTTCCTTGAATTGGGCCAACTGGCGGTGAATTGAGGAAGTACAGTACATACTGGCGAAACTAAAATGAGCTGTAACATGGAAATTAAGCGTTTCCGGACACATGTCCACATAACATCTTTTCTTTATTTGTGTGTGAGGAATGGCTCTGAGCACTATGGGACTTAACATCTGGGGTGATCAGTCTCCTAGAACTTAGAACTACTTAAACCTAACTAACCTAAGGACATCACACACATCCATGCCCGAAGCAGGATTCGAACCTGCGACCGTAGCAGTCGCGCCGTGAGGAATGTTTCCTGAAAGTTTGGCCGTACCTTTTTGTAACACCCTGTATAAGGGTGGAGTTATGTTGTAGACATTGATATGTATACATTTGTGTGTCTGTGCTGCGTGTAAGATGGCACATGTGATGGGCTGTGGCAATAGCCCACGGTGGAGAGGAAGACGTGTTGTAACAGAAGTGAGGAATGACAGAGGACGTACCGTGACGGAGAGGCCTCGATCGATGCCCGGCGGGGTCCCGGCAGTCGCACGCTGCGCTAGCCGCTGTACAGGCAAGGCGGCGTCGCGCCACAGAACTGACGCGGCAGCACAGAGCTACTTTTCCCACGGCGTCGGAATAGCGGCGGCCACTGGTAAACTGCTGACTCGGCACACGGCGAGCGCACCGCCTCGCAGGCACCCACAGCCACGCACTCAGCGCGACGTCCGCGAATGCAGGCGGCGCGGAAAACGGGCCGCGGAGCGCCAGCGAACCCGGCTGCCTGTTGTGCAACGCGAGCGGACTGCTCCGTAGGCCGCAGATGACAGGGACCGCACGTCACGTGTTTCCGGTATGATTTTACCTCCGTACGGAGCCACAGTCATTTAAAATTTTCCCAAAGCTATAACCGATTCCGTAGAAATATTGGAACACGTGAGGCAATACTGACCTTATGACTGATCTGACAAGGGAACCTCCCCATCGCACCCCCCTTAGATTTAGTTATAAGTTGGCAGAGTGGACAGGCCTTGAAAAACTGAACACAGATCAATGGAGAAAACAGGAAGAAGTTTTGTCGAACTATGAAAAAAATAAGCAAAATATACAAACTGAGTAGTCTATGTGCAATATATACAACATCAACGAAAGCTTGGGTTCAGGAGCGCCGTGGTCCTGTGGTTAGAGTGAACAACTGCGGAACGAGAGGTCCTTAGTTCAAGTCGTCCCTCAGGCGAAAATTTTACTTTATTTATTTTCGCAAAGTTATGATCTGTCAGTTCGTTCATTGACGTCTCTGTTCACTGTAATAAGTTTAGTGTCTCTGTTTTGCGACCGCATCGCAAAACCGTGCGATTAGTAGACGAAAGTACGTTCCTCTCCAATGGGAACCGGAAACATTTGATCGCAAGGTCATAGGTCAACCGATTCCTCCACAGGAAAACACGTCTGATATATTCTATACGACACTGGTGACGGCATGTGCGTCACATGACACGAATATGTTGTCGACCCACCTAACTTGTACACTTGGCGAATGGGTAAAAAGATTCTTCTACCTTGCCCGATTTAGGTTTTCTTGTGGATGTCATAATAACTCCCAAAAAAAGTGATGAAAACATAAGAGTTTGTCACATAAAGTGCAACAAATGAATGCAACAGTTTCACAGTCACACAGTTTTCCCTGTGCTCCGTCAAAACATATGTTTTTAACGTTTTCCAATTGTTTCCGTGTGTAGACCGTCAAATCCTGCATATGTTCAAGCAAATCTGAACATGTCCTGGAATTTTCGAGAGCGAAGTTGATTGTGTGAGTGCCTGAACTTTGATAATTGACACACGTCAATTGCTAGAAAATAAAAAAAATTAAAATTTTTACTCGAGGGAAGACTTGAACCGAGGTGCTCTCGTACCGCAGTCGCTTACGCTAACCACGAGACCACGCCGCTCGTCAGGTAACATTGTCCTTGATGTGGCTTATCGACTATTCAATTTGTATATTTTGCTTATTTTTTTCATAGTTCCACACAACTTCTTCCTGTTTTCTCGATTGATCTGTGTTCAGTTTTTCAAGGCCTATCCACTGTGCCAACTTATAACTAAATCTGAGGCGGGTGCCATGGGGAGGTTCCCTTGTTAGAAGAAAGATTAAGGCTAAATTTACACTGCCCGCGATGCGATGCGATGCGATGCGATGCCGAGCCGATCGGAGCGAACAGGCGCTGAAATCGCGTGACAATGGGCGGGCTTGGTTTAGGCTAGGCGCAAATTGAGACGCGTATAGCGCGACGCAGCGCAGCGCGCATTTTTTGTAACACCCTGTAGGTTCAAATGGAGCCGCGCAAATTGCGACGCGACGCGACTGGGACACGACTCGCGCCTGCGCCAGGTCGCGCGGCGTAGTGGTTGCGTCGCAGTTTCTCGCGCCTTGCACCGTGGGAAATTTGAGGCGGGGAGCGGAAAAGAAGCCCGGCCATATGCTCACATCGGAACGGCGCATATCAGCAGTGGTAGTATTGCCCATACGATAAATTTTGCCTCACTGTGTAATAAATTTTATTGCCTTCGGGTAGCGTTTCATTTTTTCCCCATTTAAATGCTCCAGCTTTCTTCGTTAGTACATATTCTTTTCTGTTTTTTTTATATCTGTATAGTTTTGTTTTGTTTTGCGTTTCTTCTGTCAAGACAAATGCATACTTAAGCAACTGATAAGCCATTGGCCGCCGGAATTGCACCATATGCCCCGCGATGTTTTCAGATCGCAAGAAGGGACAGAAGGTAGTGAATAAGAAAGCAAGGTATATTATAAAATCGTGTTATTAAGAAGTAAGGCAGGAAAGTAAAACAAGGTTACCTCTTCGTAGCCTAGCGTGCTTTTTTGTAACTTCACAGGTTCAAATGGGCCCGCGCAAATAATATAATACGAGACACTGTACTACATGCATGTGAACATCACATTTACACTGCAGGCTAGAAACAGTCGAAAAGCAATCACAAATAACAATGTTTTAATTGGTTCGCCTTGATGAGAAAAAGCATTTCAATTGTTGCATGGACATTATCAGCATTAATAAACTAATTATACAACAGGCTACACAAATGAAGAAAATAGTCGGTATTATTACGAAAGTAGGAATATCCAAAAAGAGTGTTATGATTAGACATATTTAATTTGTTGAAATGTACTGCTGACAAAGGCAGATCTACTTTCATGACAATGTTTTTCGAACTCCAACTCACAAGGCACACATGGCTAGCTTGTGCATTCCTGTCGCGCGCATTATCCTTCGCTGCTGACAATACACTGACCATTGTGTTGTGCGACAGATGAATTGTTTATTTGTCTCAATAACAACTATTTTATTCGCGATCACGCATTGTCAGTTTGGCAAGCCGTAGGTGAGTAAACAGTATCTGGTATGTGCCTGTCATTCCGCCTGAAGGAAGGCTCGTCATTATTTTAATACTGCTCAGATCAAGAGAAGGAATAAAATCCTTTGGTAAGTTTTCATTCCAGTCGCTCAGTGTTAAAAATACGATGGGTTACGGGGATTCCACCAAGTTCCAACAGAGTTGGCAATCTATTTTTGTGTGATTTGTTAACCTTTTCTCATTCGAAGAAGCATCACCATTTATCAGTAACGGCCACATTTCTCTTGGTGACTGGTCTAATTCTACTTTCAAAATGGTTCAAATGGCTCTGAGCACTATGGGACTTAACATCTATGGTCATCAGTCCCCTAGAACTTAGAATTACTTAAACCTAACTAACCTAAGGCCATCACACAACACCCAGTCATCACGAGGCAGAGAAAATCCCTGACCCCGCCGGGAATCGAACGCGGGAACCCGGGCGCGGGAAGCGAGAACGCTACCACACGACCACGAGTAATTGTACTTTCTTTGTCACAGTGTAATTTGCCAAACTCATATCACAGCACCTATTGAGATAGAATTCCGAAACGGAGTGCCTCATTAAACGAGTAATTGCCAATCACATAGCTCAATAGCTTACGGAAAACCTCATACTGTCGGTTGGCAGGAACATAAAAGAAGAAATTTCATGTTTATTTTCATACAAGTGAACTCTTGCTTCGGTAGCTGTCGATAACTCTTAAAAAATTACAGTCTCTGGAGTGAAATAAATAAAAAGGCAAGTACTGATATATATTTCCGTAGATAAGAAAGTTCCGTGTGTTTAAGAATTGGCTAAAACTCTCCTCCTTGTGTGCTATCATTCGCCAACTTTCGTTTCGATGTCTCGAGCGGTTTAGGAGATACGAGGGATGTTGCGAGTATTTCATTCTCGCGGGCGTGAGATCGGAAGTGAGCGCGCAACAGGGGGTCTATTTTCTCGAGATCGGAGGCAGATAGAGATCCAAGTCTAAACAAAAATTCAGCATGTTAGCTAAATTTCATACGCAGCAACATATGGCGTAATACGCACCAAACGCAAAATCATGTTGTTGTTGTTGTGGTCTTCAGTCCTGAGACTGGTTTGATGCAGCTCTCCATGCTACTCTATCCTGTGCAAGCTTCCTCATCTCCCAGTACCTACTGCAGCCTACATCCTTCTGAATCTGCTTAGTGTATTCATCTCTTGGTCTCCCTCTACGATTTTTACCCTCCACGCTGCTCTCCAATACTAAATTGGTGATCCCTCGATGTCTCAGAACATGTCCTACCAACCGATCCCTTCTACTAGTCAAGTTGTGCCACAAACTTCTCTTCTCCCCAATCCTATTCAATACCTCCTCATTAGTTACGTGATCTACCCACCTTATCTTCAGCATTCTTCTGTAGCACCACATTTCGAAAGCTTCTATTCTCTTCTTGTCCAAACTGGTTATCGTCCATGTTTCACTTCCATACATGGCTACACTCCATACAAATACTTTCAGAAACGACTTCCTGACACTTAAATCTATACTCGATGTTAACAAATTTCTCTTCTTGAGAAACGCTTTCCTTGCCATTGCCAGTCTACATTTAGCAAACTCATAGCGACCCCTAATTTTCGTTGCAAACTTCTTAAGTTTTGCGCAGTGTCTTACTTAAATGTATACAACACAATAATAATTGTCATTAGCGAGATGATAGGCACTTCGCCACGAAGCTGACATATAACGCTATAAGTAAGGCAAAAATCAAATATTTTCAGTGAATAGTTTGTGTAAAATCGTTTGAGAAAGATAAGAGTCCTTTGATCACAATCACAGCTGAAGGCCTTATAACGCGAAAATGGAATTTATAAAAAAAAAAAATTGACAAATATACTGTCAAACAGCGAACGGCACAGCAAAAGTTATTTAAAAAAAAAACAAGCAACAGATCACCAAACATCTTCGTGTATCCGTAATTGAAACGAACGACTTGGGACGTCACCTAGGATAATGTGTGTTCAAAAAAATGACGAAATTCCTCCAGCTGTATTAATGTGTTCGTTTTATTGGCAACTAGTTTCGATGTTGTTACATTATCATCTTCAGGCCCATACTTATTGACAGCAACCGCATGTGTAGTAGTCAGTGGTGAGATAGGCGTGTTCACACGTAAACTTTTGTATGTTTTTCACAGTAAAGCATCGGAAAATAGCGTAAGCAGAGTTCTAGTCCTAATAATGACAGCCAAGATGAGAAATGTTCTCCTTCCTGAAATACCAGTATCTCCACAACCCCAACTCCGGTATATTAAAGGATTTTCCGTGTATAAAGCAGCTACTTTACTAACAAGGGAACCTCCCCATCGCACCCCCCTCAGATTTAGTTATAAGTCGGCACAGTGGATAGGCCTTGAAAAACTGGACACAGATCAATCGAGAAAACAGGAAGAAGTTGTGTGGAACTACGGAAAAAATAAGAAAATATACGAACTGAGTAGTCCATGCGCAACATAAGCCATATTAAGGATATTGTCAGCTCAGGAGCGCCGTGGTCCCGTGGTTAGCGTGAGCGGCTCTGGGGGTAGAGGTCCTTGGTTCAAGTCTTCCATCGGGTGAAAATTTTACTTTCTTTATTCTCGCAAAGTTATGATCCGTCCGTTCGTTCATTGACGTCTCTGTTCACTGTAATAAGTTTAGTGCATGTGTTTTGCCACCGCACCGCAAAACCGTGCGATTAGTAGACGAAAGGACGTGCCTCTCCAATGGGAACCGAAAACATTTGCTCGCAAGGTCATAGGTCAACCGATTCCTCCAAAGGACAACACGTCTGATATATTCTCTACGACACTGATGACGGCATGCGCGTCACGTGACAGGAATATGTTGTCGACGCATCTCACTTGTACACTTGGCGAATGGGTAAAAAGATTCTTCTACCTTGCCGATTTAGGTTTTCTTGTGGATGTGATAATCACTCCAAAAAAAGTGATGAAAACATAAGAGTTTGTCACATGAACTGCAACAAATGACTGCAACCGTTTCACAGTCGCACAGTTTTCCCTGTGCTCTGTCAAAACATATGTTTCTAACGTTTTCAAATTTTTCCGTGTGTAGACCGTCAAATCCTGCATGTGTCCAAGCAAATCTGAACATGTCCTGGAATTTTGGAGAGCGAAGTTGATTATGTTTGAGTGCCTTAACTTTGATAATAGTCTGAAAATAAAAAAGTTTTCGCACGAGGGAGGCTTGAACCAAAGACCTTTCGCTACGCAGCTGCTCATGCTAACCACGGGACCACGGCGCTTCAGAGCTTACAGTGCCCTTGATGCAGCCTATCTTACGCATGGACTAATCGGTTTGTATATTTTGCTTATTTTTTTCATAGTTCCACACAACTTCTTCCTGTTTTCTCGATTGATCTGTGTTCAGTTTTTCAAGGCCTATCCACTGTGCCAACTTGTGATTAAATCTGAGGGGGGTGCGATGGGGAGGTTCCCTTGTAAGCAAAATTTAGTTTCTGAGACATCTCAATGTTAATGACGACATATCTGCTGAAGTGTGTATCGTAGAGTGATATAATTTTGCAGGTACATTGTAGTGGGACGTGAAACTGAAGCGTCACCCATCCACCAGTGTCAGCCCAGTTTGCAGGTGAATATAAGTTTAATTTAGTGTTTTGTTCATGTATTTTTGTAATATTTGTAATGGCTGTGAACTATCTAAAGTTTTGTATTTATTTTTATGTTTCATGTACGGAGAGGGCGGCGCAACGAACGGAGACAGCATCTTCGCTGCCGGGACCAGAGAGAAAATTGCTCGCCACTATACGTCGCGGGTAGACAGCCAAAGAGCAACAGAAGATCCTGAAACCGAGTTGTTGCGTCGTGCTTCTAAAAATCGAAAAAATAGGAATTTGTAATGTTTGTACAACAATGACGTCATAGAAAGTTAATCATGTTGTAAATGTTCAGTTCTATCTTGTCAAGGCTCGGGTTCACGTCTATATGTAGGAAGATAATAAACTAGTGTATGCTACTAAAGCTTAAATACGTGTTCCGAGAATTTATTTATTAAGAATTATGTTACGTAATTTATTTGACATGATTATTAATTTTTGACAGAGTTCATCGCGAGTGTGATTCTTGAAAGTTTATTCAATGTGGTTCTAATATTTATTAAAGCAGATAACTTGCATAAATATAATTTCTGAGGAGAAACAAACGACATCTAAATTGAAAAAAGTTTGCGCAAACCAATTGGACTGAGTGACATTATTCTGCGCATACCTCTCAATTTAATTACAGTTTCGTTCAAGAACCATTTAGAGTCAATTTTAAAAAGAATGTAAATAATTTTGAAGTGTGGTAACTGACGTAGGTGACGAAGTCTACACATGGTCATATGTCAAAAGAAAACCATTTATACAAAACTTACGTCGTTACACAACAACATTTAGTGGTACACGTGGACACTGTCTGGAAAATGTGTTGCGAGTGAAGTTAGTAATAAGGAAGTAAGAAATTGACACGTCATTCGTGGTGCTGAAGGTTTACTCCAGGAGCAGCGAAAATGTTAGAAGCTACAAACTTCTTTCCTTTGATCATTTTGTGAGGGGGTGTCAGCGACAAGAAGTTTCGCGAAGTTTCGAAATGATGGGTAAAATTTGTCAGAAGTAGCTAAGTGCTGTCATTCTTACATACTGGATGAATATAGTCCGAGTATTTGCGCGCCATCAATTACGTTCCGTCATGTACACAGTTCCTACCTGTAATACATTCGACTTACTGTGCTACGTATTTAACGTGTGAGCATACCTCTTAATCAGTAGTTTAGGCGAAATTCTGAAACTAAAATTTTTGTTGCCTCTCGAAAGCGTTTGACAGGCAACTGGTGACTCGGGTCGTGAACCGCTTGGCAGTAGAGCTACGTTGACAACTGTATGTGGCTACCGTACGGGGAAACACACACAGGGAGATTTTTTCCACCGTGTACAAACTCTGGGGATTGATCGGTGACAGGATACGGAACAAAAAAGGTCTAATGAACTTATATCTGGAAATGCACGGTTTCCATGCTAGAGATCATTTATTAAATCACTCATCGTTACTGGGACTGCGGTCTGATACGCGCTGTACCATACGGGCACAGTTACAGTATGTGCTGAAAATGGTTTCCTTCTGCCTCAACGCATGCGTGTACACATCGGCCGCGCTGCAGCCGAACAGTGTCAAAGGCAGCATGAATACAGGGCTATTACAAATGATTGAAGCGATTTCATAAATTCACTGTAGCTCCATTCATTGACATATGGTCACGACACACTACACATACGTAGAAAAACTCATAAAGTTTTGTTCGGCTGAAGCCGCACTTCAGGTTTCTGCCGCCAGAGCGCTCGAGAGCGCAGTGAGACAAATTGGCGACAGGAGCCGAGAAAGCGTATGTCGTGCTTGAAATGCACTCACATCAGTCAGTCATAACAGTGCATCAACACTTCAGGACGAAGTTCAACAAAGATCCACCAACTGCTAACTCCATTCGGCGACGGTATGCGCAGTTTAAAGCTTCTGGATGCCTCTGTAAGGGGAAATCAACGGGTCGGCCGGCAGTGAGCGAAGAAACGGTTGAACGCGTGCGGGCAAGTTTCACGCGTAGCTCGCGGAAGTCGACGAATAAAGCAAGCAGGGAGCTAAACGTACCACAGCCGACGGCTTGGAAAATCTTACGGAAAAGGCTAAAGCAGAAGCCTTACCGTTTACAATTGCTACAAGCCCTGACACCCGATGACAAAGTCAAACGCTTTGAATTTTCGGCGCGGTTGCAACAGCTCATGGAAGAGGATGCGTTCAGTGCGAAACTTGTTTTCAGTGACGAAGCAACATTTTTTCTTAATGGTGAAGTGAAGAGTCAGAATGTGCGAATCTGGGCGGTAGATAATCCTCACGCATTCGTGCAGCAAATTCGCAATTCACCAAAAGTTAACGTGTTTTGTGCAATCTGACGGTTTAAAGTTTACGGCCCCTTTTTTTCTGCGAAAAAAAAAAACGTTACAGGACACGTGTATCTGGACATGCTGCAAAATTGGCTCACGCCACAACTGGAGACCGACAGCGCCGACTTCATCTTTCAACAGGATGGTGCTCCACCGCACTTCCATCACGATGTTCGGCATTTCTTAAACAGGAGATTGGAAAACCGATGGATCGGTCGTGGTGGAGATCAGGATCAGCAATTCGTGTCATGGCCTCCACGCTCTCCCGACTTAACCCCACGCGATTTCTTTCTGTGGGATTATGTGAAAGATTCAGTGTTTAAACCTCCTCTACCGAGAAACGTGCCAGAACTGCGAGCTCGCATCAACGATGCTTTCGAATTCATTGATGGGGACATGCTGCGCCGAGTGTGGGAGGAACTTGATTATCGGCTTGATGTCTGCCGAATCACTAAAGGGGCACATATCGAACATTTGTGAATGCCTAAAAAAACTTTTTGAGTTTTTGTATGTGTGTGCAAAGCATTGTGAAAATATCTCAAATAATAAAGGTATTGTAGAGCTGTGAAATCGCTTCAATCATTTGTAATAACCCTGTACGCTGCTCGGGTGTCTCCGTATCTGGAATGGGCCCTGCAGGCACGATACTTCTGAGGTGGAACCATAACCAGAAGTGGCACAGGTTGAGATCCGGTAAACGAGCAGGCCATGCAACTGCGATCTACTGACCAGGGCAGGCACGACTGAGATGCGTGCGGACTTTAACGGCGAAGTGGGCTGGAACACCATCGTGTAGCAGACACATAACCCTTCGCATCACCAGTGGTACATCTTCCTGAGGGGGAGGCAAAGTCACCCGAAAGAAAAGCCGATACTTCCGGTCTTTTAGCCAATGTGGGACGAACACTGGTCCCAAAATACAGTCACGAATTACCCTGGCCCACACATTCCGGCTGCACCGATGCTGATGGTTGACTGTCACCACACCTTGCGGATCCTGCTTATTATCCCACAGTTGAATGTTATGATAGCTGAAGATACCACTCCGAGTAAATGCGGCCTCATCTACATCTACATCCATACTCCGCAATCTACCATACGGTGCGTGGCGGAGGGTACCTCGTACCACAACTAGCATCTTCTCTCCCTGTTCCACTCCCAAACAGAACGAGGGAAAAATGACTGCCTATATGCCTCTGTACGAGCCCTAATCTCTCTTATCTTTGTGGTCTTTCCGCGAAATGTAAGTTGGTGGCAGTAAAATTGCACTGCAGTCAGCCTCAAATGCTGGTTCTACAGGGTGTTACAAAAAGGTACGGCCAAACTTTCAGGAAACATTCCTCACACAGAAAGAAAGGAAATATGTTATGTGCACATGTGTCCAGAAACGCTTACTTTCCATGTTAGAGCTCATTTTATTACTTCTCTTCAAATCAATTAATCATGGAATGGAAAGACACAGCAACAGAACGTACCAGCGTGACTTCACACACTTTGTTACAGGAAATGTTCAAAATGTCCTCCGTTAGCGAGGATACATGCATCCACCCTCCGTCGCATGGAATCCCCGATGCGCTGACGCAGCCCTGGAGAATGGCGTATTGTATCAAAGCCGTCCACAATACAAGCACGAAGAGTCTCTGCATTTGATACCGGGGTTGCGTAGACAAGGGCTTTCAAATGCCCCCATAAATGAAAGTCGAGACGGTTGAGGTCAGGAGAGCGTGGAGGCCACGGAATTGGTCCGCCTCTACCAATCCGTCGGTCACCGAATCTGTTGTTGAGAAGCGTACGAACACTTCGACTGAAATGTGCAGGAGCTCCATCGTGCACGAACCACATGTTGTGTCGTACTTGTGAAGCCACTTGTTCTAGCAGCACAGGTAGAGTATCCCGTATGAAATCATGATAACGTGCTCCATTGAGCGTAGGTGGAAGAACATGGGGCCCAATCGAGACATCACCAACAATGCCAGCCCAAACGTTCACACAAAATCTGTGCTGGTGATTGCACAATTGCGTGCGGATTCTCGTCAGCCAACACATGTCGATTGTGAAAATTTACAATTTGATCACGTCGGAATGAAGCCTCATCCGTAAAGAGAACATTTGCCTGATATGAGGATTGACACATTGTCGGATGAACCATTCGCAGAAGTGTACCCGTGGAGGCCAATCAGCTGCTGATAGTACCTGCACACGGTGTACACGGTACGGAAACAACTGGTTCTCCCCATACATTAGGGTTATCGTCAACTGCACGAAGAATTGCCTCGTCGTTCTAGCTCTTCCCCAGTCGCGAGTCATAGGCTGGAATGTTCCGTGCTCCCTAAGACGCCGATCATTTGCTTTGAACGTCTTCCTGTCGGGACACCTTCGTTCTGGAAATGTGTCTCGATACAAACGTACCGCGCCACGGCTATTGCCCCGTACTAATCCATACATCAAATGGGCATCTGCCAACTCCGCATTTGTAAACATTGCACTGACTGCAAAACCACGTTCGTGATGAAGACTAACCTGTTGATGCTACGTACTGATGTGCTCGATGCTAGTACTGTAGAGCAATGAGTCGCATGTCAACACAAGCACTGAAGTCAACATTACCTTCCTTCAATTGGGGCAACTGGCGGTGAATCGAGGAAGTACAGTACATACTGACGAAACTAAAACGAGCTCTAACATGGAAACTTAGCGTTTCCGGACACATGTCCACATAACATCTTTTCTTTATTTGTGTGTGAGGAATGTTTCCTGAAAGTTTGGCCGTACCTTTTTGTAACACCCTGTAGATTTGGCAATGTTAGCTTCAGACGGTGGCCGGATTCCCTTCCTGCCGCCACCCCGCACCCCGTGGGGTGGAGTTGGTGTGCCCCAGATGTCTATGTCAAGTGTAAGGCACGAAATAGGGCGAATGTTGTTTCAAATACCTGCAAGTCGTGTAACTGAGGCGGAACGTGGGGACCAGCCCAGTATTCAGCTGGTGATGTGTGGAAAACCGCCTAGGCTGGCCGGCACACCGCCCCTCGTCGTTAATCCGCCTGGCGGATTCGATCCGGGGCCGGCGCGCCTACCCGAGACCAGGAAGCAGCGCGTTAGCGCCCACGGCCAACCCAGTGGGTCTAATATGTCAGTACAGTATGGGGGATCATTTATAACGACAAATTGTGGTCCTTTAATTGTTATAAATTTTTATTTTTATCTCTTTGTACAGCTGCAAAAGTACAATTTACTGGATTTTACATAATCGAAGTGGTTCAAATGGCTCTCAGCACTATGGGACTTAACTGCTGATGTCATCTGTCCCCTAGAACTTAGAACTACTTAAAACCTAACTAACCTAAGGACATCACACACATCCAAGCCAGAGGCAGGATTCGAACCTGCGACCGTAGCGGCCGCGCAGTTCCAGACTGTAGCGCCTAGAACCGCTTGGCCACACCGTCCGGCTTACATAATCGATTGCTACATTATACACCTTGGTCTTTTATGTTAACCTATCGCATGACTCTTACATCAACATCTTTGTGTATCACCTATGTACCTCGAGTAGCACGTCTTTGTATATTTGTGTGTTCTTTCTCATAAGAGCTGTGAAACAGGATCTTTGCAGTCCCATGCGCGCATTAAGGGGCATAATGGATATATTGAGTGGCACTGTACGTCAAATATACGTATAGTAATTTCAAAAACTACGATCTGAAGCCATACCAATGGTGTTGGTGATATCAGTTTTGTAAGAACTAAGACAGGGGCACTCATAAGCATAATGACAAAGAATACTATTTAAATACACACAAGTGCAGAGAAGGGGGTAGCATAATGTGTCACTGATGAATTTTTTTGTAAACTAAGTTGTATTAATCCTAGCACATCTTCAGCTTTTAACTGACTGCGAATACATTCAATGTATGCTGTTTCCGTTTTATAGGACACCTGACAATGGTCTGAGACTGCAAATGTGTAACAAATAAAGAAAAAAAAAGAAACTGCACATGACATAAAATCATTTAAACAATAAATAAATATAATTAATTTTCCTCAAGACATTTGATTCTCATCTCTATCCAAGATAATGATGGAAGATGGAGAAATGAATTAAAATTCGTGCCACGGCTGGAACTCGAACCCAGATCTCCCTGTTCACTAGGAGTAATTGCTAGCATGCCTGCCTAGTAAGCAAGGAGACGCAGGTTCCAGTCCTGGCAATGGCACAAATTTTAATTCATTTCTTCACCTGCCGTCATTATTGCAAAGAATTTTTACTGATGTAAATATACACATTGACAGCTCTTTCAGTCGGGTTAACTGCACCAATTAAACCTCTCACAGTGCCAGAAGGTAAATTGCCTACTGCAGTACATACCTGTATGTCACATAATTTGCGCCACTAGAAGAATGCACCAAACAGGAGCACGTAGTGAAGTGGTGGGTATCAGGTCCTTACCTGTAACAAAACACAAGAGGTATTATGAAAAGATGATCAAGTCATAGCATTCTGTATGGTACCATAGCAAAATTCGCAAACACTATCAGTTTCTAGAATGGGATTTCCACTCTGCAGCGGAGTGTGCGTTGATATGAAACTTCCTTGCAGATTAAAACTGTGTGCCGGACCGAGACTCGAACTCGGGACCTTTGCCTTTGGCAGGCAAGTGCTCTACCAACTGAGCTACCCAAGCACGACTCACGCCCCGTCCTCACAGCTTTACTTCTGCCAGTACCTCGTCTCTTACCTTCCAAGTCGTGCTGGGGTAGCTCAGTTGGTAGAGCACTTGCCCGAGAAAGGCAAAGGTCCCGAGTTCGAGTCTCGGTCTGGCACACAGTTTAAACCTGCCAGGAAGTTTCACTATCAGTTTCTGCATTCTGTCGAGACGAACTTTTCAGAATCATAACTTCAGGCCACGCTAAAAACACGACACCGGCCTCGCCGAATACGTGCGACCGGACTGAAGACTTCCCGGCACAAGCTCAGTCCTATACGGTTACAGATGCCAAGTCCAAGAATCGAAAATCCGGACGCGGCTTTGCACTCTGTTCCGACGTAACGACAAGCGCCGGCACGACCATGAGGAACGGAAGAGCAAAGAAGGCGGTGACACGGCGTCAGCCAATAGCACGCTATGACGTCAGAGAGACAAGAGTGGCCTCTACACGGAGGAATATAAGCGCTGCCCCGCCCCGCCTGGCGACGACCCGAGTTGGAGCCGAAGCACACCGCTTTCAGGCCACAAGTGGCCCATCGATACCATCCGACCGCCGTGTCATCCTCAGCTGAGAATGCGGATAGGAAGGGCGTGGGGTCAGCACACTGCTCCCCCGATCGTTACGATGGTTTTTTTTCACCACAGCCGCTACTGTTCGGTCGAGTAGCTCCTCAATTGGCATCACGAGGCTGAGTGCACCCCGAAAAATGGCAACAGCGCATGGCAGCCTGGATGGTCACCCATCCAAGTGCCGACCACGCCCGACGGCGCTTAACTTTGGTGATCCGACAGGAACCCGTGTATCCAATGCGGCAAGGCTGTAGCCCTGAGTTGAAGACGAGCCATCATACAAACGCTACAGCAGCGACTTATGAACCGTATTGCTTTGCTTCCATTGGAATTGTATACAGGATTTTACAAAAAGGTACGGCCAAACTTTCAGGAAACATTCCTCACACACAAAGAAAGAAAATATGTTATGTGGACGCCTCGAAACGCTTACTTTCCATGATAGAGCTCATTATATTACTTCTCTTCAAATCACGTTAATCATGGAATGGAAGCACACAGCAACAGAACCTACCAGCGTGACTTCAAACACTTTGTTACAGGAAATGTTCAAAATGTCCTCCATTAGCGAGGATACGTGCATCCACCCTCCGTCGCATGGAATCCCTGATGCGCTGATGCAGCCCTGGAGAATGGCGTATTGTATCACAGCCGTCCACAATACGAGCACGAAGAGTCTCTACATTTGGTACCGGGGTTGCGTAGACGAGAGCTTTCAAATGCCCCCATAAATGAAAGTCAAGAGGGTTGAGGTCAGGAGAGCGTGGAGGCCACAGAATTGGTCCGCCTCTACCAATCCGTCGGTCACCGAATCTGTTGTTGAGAAGCGTACGAACACTTCGACTGAAATGTGCAGGAGCTCCATCGTGCTCGAACCACATGTTGTGTCGTACTTGTAAAGGCACATGTTCTAGCAGCACAGGTAGAGTATCCCGTATGAAATCACGAGCTCCATTGAGCGTAGGTGGAAGAACATGGGGCCCAATCGGGACATCACCAACAATGCCTGCCCAAACGTTCACAGAAAATCTGTGTCGATGACGTGATTGCACAATTGCATGCGGATTCTCGTCAGCCCACACACATCGATTGTGAAAATTTACAATTTGATCGCGTTGGAATGAAGCCTCATCCGTAAAGAGAACATTTGCACTGAAATGAGGATTGACACATTGTTGAATGAACCATTCGCAGAAGTGTACCCGTGGAGGCCAATCAGCTGCTGATAGTGCCTGCACACGCTGTACACGGTACGGAAACAACTGGTTCTCCCGTAGCACTCTCCATACAGTGACGTGGTCAACGTTACCTTGTACAGCAGCAACTTCTCTGACGCTCCGTGCTCCGTAAGACGCCGATCAATTGCTTCGAACGTCTTCCTGTCGGGACACCTTCGTTCTGGAAATCTGTCTCGATACAAACGTACCGCGCCACGGCTATTGCCCCGTGCTAATCCGTACATCAAATGGGCATCTGCCAACTCCGCATTTGTAAACATTGCACTGACTGCAAAACCACGTTCGTGATGAACACTAACCTGTTGATACTACGTACTGATGTGCTTGATGCTAGTACTGTAGAGTAATGAGTCGCATGTCAACACGAGCACCGAAGTCAACATTACCTTCCTTCAATTGGGCCAACTGGCGGTGAATCGAGGAAGTACAGTGCATACTGACGAAACTAAAATGAGCCCTAGCATGGAAATTAGGCGTTTCCGGACACATGTCCACATAACATATTTTCTTTCTTTGTGTGTGTGGAATGTTTCCTGAAAGTTTGGCCGTACCGTTTTGTAACATCCCGGAATACGGAACGACACCGATTATTTCCATGTCGCCATTTGCTTGCAACACACCTTTGTGAATACGCAATGTTATTGTGAATTTAACTTACTGTAAGAAACTCCATTAATACAGCTGTTGTCTAGCGATCCGAGAAAATGGCTTCCTAGGCGCCCTATATTAGACATGTGGGCAGACAGAAAATACCCGGACATTTTCCCCTAGAACCCAAGCTGTCTATAAATGCCAACAGAGTCAGGTGGGTATTTTCAGTCGTTTATTAATAGTTACGGTTAGTTTTTTTCAGAAATCAGCCTTAAACCAAAACAAAAGTCGGGAATTGGCCTTGTATGCTGAGGTGTCAAAATTCATTCGATATCTCCTAACAGCCGGCCGGAGTGGCCGTGTGGTTCTGGGCGCTGCAGTCTGGAACCGTGCGATCGCTACGGTTGCAGGTTCGAATCCTGCTTCGGGCATGGATGCGTGTGATGTCCTTAGCTTAGTTAGGTTTAATTAGTTCTAAGTTCTAGGCGACTAATGACCTTAGAAGTTAAGTCGCATAGTGGTCAGAGCCATTTGAACCTCCTAACTGCTGTTTTTCTGGGGGAACGCTGGGGGGATGCGTACCCCTAAACTTTTTCGTAGACAAACTAATTTTTGAAACTTCCTGGCAGATTAAAACTGTGTGCCCGACCGAGACTCGAACTCGGGACCTTTGCCTTTCGCGGGCAAGTGCTCTACCAACTGGGCCACCGAAGCACGACTCACGCCCGGTACTCACAGCTTTACTTCTGCCAGTACCTCGTCTCCTACCTTCCAAACTTTACAGAAGCTCTCCTGCGAAACTTGCAGAACTAGCACTCCTGAAAGGATATAGCGGAGACATGGCTTAGCCACAGCGTGGGGGATGTTTCCAGAATGAGATTTTCACTCTGCAGCGGAGTGTGTGCTGATATGAAACTTCCTGGCAGATTAAAACTGTGTGCCCGACCGAGACTCGAACTCGGGACCTTTGCCTTTCGCGGGCAAGTGCTCTACCAACTGGGCCACCGAAGCACGACTCACGCCCGGTACTCACAGCTTTACTTCTGCCAGTATCTCGTCTCCTACCTCCAGTTCTGCTCTAGTTCTGCATGGTTCGCAGGAGAGCTTCTGTAAAGTTTGGAAGGTAGGAGACGAGGTACTGGCAGAAGTAAAGCTGTGAGTACCGGGCGTGAGTCGTGCTTCGGTAGCTCAGTTGGTAGAGCAAAGGTCCCGAGTTCGAGTCTCGGTCGGGCACACAGTTTTAATCTGCCAGGAAGTTTCATATCAGCGCTCACTCCGCTGCAGAGTGAAAATCTCATTCTGGAAACATCCCCCAGGCTGTGGCTAAGCCATGTCTCCGCTATATCCTTTCAGGAGTGCTAGTTCTGCAAGGTTCGCAGGAGAGCTTCTGTAAACTTTGGAAGGTAGGAGACGAGGTACTGGCAGAAGTAAAGCTGTGAGTACCGGGCGTGAGTCGTGCTTCGGTAGCTCAGTTGGTAGAGCACTTGCCCGCGAAAGGCAAAGGTCCCGAGTTCGAGTCTCGGTCGGGCACACAGTTTTAATCTGCCAGGAAGTTTCATATCAGCGCACACTCCGCTGCAGAGTGAAAATCTTTCTGAAAGCAATTTTTTTTACGATGTTGAGAACTTGGCAGAGTGCCAAAGATTTATTTCGCGGACGTAAATTTTTTATTTCACTTTTTCATGTTGGTAATTGCAATACGAACGATACCAGTCCAGTTTTTGGTGGGGAAAGCGATGTCATTGTTTCAACCATTTCGAAGCTACAGCAACCGCTCTCAACAATTGAGTAACTGGCAGCCAGTTGAACCAGCATGTAATGCCCTCGCCTGGTAACAGTGGCCGATGGTAGTGCTAAACGGATGTGCGTACGCTCAAACGCCGAACTACCGATAGATGTCTCCACGGTCCCGCTACCATGATCCTTCGCGATTCATTGCCATCTTTGTTTTGCTGTTCTTTATTCGTTTGCGTTTGCTGTTCCGTTCTTGTCGGTTGTGCGAAGTTTTACAGTGTGACCTGTCTTTCGTTGCTACTTGTTTGTTGGAGGTGAGAGATGAGGAGAAAACGAACAAACTATTTTACTTGTTCTCCAGCATCTGAATAAAGGAAAACTATCAATAATCCGTGTGCGAGTGAAAAGCCAGGAAGTTCAACATCAGTGGACGACGAAAGTGAAACTGGAAATCTGAGCACCGAACCTACGTGTGAAAATGCAGCGAACGAACGTGTGCATGATAGAAAATTAAATGATCGTCCAGTTTGCTGGACTTTGGAACAAGAGATCGCATTTTGTGAGAAAAATGACTGGTTGATCGTTTGAAACAAAAAACTTGGCTGCACAATTTGCAAAGAGGTAGGAAGTTTAGGCGTAGAAAGACATAAACAATGCATGAACATTGCACAGCCTTGGCCTACGGTATCTGTGTCATCGTCAGGTGGTTCCAGAAAAGAAGAAATGGTTTCTTTGCGTAGAAAATATTTAAACATCAAGAAAGTTCCGCTCATCAAGCTGCTTCCCAAATAATACTTCGTGCCATGCTTCAGTTATAAGTAATTTTCGCTGCATTATATGCAATGACGGAGTACCCTCAAAAAATTTTTTTTTAGAAAAAAAAAGCACTGCCTCCTAATATTGTCTCTGAGACGCCCTGCAAAACCCGCAGGACAGGACGGGTAGTTTAAGTTGTGGAAAGGGGCCAAAGTAAGCGGCTGTCAGTTACACTCAAACACACACACTTTTATTTGATCAAACATTACAAGAGCCAACAAAAATTCTTCTTTTTTTAAAAAGAAAAAAAACACAGCTTTAGTTGTGGAACTTAATTAGTGGCTGAATACGCCTTCCAATCTCATGCCATAAGGGCAAGACCACTTTAATTTAAAAACGGCTGAAAGCCAATAAAAAAAGCTCAACCAAAATCAGAGATTTTAAAAGGCAAAGTCTTATCTTAAAACAGTTCCTTAATTAGGCTGATGGCTGAAGGCCCGTAGGGGGTCGAACACTTAAGACTCAATAACATTACATTTTAAAAATGCCAAGGGCTTTGCGTAGATCAGTTCTTAAATTAGGCTGAAGGCCCAAACCATCTAACACCTTAAGAGCAAAACAACCTTAATCTAAAAATCGGCTAGAAGCCATACAAGTACAAACAACAAGAACAAACAAGGAAAGGCAGAACACCCAAGGGCGCTCAGAAGTTGCGAGGGTCGGCCTGAAATTCGAACACTAACGTTCGGTTAGGTGAGACAGGCAGTCGGCGCAACCACTGTAGATCCGACGACAACCCAATCGACAGACAGTCAACGGACCCACAACATAACCTCCGCTTCACCCGACCAGCACACAACAGGGAGTTCAATGGAAGAATGTAGAAGGTATTGGCGCACACAACCAATTATACGAGGGTTGTTTTTTAAGTTAAGGGCCGTTCGCGCCTATAGTCCCGTAGTTCGCGCGGACGCCGCAACAAGCCACCGCGCCACTTGCCGGCATCCTTCCAGCTCACACAGATGCAAGTTGCAGCTCTGTAGCTGACGTGTACGCATCGCTGTGCTACTTTAAAATGTTTACGATTAGTGAATCGCCCGCCGCGTGTGAGATACGGTCAGTGATACGTTTGTTGACCGCGAGAAGCCTATCAGCTGCAGAAATTCATCGTCAGTTAACAGATGTTTATGGCTCGAATGCAATGAGTGAAGGTAAAGTGCGTCAATGGGTTAGAGAGTTTAAAAATGGCCGTCAAAACGTCCATGACGAAGAACGCTCAGGCCGGCCACTGATGATTTGGTAGCTGCAGTCGAAACAAAGATTCGCGAGGACAGAAGACTCACAATTTCCACTCTTTCTCTGGAATTTCCACAAGTTTCAAGATCGGTTTTGTACAAAATTGTGTCTGAGAACCTAAACTTTAAGAAACTGTGTTCTCGGTGGGTACCCAGACTCCTCACAGAGGACCACAAAGGGAAGAGATTTGCCACTTCATTGGACTTTTTGATTCGTTACGAGGAAGAAGGGGACGACATGTTGAGTCAAATTGTCACTGGAGATGAAACGTAGGTATCCCATATCACTCCCGAAAGCGAGAGACAATCGATGGAATGGGGACACACAACCTCACCCGTCGAGGTCAAAGCCGAACAGACGCTGTCAAAGCGCAAGATTATGGCAACTGTGTTCTGGGACTGGCGCGGTGTTTTGCTAGTGGACCTGATGCCACGAGGAACGACAATCAACTCAGATGCCTACTGTGCAACTCTAAAGAATATCCGCAGAGTAATTCAAAACAAAAGGCATGGCATGCTGACAAAAGGAGTTTTGCTCCTGCACGATAACGCTAGGCCTCACACCTCTGAAAAGACTCGGGATTTGATTGATTCTTTTGGCTGGGAAGTTTTGGACCGTGCACCATACAGCCCCGACCTTGCTCCTAGCGATTTTCACCTTTTCCGGTACCTGAAACACCATCTTGGCGGGCAGCGCTTCAATGACGATGAAGTGAAAGCGGCCGTGAACTCTTGGCTGTCGGAGCAGGCGGCCGAATTCTTTGAAGAGGGAATTAAAAACTTAGTTGTACGGTATGACAAATGCTTAAATAAACAAGGCAACTATGTAGAAAAATAGGTAAGAGTGTGTAGAATCAGAAAATAAAAGTTTTTTTTACAAAAGTATTTGTATCTGTTTTTAAAAATAGAAACGGCCCTTACTTAAAAAAACAACCCTCGTACATTGCGCTGCCAAACTACACACCGTGCTTGACAGTAGCAACACGATTAGGAAAATACACTGCCTGAATTTACGTCAACGGCCAGGGCAGGTAACCGAAATGCAAAAGGCCACAAGGCAGAAGATTCCGATGGTGCACTTCAGTTCAAATAACCAAGTACAGTTAAACTCCACCGGAGGGTGGCTAAAATTTGCCAACTTGAAAACACATGTCGTTGCTCGCGGGAATATCCCAACAGCCGACAAGGAACTCCAAACGACACAATGTGAACAGTCGTGACTTGCTGGTAGTTTAAGTCAAAACTCAACTTTCGTGTCCAGGATCGGTGAGCCACGAACCTCGTAGCAACGGGAACGGCACCACACACTCCGACACCACATTGAGACAGCCAGCGGCCTCGGCCAAACCACGCGCCGCACAGATTTCCTCTCTGCTCCACGCCAACCGACCAAATGTCCAGGCCCGGAAATGGTGAAACGACCAAATATACATTGGCTGACGGGACGACCAATCGAAAGACCACCCAACGGTCATCCCACTCGAATCTCGCTCCTTCGGACAGTTCGTGTGTGTTTCCAGCGGTCGGCGAGCACTGGCTGTCGACACCTCGCCGGAGCTCCGTCCCCGACTTCACTGCTGCTGAGTCCCGACTGCACTGCTGGTCCGTCACCAACTGACTCCCAGACACACGACTACCTAGAAATACTATCGGTCGCTCCACAGATGGTACAACAGTGCACTTATCAATACGCGCTGCTGCTCCTGCTGCTACTCACGGGCAAGTAAGGCAGGAAGTTAGTGACACCAGTAAATTGAATAAGAAAACGAGGCGGCAGTTAGTGACACCAGTAAACTGAACAAGAAACGAGGCATCAGTGCTGTAGTAGAGGATGACAAAACAATAAATGGGATAAACGTGAGCTGTGCACAGCTCAGTCCCGCACCTCCTTTTGGCCGGCATAATGGAGAAGCTCGACACGGCACGGACTCAAGTCGCTGAAGTCCCCTCAGAAATACTGTGCCATGTGCCTCTGTGGCGGTCCAGAATTGCGACAGTGCACCTACTGGCCTCTCCATTACGTTCCATAAACGTTCGATGGAATTCATGCTGGGTGATGTGGTTGGTCAAATCATTCACTCCAGTTGTCTAGAATGTTCTTCAAACCAAATGTGAATGTCTGTAGCCCTGTAACTGAGGCACTGTCACCCGTAAGATTCTCATCGTTGTTTCGGAACATGACATCCATGACTGGCTGCAGACAGTCTCTAAGTAGCTGAACATAATCATTTCAAGTGAATGATCGGTTCAGTTGGAGCAGAGGACCCAGTGATTACAAGTAAAGACAGCCCACACCATTATGGAGCCACGACCAGCTTGCACAGTGCCTTGTTGACAATGAGTCCACGGCTTCATGGGGTCTGCACTGCGCTCGAACCCTACCATCAACTGTTACCAAGTGAAATCGCGACTGATTTGAAGAGACCTCGGTTTTTCAGTCATCTAGCGTCCAACCGATTTGGTGTTAGCAAAGGCATTCGCATCGGTTGCCTGCTGTTACAGAGCGTTAAAACCAAAATTTCACCGCAGACTCTCCTAACGGATACTGTCGTCCTACGGTCCACGTCGACTCCTGTGGTATTTCACGCGGCGCTGCTTGTATGTCAGCACTGACAGCGGTATACAAACGCCGTTGCTGTCGGTCGTTAAGTGAAGACCTGAGCCGCGTGCGGCTCGTGTTCATGCAGTTTGTTCTTTGGCATTTTGTCACATCGAGTGGCGTCTGTTTCTTCCTTACTTAGTGACGAAACGAAGTTGCTGACTTGCCTCCTTGAGTGGCAGCAGCAGCGCTTAACGATACTAGTACTGTCGTACTATCTTTGGTGTCACCGCTAGTACTGTTGTTGTTGATGGGTTGTTTTTGCGGAAGGAGACCAGACACCGAGATCATCGGCCTCATCGAATTGGGGAAGGACGGGGAACGAAGTCGGCCGTGCCCTTTGAAAGAAACCATCCCGGCATTTGCCTGGAGCAATTTAGGGAGATCACGGAAAACCTAAATCAGGATGGCCGGACGCGAGATTGAACCGTCGTCCTCCCGAATGCGAGTCCAGTGTCTAACCACTGCGCCACCTCGCTCGGTCTCACCGCTAGTATTTCCAGGTGGTGGTGGTGGTGGTGGTGGTGGCGGTGGCGGTGGCGGTGGTGGTGGTGGTCGTCGTGGTCGTGGTGGTGGTCGTGGTGGTGGTCGTGGTGGTGGTCGTGGTCGTGGTGGTGGTGGTGGTCGTGGTGGTAGTCAGTCGGTTGGGACGGAGCAGCGATGAAGTCTCCGTGGCGCGTGGCCAGGCCGGGACTGCTGGCGGCGTGCACAGGCTGTCGGATCGTGAGGCGCTAGCTGCGAGAGTGACAAAGTTCGTTGCCCACTGAACTTGGACGCTGAGGTTGGCTGATTACGTAACCTGTTATGGAAAACCTCAGCTATTGTGGCATCTCTTCATTCATTTGCGGGCTGTTGCTCCCTGGGCCGTTCGGGCTAGCAGCAACGTGTGATGTGTTGGAGTCGGCGAAATTTTGCATCCGTCTTCCTACACTGTGATTAATTATTAAATTGACTGCCACTTCCCAGTGAAGTGCACCATCGGTTTTTTCTGCCCTGTGGCCGTTAACGCCCCAGTTACCTGCGCTGATCGTTAATGTAGTTTTCTGGCAGTGTGTCTTTGCCCATCGTGTTGATGCTGTCCGGCACGGCGTGTACTTCGACAGCCTTTTAAAGCTACGTTGTGCAAGACGCGACAGTGGGTTGCGACTACGGCGCCGCCCCCTCCTCTCCTCTTTTCCCACCGTGGCAGACGGCGACACGGCCGCAACACGACAGGAGTCGTCGCTGTTTCCCAAGCTCTGGTCGGCGGCGGCGGCGGAGGATTCAAATACGTAAGAAAAATAACAATTGCGATTTTCTTGCTGTAAAAAATAGTGTATATTAATCGAACAAAGTTACATCGGCTCCCAGAGTTAGTTTCTCGATACAGATCCTCCTTTTACTTTAACAAATTGAAAAGTATCTCTTGCGGTTCTGCGTGTTTTTTTCGCTGTATATTACTTCTCTATCGATTGTGAGGAAAGTAAAAGGCACAAAAAATTGATGTTTGCGTATCTTACAGTTTCACATCACAGCTTGATAATGAGGTGTCTATTTTTCCGATATTCGTCACAGTTATTCCGATACTTAATTTACAAGTAACCTACTGCATAAAATTTGAATTGTGTACAGTGAATAATGTGGTCGCTGGCTACTTTGCGTATGGTTGACGTTAGGTCATACATCGTTGCCGATGAAAAGAAGCCAACATATCGAAATTATTTTTAAAGTTGAGATCAGAATGATATCGATCTCCGTTTCCGAGATTTGGGCTCATATATCTCCGGGAGCGTCGCGACTAGCCGCCGGTTCTGTCAACGCGCAACGAGAATCGTGTGGTCATGACACGATAGAGAGTGCATTTGTTTTGTTTCGCTGACGCATTTGGACCTAATGAAACCATTTTATGTCCTATATTTCTCCGGTATGAGTTACTAATATTTCTCCATATGCTTTTGACAATTTCATTTAAAATGCCACGAAATGTAGGTTTCTTAAAACTAAAGACATGCTGCCTTCAATATATTTTCTTCTCATTCTTGGGAAGAGGATAAATTACTCACCTCTAGTATTTTCTTCTGAACCTGGAAGAGGATACCGAAGTAGAAGTAGACGTCCTAACAAAACCAACAAATGTCAAAAATTTACGTTTCTCAACAGAGCGAAAAAAACGTTCAAATTAGTTTAATATCGCCTTGCCATCAATTATATTTTTTGTATGATATGGTAGGTAAATCATAGCGACACTGGGTTCGAGTATTACTCCCCCTGAGTATCGCGTTCTCGCTTCACAGTACATCATGCGAGAAGTACGGATGGGAATGCCATCTGTCGCTCAGCTGTATTTGGCTTTCACTTGTCAGTAGCGGCGCGTGTTTCCCAAGCTGCGGTCTGTCATTGACATGATGGAGAGAAGTAGAGCCACATTCGGTTTCACTTTGAAGTACTTACATATTTTACAGCAAGAAGACGACGATGACACAGTTACGTTGTTGAGGGTCCTCAGCAAAAGGGAAAAGAAGAAGGTCCATTGTCTTTTTGCGACACGTGGCGATGAAGGCTCTTACAACATTTTGATTAACAGGCACCTTTTAAATGACGATACGAAATTCAGACAGTATTTCAGATTGTCAGCCAGTTTGCTCCTGTTTTGGAACTTATAGAAAGTGACATACAGAGAAAATCGTGCAACCGGGTCAAGAAACCTATCAGTGCAGCTGAAAAACTCGCAGTGACGCTAAGGTACGTGTAGTTTTATCTTATGTACATTTGCGGCGCTGGGATCAGAACATCCTGTGAGTGGCTCATCTCAGTTTTCCTTGACTGGCTCGACATCTTTCTGGCAGCCGTACGCCTTTGTGTCGTCCGACTTCCGTCGCAACACCGCTCACTGGTGCAGTGCTGCGGCAATCCCAAACTCGAACTGCGCATGCGCCGGCAGGCAACTTCTGACGTCACGTAGCGACCCGTCGCAGTCTCTAGTGTGCGTCGCGTCTTGGACAACGCACCTTAAGCTGTTTGGTTCACATTTTGCTTAGAGTGGTTATTGTACCCTAGCTGTTTTCAGACGCCAATTTCTGACGACGTAGTGTTGTTCGTATCCTCGTCCTTGGCCGATATTTTCCATCGTTGTGCCGTTGGTCGGACGGAAGGGAACTGGTTAAATTGTTGGTCGGTCCTTGGGCTGTCCCTAGTTTGGGTTACCATCTGGTTATTTAAGTTCAACTCTTGGCTATCTGTCTCACCTTACCTCACCTTACGTCTGACCTACCTTCTCAGGCTGACCCTTGGAACACTTGAGAGCACTACTTGTTCTCTTTGTTTTACATGGTGATTTTCATTTTAGTTTGAAGTATTGTGCGAGGCCTTCGGCTGTGTATTAATTCAGTTCTTTTTAAATTTTACATAAAGGCCTTCAGATGTGTTAAATTAAAATTTTGATGATTGATTTTATTTAAAAAATTTGTTCAATCTGAGGTTGTTCGTAATCCAGGCCCCAAGCCGTTAGTTGTGTGTGGCGTTCAGCAGACATGAACCCCTTTTAATAAGGCCTTGAGCTGTGTGTATTCTTTAAAGGAAATTTTTTTTACAAGAAGGAAGGGGTTTATTTTAAATTGTTTGACCTGTTGTTCAGGCCTTCAGCCGTGCAATAAGTTAATATTTCTTTAACCAGGCTTTCGGCCGTTCTAAGTTTAAAAAGAAATTTCTTGGTTGGAAAAATTGTTTATTAATGTGCTTTAATTATAGTTGGGCTTCAGACGTGTACTGTAGGCCTTCAGCCGCTAATTGTTTTCAATTGCGTGCCTTTATTTTTGAAGAAAAAAATTTACCTTCTAGTTTTATTGCTTTTGTTTTCTAAGCCAGGCCTTCAGCCGCTCTTGTTTTTGGTGTTGTTTTGGGTCTTCAGCCCAGAACGCATCTCAAGTTTCCTTTAACTAGGCCTTCACCCTTATTGTTTAATTGTGATCTTTTAAAGCAATGTGCAAAAGGTTCAAATGACTCTAAGCACTATGGGACAGAGGTCATCAGTCCCCTAGACATAGAACTACTGAAGCCTAACTAACCTAAGGACATCACACACATCCATGCCCGAGGCAGGATTGGAACCTGCGACCGTAGCGGTCACGCGGTTCCAGATTGAAGTGCCTAGAACCGCTCGGCCGCAGAAGCCGGCAAAGCAATATGTAAATGAGTGGTTCTTAGAAAAATAAAGTGGTGTGTTTGATTGTGCAACTCACAGTAACTGTTTACGGCCCCATGCACAATCATAACCTGTAAGCTGTCAGGCAAATCCAACACCTTCCATGAAAACCCTGACATGATAAGCAAATCCAACAGTATGTCACATAGCTCCGAATAAATCGGGACATTAAATTAACCAAAGTAATACGATCAACGAGTGAGCAAATGGAATACCACAGACTCACACAAGAATGCCTAAATGCATGTCATACCTTCCCACCGTGAAACAGACGCAGTTCCGAGGGGAGAAACGAGAACAGAAGCCGAGAGCAGAACCGTCTTAAGCTAGAAGGCCCTACGATAAGGGACGGTCACTCACGTCGCCAGCCAACCGCCAGGACCACCCCCCAGCCCATGTTAAAAGATAGAGCCCTCCAGAAGAACAGTATAGATCTTACGATAACACTTAAAGGGCCACACCGTCTGCAAGTTTTAGCGTGAGACTTTTTCGCGTCTCTATTACGTTGCAAACGTTAAAAACATTTCCCCACCACTAAAAGTATAACGTTTCTCATTGGATAGACAGAATTTTTGTAGGCGGAGCTTAAGGTTAACATTGAGACCCTGATTGGTCAGATGAAAACACAGCCAGATAGTTTTTTTTAAACCATCTTCGGTAAATTGTAGTAAGGAGAAGTTAGGAGAGAGTTGCTTCCGAGACGGCAAGGTGCGTGGACTTGCGCCGCCCGCCGCCCCCTGACACTGCCTAACCAACGACAAGGTAATGAACGCACACGATGCCGCATGAGAGCACATAACGCTTCACTCAGAACTGCAGAAGTCTCATCTGTTACACCGCCTTTTTACGTAATACTAATGTCAGTCGTCAATTAAGTGTCATAGTGTTCACATTTGCCACTTGAAGTAAAAATCTGAAACGCGATGATTTTTCTGTTATATAGTTATTGAGAAGCCACATCAGCCACTGTAATTTACGACAAGTTAGATAAGTAATTAAAGATAATTGAGGGTCACTGTAGACCATTTTGATAGTTTCCTCTCTTGTGAAACTTAATTTAAACCTAGATTACAGATGTGATATGGCATAGGTCATCCTTCGATCCATTGTAGAACTTGCAAACCCATTCATGGAATATTCGTTCACATTTTTGTTGAATGCAGTTGGTTTTTATCATCCTGTATTAAAATATTTCCTTGTATCAATAGTGCAATTTATAAACAATGTTTTGTGAGTAGAATAAAATTTCCAATGGTAAACTTAACTGATTTTTCGACGTCATTTTACCAGGTAACTAAAAATAGGAAAGCCTTCAACCCCTTCCACAAAATTTAGTTAGTATTAAGATTCTTTTACAGGGAGTGCAGTGGACCTGACGCTGAAATCATTAAGTATTTGATTATATCATCGCTAGCCTCACTCTTCTGAACTCTACATGTCATGTGTGGTCTGGCGTCTCCTTACCAGCAACAGGTCCCAGGTTCAAACCAGTCAATTCCCTAAAAAAAAACACGCTCAGAGCGTCGTTGCGCGAAAGTGGTAGGGAGACACGACTTAGAACAGACACCACGCAGAATGTTAGAATCTGAGGTCATCAGTCCCCTATAACTTAGAGCTACTGAAACCTAACTAACCTAAGTACATCACACACATCCATGCCCGAGGCAGGATTCGAACCTGCGACCGTAGCGGTCGCGCGCTTCCAGACTGAAGCGCATAGAACCGCTCGGCCACACCGGCCGGCAGTCCTACCTGGCAGGGATCCCAGCCAGATGAACAATACCCAAGAATGGTCGAAGGAGTGCCTTGTTAACCACTTCCTTCCTGGATGAGTACATTTCCTTAAGATCCTTCGTATGAAGTTCAGTCTGGCATCTGCTTTTCCCTCTATTTGTTTTATGTGGTCTTTCCAAAAATGGTACAAATGGCTCTGAGCACTATGGGACTGAACAACTGAGGTCATCAGTCCGCTAGAACTTAGAACTACTTAAACCTAACTAACCTAAGGACATTCCACACAGCCACGCCCGAGGCAGGATTCGAACCTGCGACCATAGCAGCAGCGAGGTTCCGGACTGAAGCGCCTTGAACCGCTCGGCCACAGAAGCCGGCTGTGGTCATTCCACTAAAGGTCGCTCTGGATAGTTACTCCTAGATATTTTATGGCAGATACTGTTTCCAGCGGTTTGCCACCGATAGTGTAGCTGTACAGTAATGGATTTCTTTTTCTACGTATGCGTAATTTGCTACATTTATTTACGTCCGGAGTCAACTGCCAGATCTGCAACATTCATCAATTCTCTGGAGGTCATTCTGCTAATCGTTAGTACGTTCTGACGTTGCTGCTTTGTTACAGACAACCGCATCATCTGCGAACAGCCTTACAGAGCATCCGATAGTTTCTACTAGATCATTTATACGTACTGTAAGCAGTAATGGTCCTATCAAACTTCCTTGAGGATCTGTCGAATTTGTTCCGTTAGCAGCGACATGTTCAATTCTACTTGCAAGAAAGCCTTGAATCCAGTTGCTAATCTGGTTCAGTAATCAGAAAGCTTGTATTTTTTTCACTAAACGGAAGTGCAGGACGGCCTCAAATGCCTACCTGAACTAAACGATCACGGCATCAACCTGAGCGCCATTGTCTACAGAATCAAGGTATCACGGAGGGACAGAGCGAGCTAAGTTTCGCAGCATCTCTGTTTGCGCAATCCACGTTGATTTTTATAGAGGAGATTTTCATTCTCCAAAAAACGTCATAATTCTTGAGCACACAACATGATCGATAATTCTACGAGGAAGACCAGTCATAATTGTGAATTTTTCACCTCGGTTTGCTGTTATTTTACTAAGGAAAGGGCAGCCAACATAAACAAGAAAACTTATCGACACTATCTGATCAAAAGTATCCGGAAACCTGGCTGAAAATGACTTACAAGTTCGTAGCGCCCGTCATCGAAAAAAATTTGTGTGAAATCTTATGGACTTAATTACTAACGTCATCAGTCCCTAAGCTTACACACTCATCATCATCATCATCATCATCATCATCATCATCATCATCATCATCATCAAGACTGATTATGCCTTTCAGCCCCCCATGAACCATGGACCTTGCCGTTGGTGGGGAGGCTTGCGTGCCTCAGCGATACAGATGGCCGTACCGTAGGTGCAACCACAACGGAGGGGTATCTGTTGAGAGGCCAGACAAACATGTGGTTCCTGAAGAGGGGCAGCAGCCTTTTCAGTAGTTGCAGGGGCAACAGTCTGGATGATTGACTGATCTGGCCTTGTAACATTAACCAAAACGGCCTTGCTGTGCTGGTACTGCGAACGGCTGAAAGCAAGGGGAAACTACAGCCGTAATTTTTCCCGAGGACATGCAGCTCTACTGTATGATTAAATGATGATGGCGTCCTCTTGGGTAAAATATTCCGGAGGTAAAATAGTCCCCCATTCGGATCTCCGGGCGGGGACTACTCAAGAGGACGTCGTTATCAGGAGAAAGAAAACTGGCGTTCTACGGATCGGAGCGTGGAATGTCAGATCACTTAATCGGGCAGGTAGGTTAGAAAATTTGAAATAAGATGAACATCAACAAAAGCAAAACGAGGATAATGGAATGTAGTCAAATTAAGTCGGGTGATGCTGAGGGAATTAGATTAGGAAATGAGATACTTAAAGTAGTAAAGGAGTTTTGCTATTTAGGGAGTAAAATAACCGATGATGGTCGAAGTAGAGAGGACATAAAATGTAGGCTGGCAATGGCAAGGAAAGCGTTTCTGAAGAAGAGAAATTTGTTAACATCGAGTATAGATTTAGGTGTCAGGAAGTCGTTTCTGAAAGTATTTGTATGGAGTGTAGCCATGTATGGAAGTGAGACATGGACGATAACTAGTTTGGACAAGAAGAGAATAGAAGCTTTTGAAATGTGGTGCTACAGAAGAATGCTGAAGATAAGGTGGGTAGATCACGTAACTAATGAGGAGGTATTGAATAGGATTGGGGAGAAGAGAAGTTTGTGGCACAACTTGACTAGAAGAAGGGATCGGTTGGTAGGACATGTTTTGAGGCATCAAGGGATCACAAATTTAGCATTGGAGGGCAGCGTGGAGGGTAAAAATCGTAGAGGGAGACCAAGAGATCAATACACTAAGCAGATTCAGAAGGATGTAGGTTGCAGTAGGTACTGGGAGATGAAGAAGCTTGCACAGGATAGAGTAGCATGGAGAGCTGCATCAAACCAGTCTCAGGACTGAAGACCACAACAACAACAACATGCCTTTCAGCGTCCAGTCTGGAGCATAGTCCCCCTTATAAAATTCCTCCACGATCCCCTATTCAGTGCTAAAATTGGTGCCTCTTCTGATGTTAAGCCTATTACTTCAAAATCATTCTTAACCGAATCCAGGTACCTTCTCCTTGGTCTGCTCCGACTCCTCCTACCCTCTACTGCTGAACCCATGAGTCTCTTGGGTAACCTCGCTTCTCCCATGCGTGTAACATGACCCCACCATCTAAGTCTGTTCGCCCTGACTGATACATCTAGAGAGTTCATTCCCAGTTTTTCTTTGATTTCCTCATTGTGGACACCCTCCTGCCATTGTTCCCATCTACTAGTACCTGCAATCATCCTAGCTACTTTCATATCCGTAACCTCAACCTTGTTGATAAGGTAACCTGAATCCACCCAGCTTTCGCCCCCATACAACAAAGTTGGTCGAAAGATTGAACGGTGCACAGATAGCTTAGTCTTGGTACTGACTTCCTTCTTGCAGAAGAGAGTAGATCGTAGCTGAGCGCTCACTGCATTAGCTTTGCTACACCTCGCTTCCAGTTCTTTCACTATGTTGCCATCCTGTGAGAATACGCATCCTAAGAACTTGAAACCGTCCACCTGTTCTACCTTTGTTCCTCCTATTTGGCACTCAATCCATTTATATCTCTTTCCCACTGACATTACTTTCGTTTTGGAGATGCTACACATTACTTAATCTAAATTATCCTGACAAACATACACACTCATGCCGGAGGGAGGACTCGAACCTCCGCCGGGACCAGCCGCACAGTCCATGACTGCAGCGCCTCAGACCGCTCGGCTAATCCCGAGCTGCCGCCCTTCATCGGTAATGCTGGAATTCAGTATAGTGTTGGCCCACTCTTAGCCTTGATGAAAGCTTCCACTCTCGCAGGCATACGTTCAGTCAGGTTCTGGAAGGTTTCTTGGGGAATGGCAGCCCACTCTTTACGGAGTGCTGCACTGAGGAGAGGTATCGATGTCGGTCTGTGAGGCCTGGCACTAACAAGGTGAGGCCGCCAATTGAGAAATTCAGATTCGATTCATACTGTGCATCATAAAAGCTCATGGCCAGAGGTGTAATGTGGCAAAGCACCAAGATGCACTTCTCAGCCATTGTCGAGAAAATCTACAGTTAAAAGAAACCGTTGCGGTGAAATACACTCTACGATTAATAATTTTCTACAGCGTCGTGGCGCAGCGGTAAGCGCTAGGGTTTGTAATCCGAAGGTCGCCGGATCGAATCTCCCGCCATACAATTTTTTTAACTATTAATGAATTGCTTACGCATGTTGGTGAAGGCGGATCGCTCTCCAATTGTACCGCCTCCATTTCTCCGTTTGTTTAACAGGGTGTACCAAAGCTCTCACGTCCGCACTGATTTTCGACGATGTTATAAGTTGCGCTAGGGAGCGCATCTACCTTCTTTCGAAGTTAGCAAGCAACTACGCTGTTATGCAGCGGCTCGTTTCGGTCCATTCAACATCTGTCCTTCAAGTGTAACGAGCGAGTAACGGAGTTTATATTTCATACCCGCCACATCAAATTTGTGTTCGTGGGGTTTCTATTCTAATTCGAACGTTTGACTTACGCTATAAGTATTCGTTTCGGAATATCGTTTCTACGTCTTCCGTTAACTATACGCGGTTAACATTATGAAAACAATTAATAACATTTGTGAAATACAACTTTGTTTGCGGAAAACATAATGATGTTCGAAGCCGTCAGTTTTTCCACGACAAACGACTTTCAACAACTTATTATATGCATAATTGTTGCACCTGATTGCCGGGAATTATATATATATATATATATATATATATATATATATATATATATATATATAATGTGTGTGTGTGTGTGTGTGTGTGTGTGTATACACATTTGAATTGCAAAAAACAAATACTAAAAAAAAAATGTTGCATGGCGCGAGATTAGATCCGGTGACCTTCGGATTACGAACCCGAGCGCTTACCGCTGCGCCACGACGCTGTAGAAATGTATTAATCATAGAGAGTATTTTACCGCAACGGTTTCTTTTAACTGTCGATTTTCTCTACAACGGCTGAGAAGTGCATCTTGGTGCTTTGCCACATTACACACCTCTGGCCATGAGCTTTTATTATGCGCAGTATGAATCGAATCTGAATTTCACAATTGGCGGCCTCCCCTTGTAAGTCGGCGTTCCAAAACATCCCAAAGATGTTCTGTAGGCTTCAGGTCAGGACTCTGTGCAGGCCAGTCCATTACAGGGATGTTATTGTCGTGTAACCTCTCCGCCACAGGCCGTGCATTACGATCAGGTGCTCGGTCGTGTTCGAAGATGCAATCGCCATCCCCGAATTGGTCTTCAAAAGTGAGAAGGAAGATGCGTAAAACGTCAATGTAGGCCTGTGCTGTGATAGTGCCACGCAAAACAACAAGGGGTGCAAGCCCCCTCCTTGAAAAACACGACCACACCGTAACACCACCGCCTCCGAATTTTACTGTTGGCACTACACACGCTGGCAGATGACGTTCACCGGGCATTCGCCATGCCCACACCCTGCCATCGAATCGCCACATTGTGTACCGTGATTCGTCACTCCCCACAACACTTTTTCACTGTTCAATCGTCCAATGTTTACGCTCCTTACACCAGGCGAGGCGTTCGTTGGCATTTACCGGCGTGATGTGTGGCTTATGAGCAGCCTCTCGACCACAAGATCCATAGTTTCTCACCTCCCGCCTGTGATAGTACTTGCAGTGGATATTGATGCAGTTTGGAATCCTTGTGTGACGGTCTGGATATACACTCCTGGAAATTGAAATAAGAACACCGTGAATTCATTGTCCCAGGAAGGGGAAACTTTATTGACACATTCCTGGGGTCAGATACATCACATGATCACACTGACAGAACCACAGGCACATAGACACAGGCAACAGAGCATGCACAATGTCAGCACTAGTACAGTGTATATCCACCTTTCGCAGCAATGCAGGCTGCTATTCTCCCATGGAGACGATCGTAGAGATGCTGGATGTAGTCCTGTGGAACGGCTTGCCATGCCATTTCCACCTGGCGCCTCAGTTGGACCAGCGTTCGTGCCGGACGTGCAGACCGCGTGAGACGACGCTTCATCCAGTCCCAAGCATGCTCAATGGGGGACAGATCCGGAGATCTTGCTGGCCAGGGTAGTTGACTTACACCTTCTAGAGCACGTTGGGTGGCACGGGATACATGCGGATGTGCATTGTCCTGTTGGAACAGCAAGTTCCCTTGCCGGTCTAGGAATGGTAGAACGATGGGTTCGATAACGGTTTGGATGTACCGTGCACTATTCAGTGTCCCCTCGACGATCACCAGTGGTGTACGGCCAGTGTAGGAGATCGCTCCCCACACCACGATGCCGGGTGTTGGCCCTGTGTGCCTCGGTCGTATGCAGTCCTGATTGTGGCGCTCACCTGCACGGCGCCAGACACGCATACGACCATCATTGGCACCAAGGCAGAAGCGACTCTCATCGCTGAAGACGACACGTCTCCATTCGTCCCTCCATTCACGCCTGTCGCGACACCACTGGAGGCGGGCTGCACGATGTTGGGGCGTGAGCGGAAGACGGCCTAACGGTGTGCGGGACCGTAGCCCAGCTTCATGGAGACGGTTGCGAATGGTCCTCGCCGATACCCCAGGAGCAACAGTGTCCCTAATTTGCTGGGAAGTGGCGGTGCGGTCCCCTACGGCACTGCGTAGGATCCTACGGTCTTGGCGTGCATCCGTGCGTCGCTGCGGTCCGGTCCCAGGTCGACGGGCACGTGCACCTTCCGCCGACCACTGGCGACAACATCGATGTACTGTGGAGACCTCACGCCCCACGTGTTGAGCAATTCGGCGGTACGTCCACCCGGCCTCCCGCATGCCCACTATACGCCCTCGCTCAAAGTCCGTCAACTGCACATACGGTTCACGTCCACGCTGTCGCGGCATGCTACCAGTGTTAAAGACTGCGATGGAGCTCCGTATGCCACGGCAAACTGGCTGACACTGACGGAGGCGGTGCACAAATGCTGCGCAGCTAGCGCCATTCGACGGCCAACACGGCGGTTCCTGGTGTGTCCGCTGTGCCGTGCGTGTGATCATTGCTTGTACAGCCCTCTCGCAGTGTCCGGAGCAAGTATGGTGGGTCTGACACACCGGTGTCAATGTGTTCTTTTTTCCATTTCCAGGAGTGTATGTCTCCCTATTATACGTTACGATACTCAAGTGTCGGCGGTCTCTGTCAGTCAACAGACGAGGTCGGCCTGTACGCTTTTGTGCTGTACGTGTCCCTTCACGTTTCCACTTCACTATCACATCGGAAACAGTGGACATAGGGGTGTTTAGGGGTGTGGAAATCTCGCGTAGAGACGTATGACGCAAGTCATACCCAATCACCTGACCGCTTTCGAAGTCCGTGAGTTCCGCGGAGCGCCCCATTCTGGTCTCTCACGATGTCTGATGACTACTGACGTCGCCGATATGGAGTATCTGGCAACACAATGCACCTAATACGAAAATCCAATTTCACGTCAGTATACATTTTATTGTCAGACTTTAGTTTTGTTATGGGAAGTAATTTTTAAAAAATTTTAACTAATGGCTGTACGTACCGCAATTCAGTCATCACATTGGCGACACTGGTTTAGTATGCGCACTAGCTAAAGTGCCCTCTGCTGGCACTAGTTTCGTGTATAAATACCAGACGCAGTCTCAGTATTACCAGCACGTACCATGTACTCACACGTTAAGTTGACGACCATGTACATCAGAATATTTTAATCGTATGTATGGCTGCTATACGTCCCTATAAACATTTTATACTTTTTTTATTTTATGTACCACTAGCGCTTGTTAGATTTAGCGGTAACTCATTGAACCTGTCGCTTAAACAATACTTAATTTTGTAACAGATCTGAAGATGGCAGTAGCCGAAATCGGCAATACAGTGTAAAAAATCTGTGTGAGCAAGACGGACTTATAAACTGATCCACATTATTGCTACTAATTGAGAAAAAGTAATTGTTCATAACTTATATAATCAATATTGGAGTCTCTCAAAATTGCGATAATAGTAATGGTGTTTTTGAAAATAATTTAGTTTGGTGAGGGGAAGAGAATCGAATAGTTCAGCTTTTTCCTCTCAGAAAATTTCATCAGGGGGTAATTACCTCCAGGTTGGAAACCGCTGGTCTATACTGCCATGAAGGTGGTAGTTGCGAAACAAAGCGCTTCATACAGCTATGTTGCTTTTGGAAACACCTCACATTCTAGTCTTCTGAATTATCGCAATTTTTATGATAATTTAAACGGTTATTGAGTGTTGAGTGCTGTTATTGTTATTCATGGTGTAGGATTTCCTCGAAAGTCGTACAGCACCAGGAGAGCTGTTGCTCCATCTTAGCTGTCGTGCTAATGTGTTGTGTTTTCAGTGTTTCCGATTTTTGGTCCATCCCCTGTACGCAGCTGCAGTCATGAGGAATTGTAAGTAGGCTGTTTAGGTTTTTATGTTGGTAACGCCACGTAGCGCTCTGTTTGAAAATCACTGACTGTGCTGTGTGCAGTCTGTGCCTGATTTGCATTGTTGGAATATTTGCTATTGTAGTGTTGGGCAGTTGGATGTGAACAGCGCGTAGCGTTGCGCAGTTGGAGGTGAGCTGCCAGCAGTGGTGGATGTGGGGAGAGAGATGGCGAAGTTTTGAGAGCGGATGATCTGGACGTGTGTCCATCAGAGAGATAAATTTGTAATACTGTATATCATGAACTGGTGTATATATATATCTGTTTTGAAGAACAATATAGTAATTCCAATCCCAAACAAAGCAGGTGTTGACAGATGTGAAAATTACCGAACTATCAGTTTAATAAGTCACAGCTGCAAAATACTAACGCAAATTCTTTGCAGACGAATGGAATAACTGGTAGAAGCTGACGTCGGCGAAGATCAGTTTGGATTCTGTACAAATGTTGAAACACGTGAGGCAATACTGACCCTACGACTTATCTTAGAAGAAAGATTAAGGAAAGACAAACCTACGTTTCTAGCTTTTGGAGACTTAGAGAAAGCTTTTGACGATGTTGATTGGAATACTCTCTTTCATATTCTGAAGATGGCAGGGGTAAAATACAGGGAGCGAAAGGCTATTTACAATTTGTACAGAAACCAGATGGCAGTTATAAGAGTTGAGGGGCATAACAGGGAAGCAGTGGTTGGGAAGGGAGTGAGACAGGGTTGTAGCCTATCCCCGATGTTATTCAATCGGTATATTGAGCAAGCAGTAAAGGAAACAAAAGAAGAGTTTGGAGTAGGTATTAAAATCCAGGGAGAAGAAATAAAAACTTTGAGGTTCGCCGATGACATTGTAATTCTGTCAGACAGCAAAGGACGTGGAAGAGCAGTTGAACGGAATGGACAGTGTCTTGAAAGGAGGGTATAAGATGAACATCAACAAAAGCAAAACGAGGATAATGGAATGTAGTCGAATTAAGTCGGGTCATGCCGAGGGAATTAGATTAGGAAATGAGACACTGGAAGTAGTAAATGAGTTTTGCTATTTGGGGAGCAAAATAACTGATGTTGGTCGAAGTAGAGAGGATGTAAAATGTAGACTGGCAATAGCAAGGAAAGCGTTTCTGAAGAAGAGAAATTAGTTAACATCGAATATAGATTTAAGTGTCGGCAAGTCGTTTCGGAAAGTATTTGTATGGGGTGTAGCCATGTGTGGAAGTGAAAGGTGGACGATAAATAGTTTGGACAAGAAGAGAATAGCAGCTTTTGAAATGTGATGCTACAGAAGAATGCTGAAGATTAGATGGGTACATCACATAACTAATGAGTAGGTACTGAATAGGATTGTGGAGAAGAGAAGTTTGTGGCACAACTTGACTAGAAGAAGGGATCGGTTGGTAGGACATGTTTTGAGGCATCAAGGGATGACCAATTTAGCATTGGAGGGCAGCGTGGAGGGTAAAAATGGTAGACGGAGACCAAGAGATGAATACACTAAGCAGATTCAGAAGGATGTAGGCTGCAGTAGGTACTGGGAGATGAAGAAGCTTACACAGGATAGAGTAGCATGGAGAGCTGCATCAAACCAGTCTCAGGACTGAAGACCACAACAACAACATATTTTGAACACTATTAAGGTAAATACATTGTTTGTTCTCCATCAAAATGTTTCATTTGCTAACTATGCCTATCAGTAGTTAGTGCCTTTAGTAGTTCAAATCTCTTATTTAGCTGCCAGTATTGGCGCTCCCTGTATTGCGGTAGTTCGAGTAACGAAGATTTTTGTGAGGTAACTGATTCATGAAAGGTATAGGTTATTGTTAGTCAGGGCCATTCTTTTGTAGTGATTATTTAAAGTCAGATTGCGTTGCGCTAAAAATATTGTGTGTCAGTTTAGTGTTGATCAGAAAAACTAAAGAGAGAAAGGTCTGAGTACGTTCAGTTTTGCTCAGCTGTTTGAAAATCAAACTACGTAGAGGTTTTCCAGCATTGTCAAAAATGGCTCAGAGCACTATCGGACTCAACATCTGAGGTCATCAGTCCCCTAGAACTAACCTAAGGACATCACGCACACCCATGCCCGAGGCAGGATTCGAACCTGCGACCGGAGCGGTCGCGCGGTTCCAGACTGAAGCGCCTAGAACCGCTCTGCCATCCCGGCCGGGGCAGCACTTTCATAAATTTTTTCTAAGCGGATGTTTCAGAATGTTGGAGCGAACGTCGTATCACCCCCATAGGGGGACAACATTAAGACGAACTAACGCCCGTTCTCGTTTCCCGCGCCCGGGTTCCCGGGTTCGATTCCCGGCGGGGTCAGGGATTTTCTCTTCCTCGTGAAGACCGGGTGTTGTGTGATGTCCTTAGGTTAGTTATGTTTAACCCCTTACCGCATAATGTGCCAGATATGGCACATACCACTTTTCTCTTAGTCAATCTCATATCTGAGAATATATTTCCAAACTGCATGTTGGGACAGATATGGCACACAGTCAAGAGCAGCTGTGCAAGTAGTGTATGCCATCTGTTGGGAGAGTAAGGAATTATGTGTTATGAATCTTTGCTTTGTGTTGCTAGCTGTTTACATCCAAGTTTGGTCACACAAACAGTTGCAATCAGGTACAGTAAACGATTGATTTCAGTGTTTATATTATTTGCAGAGGAAAAAGGACATCTGTGGACAGTTATAAAGAGGTAAGTTTATATATTTGTTCATTAGAATACATATAATACTAAAAAATAGGTCTGTGACGGATATGGCACAACATGCAGTCCGGTCCAATCGAGTACGTGGTTGAATTTTACCTAAGGAGGCAGCAATGAAGATGAATGGTCGAGGCAGCATGGAGGAAAAGATAGCAACAGTAGACGGTGTGCAACTGTCAGTAGTCTCCTGGTTTGATAATAAGTAGTCAACACTTTGTCAACTTACGTTGGATGCAAACCAGAAGGCGAGATCAAGAGGCTTTTCAGGGAGGAAAAAGAATATAAAATGGTACCTTGTCCACACTCTGTGATGATCTACAATGACTACATGGGGGGTGTCGATCTATTAGATTCTATGCTAGGATATTATAGAATTCAAATCAGATCAAAGAAATGGTACTTGAAGATATTCTTTCATCTAGTTGACTTGGCTTGTGTGAACAGCTGGCTGTTATGGAGAAGAAGAAATACGGACTACATGCCCCTTGTTGATTTCAAGGTCGCAGTTGCAGAGGCCCTCTGTAAAACTGGGAAATCCTTATCCAAGAAACGTGGTAGGCCAAGCAATGAAATACAAAAACAGCTTGACTGCAAGAAGAAGAGAGGCCCTACAGCAGATCATCCACAGCGTCAGGTGTGACTGGATGGGATACATCAAATGCCTATCTGGCTGGAAAACCGTGCTCGTTGCAAGTATCCAGAATGCAAGGGAAAATCCTATATAGCGTGTATGAAGTGCAGTACAACATTGTGCTTGAATAAGGAGAGAAATTGGTTCATCAAGTTTCATAATGAATAGAGAAAAATGGAAACAGAATGTGTGTTATTTTCTCAAAATCTGTGTATTGTAATGAATAGAAAGTGTAATTGTTTTACATAAATACAGTTCTGCTAGTTCATGTACGTATCTTACTGTGTATTTTCCACATTGTGCATCATCAATCCCAAAACTGGTATCACATGGTATTAGCCGTTACTGCATGCTGTCCCATATATGGCACAAACCCTTAATTCTAACATAACCGCCCATAGATAAGATTTAGAATTTTTTAAGCGTTTTTTTTATGAAATCAGAACATAGAACATAACATGTAACATTTTTTTCAGAAAAATAAAAAAAATCATGCAGTAAGGGGTTAAGTCGTTCTAAGTTCTAGGGGACTGATGACCACAGATGTTAAGTCCCATAGTACTCAGAGCCATTTGAACTGAACTAACGCCCGCACAGAGGCATTTGTGCAATATTCTTGTCGCGTTCCATGCGAGAACGGGGCCGAAGAAACGCTAGCCTCTGCTATACACTTGGCAGTGGCGTGTCTGTGTCTGTGTGTGTGTGTGTGTGTGTGTGTGTGTGTGTGTGTGTGTGTGTGTGTGGATGCAGGTGGCGAGATGCTGGGGAGAAAGGTGATGGTAGCGCTCGGAGTGGCAGAACGTCTCCTGTGGGGGAAGGGTGGGAGGGAGCCGACCCAGCTCGCTAGCAGCGGCAGCCGCGCTCCGTGAGTCACGCTGGATAATTCCAGTCCCGTCCAGCCGGCACACAGCCACCGCCGCCGCCTCCAAGGTCAACGACCCGCGGCCGGCGCGCCGGCTGTGCAGCTCGCTCCAGCAACGTACTCCAGCTACACCTCTCCAGCCGCCGTACGTACCGGAGGTGGGTCGTTCGCAAAGGTACGGTTCACTGAACCGAACGGAAGGATCGCGAATCCGCGCTTGCGCAGGAGAGGGCAAAGACGTTAATCTTTAAGAAGGTATTAGCGACCATAATGTCGTTGTGGCTCATATGTCAGAGGAAGGAAATAAAAGCGTCATTAATGAATATCTTCATTGTCTGCTCCAAACATTCACCGCGGGACACAAAGATATGGAGCATCTTTGGTCGGAATTTAAAGGTATTGTCCACCACGTGCTAGAGAACTACACTACTGGCCATAAAAATTGCTACACCACGAAGATGACATGCTACAGACGCGAAATTTAACCGACAGGAAGAAGATGCTGTGATACGCAAATGATTAGCCTTTCAGAGCATTCACACAAGGTTGGCGCCGGTGGCGACACCTACAACGTGCTGACATGAGGAAAGTTTCCAACCGATTCCTCATACACAAACAGCAGTTGACCGGCGTTGCCTGGTGAAATGTTGTTGTGATGCCTCGTGTGAGGAGGAAAAATGCGTACCATCACAAGGTCGGATTGTAGCCTATCGCGATGATTTCGGTTTATCGTATCGCGACATTGCTGCTCGCGTTGGTCGAGATCCAATGACTGTTAGCAGAATATGGAATCGGTGGGTTCAGGAGGATAATACGGAACGCCGTGCTGCGTCCCAACGGCCTCGTATCACTAGCAGTCGAGATGACAGGCATCTTATCCGCATGGCTGTAACGGATCGTGCAGCCACGTCTCGATCCCTGAATCAACAGATGGGGACGTTTGCAAGACAACAACCATCTGCACGAACAGTTCGATCACGTTTACAGCAGCACGGACTACCAGCTCGGAGACCAGGGCTGCGGTTACCCTTGACGCTGCATCACAGACAGGAGCGCCTGCGATGGTGTACTCAACGACGAACCTGGGTGCACGAATGGCAAAACGTCATTTTTTCGGATGAATCTAGACTCTGTTTACAGCATCACGATGGTCGCATCCCTGTTTGCCGACATCGCGGAGAACGCACATTGGAAGCGTGTATTCGTCATCGCCATACTGGCGTATCACCCGGCGTGATGGTATGGGGTGCCATTGGTTACACGTCTCGGTCACCTCTTGTTCGCACTGACAGCACTCTGAACAGTGGGCGTTACATTTCAGATTTGCTACGACCCGTGGCTCTACCGTTCATTCGATCCCTGCGAAACCCTACATTTCAGCAGGATAATGCACGACCGCATGTTGCAGGTCCTGTACGGGCCTTTCTCGATACAGAAAATGTTCGACTGCTGCCCTGGCCAGCACATTCTCCAGATCTCTCACCAATTGAAAACGTCTGGACAATGGTGGACGAGCAACTGGCTCGTCACAATACGCCAGTCACTACTCTTGATGAACTGTGGTATCGTGTTGAAGGTGCACGGGCAGCTGTACCTGTACACGCCATCCGAGCTCTCTGACTCAATGCCCTGGAGTATCAAGGCCGTTATGACGGCCAGAGGTGGTTGTTCTGGGTACTGATTTCTCAGGCTCTATGCACCCAAATTGCGTGAAAATGTAATCACATGTCAGTTCTAGTATAATATATCTGTCCAATGAATACCCGTTTATCATCTGCATTTCTTCTTGGTGTAGCAATTTTAATGGCCAGTAGTGTATGGGCCTAGCCAAAGTATAGGGGAGGGAAACGATCCACCTCGGTTCAACAAACACATTAGGAAGTTGCTGAGAAAGCAGAGAATTTCACACAGTCGTTTTAAACGTAGTCACTACCCCGTCGACAAACAGAAATTATGCGAAATGAAAGCAGCTGTAAGAAGGACAACGAGAGATTCTTTTAACGAATTTGAAAGCAATGTACAGGTATTCGTGTGAAACAAGGAAGTCGAGTGATTGTCAAAAAATGGACGAAAAATAATTTCGTGTGGTGATTAAACATTACTTTATGAAAGCCAAACGCCTCAGGAGACTAAAGAGAAGCTTGATACACGTTACGGTGACTCTGCACCTTCGATTAGAACAGTTTAGAAGTGGTTTCAAAAGTTTCGGAGTGGCCATATGGGCACAAGTGGTGCTGAACGTTCTGGACGCCCTGTGGAGGTTACGACTACAGAAATCATTGATAAAATCCGTGATATGGTGATGGATGACACAACCTTTAATGTGCGTGAGATTGCTAGTGGGCATCTCTAATGTACGGGTACATAATATTTTGCATAAACATTGGGACGCGAGAAAGCTATTTGCAAGATGGGTTCCGCGATTGCTCACGCTTTACCAAAAACGGAATCGTGTGAAGTGTGGCAAGGATGGTTTGCAGATGTTCAGGAAGAATCCGCAGGATTTCGAGCGGTCACTCTGGATAAAACATGGCTACATTACTATACCCCTGAGACCAAACAACAATCTAAACAATGTGTTACCGAGGGAGAATCTGCACCAAAAAAGACGAAGATCAGTCCTTCGGCAGGAAAGGTTATGGCGACTGTCTTTTGGGATTCGCAGGGGATAATCCTCATCGACTATCCAGAAAAGGGTAAAACTATCATTCCCCTGTGTATTCATCGATACTGGACCATTTGAAAACCGAGCTGCAAGAAAAACGTCGGTGATTGGACCGCAAAAGAGTCCTTCTCCATCACGACAATGCACCAGCACACACCTCAGCAGTTGTGGTCACAAAATTAATGGAAATAGGATTCCAACTCGTTTCACATCCCCCCTGTTCTCCAGACTTGGCTCCCTCGGACTACTATTTGTTCCCCAATTTGAAGAAATGGCTGGCGGGACAAAGATTTTATTCAGACGAGGAGGTGATTGTAGCAACTAATAGTTATTTTGTAGACTTGGACAATTCCTATTATTCGGAAGGGATCAAAAAATTAGAACGTTGCATGAAGTGTACACTCCTGGAAATGGAAAAAAGAACACATTGACACCGGTGTGTCAGACCCACCATACTTGCTCCGGACACTGCGAGAGGGCTGTACAAGCAATGATCACACGCACGGCACAGCGGACACACCAGGAACCGCGGTGTTGGCCGTCGAATGGCGCTAGCTGCGCAGCATTTGTGCACCGCCGCCGTCAGTGTCAGCCAGTTTGCCGTGGCATACGGAGCTCCATCGCAGTCTTTAACACTGGTAGCATGCCGCGACAGCGTGGACGTGAACCGTATGTGCAGTTGACGGACTTTGAGCGAGGGCGTATAGTGGGCATGCGGGAGGCCGGGTGGACGTACCGCCGAATTGCTCAACACGTGGGGCGTGAGGTCTCCACAGTACATCGATGTTGTCGCCAGTGGTCGGCGGAAGGTGCACGTGCCCGTCGACCTGGGACCGGACCGCAGTGACGCACGGATGCACGCCAAGACCGTAGGATCCTACACAGTGCCGTAGGGGACCGCACCGCCACTTCCCAGCAAATTAGGGACACTGTTGCTCCTGGGGTATCGGCGAGGACCATTCGCAACCGTCTCCATGAAGCTGGGCTACTGTCCCGCACACCGTTAGGCCGTCTTCCGCTCACGCCCCAACATCGTGCAGCCCGCCTCCAGTGGTGTCGCGACAGGCGTGAATGGAGGGACGAATGGAGACGTGTCGTCTTCAGCGATGAGAGTCGCTTCTGCCTCGGTGCCAATGATGGTCGTATGCGTGTTTGGCGCCGTGCAGGTGAGCGCCACAATCAGGACTGCATACGACCGAAGCACACAGGGCCAACACCCGGCATCATGGTGTGGGGAGCGATCTCCTACACTGGCCGTACACCACTGGTGATCGTCGAGGGGACACTGAATAGTGCACGGTACATCCAAACCGTCATCGAACCCATCGTTCTACCATTCCTAGACCGGCAAGGGAACTTGCTGTTCCAACAGGACAATGCAGGTCCGCATGTATCCCGTGCCACGCAACGTGCTCTAGAAGGTGTTAAGTCAACTACCCTGGCCAGCAAGATCTCCGGATCTGTCCCCCATTGAGCATGTTTGGGACTGGATGAAGCGTCGTCTCACGCGGTCTGCACGTCCAGCACGAACGCTGGTCCAACTGAGGCGCCAGGTGGAAATGGCATGGCAAGCCGTTCCACAGGACTACATCCAGCATCTCTACGATCGTCTCCATGGGAGAATAGCAGCCTGCATTGCTGCGAAAGGTGGATATACACTGTACTAGTGCCGACATTGTGCATGCTCTGTTGCCTGTGTCTATGTGCCTGTGGTTCTGTCGGTGTGATCATGTGATGTATCTGACCCCAGGAATGTGTCAATAAAGTTTCCCCTTCCTGGGACAATGAATTCACGGTGTTCTTATTTCAATTTCCAGGAGTGTATAAGACTAAAAGGAGACTGGGTCGAAAAATAAAAAAGGTTTACCCCAAACACGTAAGTAGTTTTTATCTTTGCACGGACTTTTCAAACGCCCCTCGTACATCTATTTCAGAATCGCGGTCGAGTTGTGCAGACTTGGATAACCTTAAAGCATGTTAAGCAGAGCAAATACTGAAAGTGCACATACCTTAATTCGGTATTTCTTAGAAGGAGCGCCGGCCGAAGTGGCCATGCGGTTGTAGGCGCTGCAGTCTGGAATCGCGAGACCACTACGGTCGCAGGTTCGAATCCTGCCTCGGGCATGGATGTGTGTGACGTCCTTAGGTTAGTTAGGTTTAACTAGTTCTAAGTTCTAGGGGACTAATGACCTCAGAAGTTGAGTCCCATAGTGCTCAGAGCCATTTGAACCTTTAGAGAGTGTAGCCGAAGGGCGTCGTCGAATTCATCAGGCCAACATCTCCTTCGTTAAACTCAGTAAAAACTAGAAATGTAAAATAGTAAAAACAGATAAGAGAATTCACCAGTGATCGCACACTCACAAGGGAACCTCCCCAGCGCACCCCCCTCAGATTTAGTTTTAAGTTGGCACAGTGGACAGGCCTTGAAAAGCTGAACACAGATCAATCGAGAAAACAGGAAGAAGTTGTGTGAAAGTATGAAAAAATAAGCAAAATATACAAACTGAGTAGTCCATGCGGAGGATATGCAACATCAAGGATACTCTAAGCTCAGGAGCGCCGTGGTCTCGTGGTTAGCGTGAGCAGCTGCGGAATGGGAGCTCCTTGGTTGAAGCCTTCACTCGAGTGAAAAGTTTATTTACTTTATTTTCGCAAAGTTATGATCTGTCCGTTCGTTCATTGACGTCTCTGTTCACTGTATTAAGTTTCGTTTTGCGACCGCACCGCAAAACCGTGCGATTAGTAGACGAAAGGGCGTGCCTCTCCAATGGGAACCGAAAACATTTGATCGCAAGGTCATAGGTCAACCGATTCCTCCACAGGAAAACACATGTGATATATTCTATACGACACTGGTGACGGCATGTGCGTCACATGACAGGAATATGTTGTCGACCCACCTAACTTCTACACCTGGCGAATGGGTCAAAAGATTCTTCTACCTTGCCTGATTTAGGTTTTCTTGTGGATGTGATAATTACTCCCAAAAAAGTGATGCAAACATAAGAGTTTGTCACATTAACTGCAACAAATGTATACAACAGTCTCACAGTCGCACAGTTTTCCCTGTGTTCTGTCAAAACATATGTTTTTAACGTTTTCAAATTTTTCCGTGTGTAGACCGTCAAATCCTGCATATGTCCTAGCAATTCTGAACAAGTCCTGGAATTTTGGAGAACGAAGTTGATATGTGTGAGTACCTAAACTTTGATAATTGACACACGATCACGTAAACAATACTGGTCTGTGTACCTGTGCAGCCTGGCAAAATAATTGTCGGAAAATAAAAAACTAAACTTCTCACTCGAGGGAAGACTTGAAGCAAGGACCTCTCGTTCCGCGGCTGCTCACGCTAACCACGGGACCACGGCGCTCCTGAGCTCACATTATCCTTGATGTTGCCTATCTTGGGCATGAACTACTCAGTTTGTATATTTTATTTTTTTCATAGTTCCACACAACTTCTTCCTGTTTTCTCGAGTGATCTGTGTTCAGTTTTTCAAGGCCTATCCACTGTGCCAACTTATAACTAAATCTGAGGGGGGTGCGATGGGGAGGTTTCCTTGTCAGAAATACAATCACATTGCCGAAGCCTTACGATAAGGCCTTACCTTTCTAGATGGACGTGAGTGACTCCAAGACCTGCATAACGCGTTCCCGATGACAGGAGCGAGTAACAGAATAAGATGGGGCTCAGGTAGTAAGTGTAATGCACCACAGCGTAGTGTGCTAGTACTGACGCCTAATACAGAATCACCTCAGTAGGCGGCGCTGACACGCAGCTGCTGGTAAGAATGAGAGATCGTAAACTGGATATACATAGCCACTAAAGCTTTATAAATGTAATGCACATAAAACATTAATAAGACGCAATTACTAGGAGCAACAACTGTGCAGTAACTTGACCTAAAATTTGACGAAGTACACTGCTGGCCATTAAAACTGCTACACCACGAAGATGACGTGCTACAAACGCGAAATTTAACCGACAGGAAGAAGATGCTGTGATACGCAAATGATTAGCTTTTCAGAGCATTCACACAAGGTTGGCGCCGGTGGCGACACCTACAACATGCTGACATGAGGAAAGTTTCTAACTGATTTCTCATACACAAACAGCAGTTGACCGGCGTTGCCTGGTGAAACGTTGTTGTGATGCCTCGTGTAAGGAGGAGAAATGCGTACCCTCACGTTTCCGACTTTGATAAAGGTCGGATTGCAGCCTATCGCTATTGCGGTTTATCGTATCGCGACATTGCTGCGCGCGTTGGTCGAGATCCAATGACTGTTAGCAGAATATGAAATCGGTGGGTTCCGGAGGGTAATACGGAACGCCGTGCTGCATCCCAACGGCCTCGTATCACTAGCAGTCGACATGACAGGCATCTTATCCGCACGGCTGTAACGGATCGTGCAGCCACGTCTCGATCCCTGAGTCAACAGATGGGGACGTTTGCAAGACAACAGCCAACTGCACGAACAGTTCGACGACGTTTGCAGCAGCATGGACTATCAGCTCGGAGACCGTGGCTTCGGTTACTCTTGACGCTGCATCACAGACAGGAGCGCCTGCGATGGTGTACTCTACGACGAACCTGGTTGCAGGAATGGCAAAAGTCATTTTTTCGGACGAATCCAGGTTCTGTTTGCAGCATCACGATGGTCCCATCCGTGTTTGGCGACGTCGCGGTGAACGCACATTGGAACCGTGTATTCGTCATCGCCATACTGCCGTATCGCCCGGTGTGACAGTATGAGGTGCCATTGGTTACACGTCTCGGTCACCTCTTGTTCGCATTGCCGGCACTTTGAACAGTGGACGTTACATTTAACATGTGTTACGACCCGTGGCTCTACCCTTCATTCGATCCCTGCGAAACCCTACATTTCAGCAGGATAATGTACGACCGCATCTTGCTGGTCCTGTACGGGCCTTTTTGGATACAGAAAATGTTCGACTGCTGCTCTGGCCAGCACATTCTCCAGATCTCTCACCAACTGAAAACGTCTGGTCTATGGTGGCAGAGTAACTGGCTAGTCACAATACGCCAGTCACTACTCTTGATGAACTGTGGTATCGTGTTGAAGCTGCACAGGCAGCTGTACCTGTACACGCCATCCATGCTCTTTTTGACTCAATCTCCAGTCGTATCGAGGCCGTTATTAAGGCCAGAGGTGGTTGTTCTGGGTACTGATTTCTCAGGATCTAGCACCCAAACTCCGTGAAAATGTAATCGCATGTCAGTTCCAGTATAATATATTTGTCCAATGAATACCCATGTATCATGTATATTTCTTCTTGGTGTAGCAATTTTAACGGCCAGTAGTGTAAAATACAAATGAACGCGGCAGATTCCAAATGAGAAAACAGAGCATATAATACAACACACAGATGCAGTGCCGAAACTGATTTTACATATCATATATCATTAGAACGAGAACATTAAAAACACAGGACCGTAATTTCAGATGAAGAGACCCCACCTCCCCACTATAACACGCAATACTGCGTCATTCGGAGCTAGAACTTCTACCAACAAGAAAACCCTTTTTGTAGAAAATACAAATGAAATTATCACGCTTAAAGGATACACACCAACGTGGAACACGGACGTAATGCGGGTGAACTTTTCCCCATTTCCATTTCATAGCTACATTAAACTGTGTAAAATGCGTCGACATTTAAATCGACAAACTCGTATCATATTTGAGTCTAAACCCCAAAGTGGCTTGTCCAACAAGACGACATATGGCCAGAGAGAAACTGCGCTGATATTTAGGCAGAATTCCGACAGGCCCAGGATTACATTAATAAGCGTTACCATAAGGCTTCGGCAATATCATTGCATTTCTGAGTGTCCAATCACTGGTGAATTCTCTTATCTGTTTTTACTATTTTACATTTCTAGTTTTTACTGAGTTTAACGAAGGCGATGTAGGCCTGATGTATTCGACAACTCCTTTCGGCTACACTGTCTAAAGGATCGTTCTAAGAAATACCGAATTAAGGTATTTTCTCTTACAGTATTTAATCTGCTTAGGTTATCCAAGTCTGCGATCGCGATTCTTAAATAGACGTGTTTGTCCTCTGTTTTCTATGTAGATCAACCTGAAGATGCCTAAATAAGGTGAAACGCGTAGTTGAAAAATAAAAAAAACTAAAATTGCAACCGAGACTGTTTTCAACAAACACATCTCAAAGAATTTTCATTCCCGCGTCAGAAGTGCCAAGCATCGTCGCCAGAGTGCAGCTTGGTCGCACGAAGTGAAAATGGCGACTCCACAGCAACCTGCGCAAGCAGTAGTGTGGTTTGCAGAAACAAATTCGCCGATTACTGTGCAAAGAAATTATCGTCGTGTGTATGAATGTGATCTGGCTGATGTGAAAACAATTAAGGAATGGTTTAGGAAGTTTCTGGCAACAGGATGTGTTCTGAAACACACTGGCGGTGCACTTTACGTAGTTTCAGAAGAGATAGTGGAGGACATCAGACAAACGTTTCTCAGAAGTCAATTCGTCAAGAATCTCGGTAACTTGATGTACCTCGTTCAACACTGCATTGTGTAGTTCACCAGCGTCTTCGTATGTGTGCTTACAAAGTGCCAATTCTGCAGCATCTGACGCCGAACGACAAACCACGCCGACAACAATTTGCTGCGGATATGCTGCAGCGTATTGATACGGATGCCAGCTTCCTGGAAAGATATTTATACTCAGATTGTGACGGTATGTCACATAAATGGATATTTGGAGAAAGGGAAAAAGAGGTTTTTGCTTGTGTCACGTGTGAATTATAAATTATTTCAAGACTGTGTATATGTGTACGATGTATAAGAAAGATGAAAAAAGTTGAATACCACCACCAAAAATCACAAACAACGACGTGATATAGAAAAGAACATTCTTTTTATCTGTGTAATGAAAATGAACATGACCACAGACTATTACTTTATTGAAAGCTCTCCTCTTTTGTTTCGTCTAGCGGTAGGCCGCCATTGTAGTGCTGTCTGATAATTAACGTAGGTTTTACCTGTATTTTAGTAAAATATAGTTGTTATTAGAAAGTGTGTATGTTGTCGACCCACCTAACTTGTACACTTGGCGAATGGGTAAAAAGATTCTTCTACCTTGCCCAATTTAGGTTTTCTTGTGGATGTGATAATCACTCCCAAAAAAGTGATGAAAACATAAGAGTTTGTCACATAAATTGAAAATAAAAAATTAAAGTTTATACTCGATGGAAGATTTGAACCAATGGCCTTTTGTTCCGCAGCTGCTCACGTTACCACGAGACCACGGCGCTCATGCGTTCCCAGTGTCCTTGATGTTGCCTATCTTGCACATGGACTACTCAGTTTGTATATTTTGCTTATTTTTTCACAGTTCCATACAACTTCTTCCTGTTTTCTCAATTGATCTGTGTTCAGTTTTTCAAGGCCTATCCACTGTGCCAACTTATAACTAAATCTGAGGGGGGTGCGATGGGGAGGTTCCCTTGTGAGTATGCAGTATAGATATATTCATATTCAAATATGGTGCTCGTTTGTAGTTCTGAAAATGAAATAGCATTAAGCGGATTATAACACGTGTCACCAGAGTGATATTTTCACTCTGCAGCGGAGTGTGCGCTGATATGAAACTTCCTGGCAGATTAAAACTGTGTCCCCGACCGAGACTCGAACTCGGGACCTTTGCCTTTCGCGGGCAAGTGCTCTACCAACTGTGTTTTAATCTGCGAGGAAGTTTCATATCAGCGCACACTCCGCTGCAAAGTGAAAATCTCATTCTGGAAACATCCCCCAGGTTGTGCCTAAGCCATGTCTCTGCAATATCCTTTCTTCTAGGAGTGCTAGTTCTGCAAGGTTCGCAGGAGAGCTTCTGTAAAGTTTGGAAGGTAGGAGGCGAGGTACTGGCAGAAGTAAAGCTGTGAGGACGGGGCGTGAGTCCTGCTTGGGTAGCTCAGTTGGTAGAGCACTTGCCCGCGAAAGGCAAAGGTCCCGAGTTCGAGTCTCTGTCCGGCACACAGATCTGCCAGGAAGTTTCACATTTCATGTCAGATAGGAAAGATTGGTAGTAATTGGAATAGGCAAGAAATCTGCATTTATATATATATATAAGAAATACCGACATTTTGATATATCGATACTTTTTCCTCATCCCTATCCTATGGGACCGACCTCTTCTCCCAAACAAAGTGTCAGAATACATAGCGAGAGGAGTGTTACGAGAATGGAAATCGAAGCGACACCTCCAGTAGCGGCGCAAGTTCGATCTCCTCCAGGATTCTGAGTTCAGAATATGCTCTAGGACCGTAGAACGGTGGACATGAGCCATCTACATTTATACTCCGCAAGCCACCCAACGGTGTGTGGCGGAGGGCACTTTACGTGCCACTGTCATTACCTCCCTTTCCTGTTCCAGTCGCGTATGGTTCGCGGGAAGAACGACTGTCTGAAAGCCTCCGTGCGCGCTCTAATCTCTCTAATTTTACATTCGTGATCTCCTCGGGAGGTATAAGTAGGGGGAAGCAATATATTCGATACCTCATCCAGAAACGCACCCTCTCGAAACCTGGCGAGCAAGCTACACCGCGATGCAGAGCGCCTCTCTTGCAGAGTCTGCCACTTGAGTTTGTTAAACATCTCCGTAACGCTATCACGCTTACCAAATAACCCTGTGACGAAACGCGCCGCTCTTCTTTGGATCTTCTCTATCTCCTCCGTCAACCCGATCTGGTACGGATCCCACACTGATGAGCAATACTCAAGTATAGGTCGAACGAGTGTTTTGTAAGCCACCTCCTTTGTTGATGGACTACATTTTCTAAGCACTCTCCCAATGAATCTCAACCTGGTACCCGCCTTACCAACAATTAATTTTATATGATCATTCCACTTCAAATCATTCCGCACGCATACTCGCAGATACTTTACAGAAGTAACTGCTACCAGTGTTTGTTCCGCTATCATATAATCATACAATAAAGGATCCTTCTTTCTGTGTATTCGCAATACATTAAATTTGTCTATGTTAAGGGACAGTTGCCACTCCCTGCACCAAGTGCCTATCCGCTGCAGATCTTCCTGCATTTCGCTACAATTTTCTAACGCTGCAACTTCTCTGTATACTACAGCATCATCCGCGAAAAGCCGCATGGAACTTCCGACACTATCTACTAGGTCATTTATATATATTATGAATAGCAATGGTCCCATAACACTCCCCTGTGGCACGCCAGAGGTTACTTTAACGTCTGTAGACGTCTCTCCATTGATAACAACATGCTGTGTTCTGTTTGCTAAAAACAAGCCATACTGTGCTCTATGTGATTCTGTGCCATCTCCCTACTGCGACTTTGTGACCCAGTATCACAGAGCTGTTGGCTACGCAAGAGGTTCTCGATAAAGATAAGGTTATACCTGCTGAAGCATCTACAGAGATTAAGGCTGTCAATAAGGCTTCGTTCGCTGGAAACCGATCATTCTTAGCCAAGTCCGAAAAATAAATGTTTCTCTGATTCTCCTGAAAGTGAAAGGTATCTGGAGCTCGCTATTGGTGACGGAAATGTGTTTCATCGAATGACAACAAATACAGATGGCCTCTTTGAGAATATCCACATTCAAACTGTCATCGATGACCACAATAAAGTTGTAGCAACAAAGGTTTTCTAAGTAAAAAAAGGCCAATTAAAACATGCTGAAACTCTTACATGTTCAGTAAAGTAGTCCAAGAAGCAGTAACATCTGAAGAAAAAAAACGCGACACGCCGGCCGCTGTGGCCGAGCGGTTCGAAGCGCTTCAGTCCTCAACCGCACTACTGCTACGGCCGCAGATTCGAATCCTGCCTCGGGCATGGATGTGTGTGATGTCCTTAGTTAGGTTTAAGTAATTCTAAGTCTAGGGGACTGATGACCTCAGATGTTAAGTCCCATAGTGCTTAGAGCCATCTGAACCATTTGAAAACTCGAAACATTTAGCTCTTGCTATGAACAGATACAGGTACAAGTTTGTTTGCGTGCCCATCCTCCGCAGCAAGGACAGAAATATTTGTTTTGAAAATGAAAACCGCCTTCTGTTGCTGCACTGTAATTTATTTTTCCCAGGCGCGTTTCGCCTCTAAGGCGTCTTCAGTGGGATGTAGAACGATGCAGTTTTGTTCTTATATGTGTTGTTTTTAGATTATCAAACAGTACACTTCGTGTTTTTCTCACATAGACATGTAATTACTGACAATTAGTCATGTTTGTGGTTGGCGTGCGCGTTTCCCCCATCTAATCTGGAAGTCGCACTAGCACTTAATTTACGAAAAATACAAACATTTTAGTATCCCGAACTCTTGGCTTTTCACGCTGTTCATCTTGTATACGTTTATTATTCTGATGCATTCCGTCACCAGTTATAAGTTATTTGTTCGAAAACTGTGCTTGCAAAGACGTGCCGTCCCGGCCGGTGTGGCCGAGAGGATTTAGGCGCTTCAGTCCGGAACAGCGCAACCGCTACGGTCGCAGGTTCAAATCCTGCCTCGGGCATGGATGTGTTTGATGTCCTTAGGTTAGTTAGGTTTAAGTAGTTCTACGTTCTAGGGGACTCATGACCTCACATGTTAAGTCCCATAGTGCTCACAGCCATTTGAACCGTTTTCAAAAATACGGCAAGACCTTCAGAGGTTGTGGTGGTCCAGACTGCTGTACACACCGGTACCTCTAATACCCAGCAGCACGTCCTCTTGCACTGATGCGTACCTGTATTCGTTGTGGCTTACTATCCACAAGTTCATCAAGGCACTGTTGGTCCAGATTGTCCCACTGCTCAACGGCGATTCGGCTTAGTTCCCTCAGAGTCCTTGGTGCGTCACGTCATCCATAAACAGCACTTCTCCATCTATCCCAGGCATTTTCGATAGGGTTCATGTCTGGGAAACATGCATGTCACTCTAGTCGAGCGATGTCTTTATCCTGAAGGAAGTCATTCACACGATGTGCACGATGGGGGCGCGAATTGTCGTCCATGAAGACGAATGCCTCGCCAATATGCTGCCGATATGGTTGCACTATCTGTCGGAGGATGGCATTCACGTATCGTACAGCCGTTATGGCGCTTTCCGTGATCACCAGCGGCATACTTCGGCCCCACATAATGCCACCCCAAAGATTAGGGAACCTCCACCTTGCTGCACTCGCTGGACGGTGTGTCTAAGGCGTTCAGCCTGGCTGGGTTGCCGCTAAAAACGTCTCCGACGATTGTCTGGTTGAAGGCATATGCGACACTCATCGGTGAAGAGAACGCAATGCGACTCCTGAGCGGTCCATTGGCCATGTTGTTGGGCCCATCTGTACCGCGCTGCACGGTGTCGTGGTTGCAAAGAGGGACCTCGGCATGGCCGTCGGCAGTGAAGTTGCGCATCATGCAGCGTATTGCGCACAGTTTGAGTCGTAACACGACGTCCTGTGGCTGCACTAAAACCATTATTCAACATGGTGGCGAAGCTGTCACGGTTCCTCCGAGCCATAATCCGTAGGTAGCGGTCATCCACTGCAGTGGTAGCCCTTGGGCGGCCTGAGCGAGGCATGTCATCGACAGTTCCTGTCTCTCTGTATCTCCTCCACGTCTGAACAACATCGCTTTGGTTCACTCCGAGGCACTTGGACACTTCCCTTGTTGAGAGCCCTTCCTGGCACAAAGTAACAATGCGGACGCGATCGAACCACGGTACTGACCGTCTAGCCATGGTTGAACTACAGACAACACGAGCCGTGTACCTCCTTGCTGGTGGAATGACTGGAACTCACTGGCTGTTGGACCCCCTCCGTCCAATAGGTGCTGCTCATGCGTGGTTGTTTACATTTAGGGCGAGTTTAGTGACATCTCTGAACAGTCAAAGGAACTGTATCTGTGATACAATATCCACAGTCAACGTCTGTCTTCAGGAATACTGGGAACCGGGGTGATACAAAACTGTTGAATATGAATGTAATACCTGTGAGAAAGTGGTTGCTCAACTAGAAAAAAAAAAAAAAAAAAAAAAGCAGCCGTGTACTTAATAGCTACATCGCTGTAACGGGTAATGAAATGAAGACCCAATACCCGCTACAGTGGGACCGTGGAATGGTTCCATTCAAAAGTAAATTTCATCTGCGTCAAGAAATTCATTCCACTGAAACTGACCTCGGAGTATTGTCCCCACTTACTTCTCATACGACTGCACAGACGAGTGAAATAGATTTAGTGCCAAAGGCACTGGAGAAAGCTAAAATACACTCAAAAGTTTTAACAGGTCCCGATGCAGTCCCTATTAGATTCTGTGCCAAATTTGCGGCTGAATTAGTCCGTCTAACCATAATATACAGCTGATCCCTCGAGCAAATAACTGACCGCAGTCTTTGGAAGAAAACACTCATACACCAATTCACAAAAAATGCAACAGATGTGATGCATAAAACTACCGAATAATGTCCTTGTTGAAACTTCGTGGCAGATTAAAACGGTGTGCCGGACCGAGACTCGAACTCGGGACCTTTGCCTTTCCCGGCAGGGGCTTGGGTAGCTGTTGGTATAGCACTTTGTGGGGCGGCGGGTGGAATTATTGTTGTTAAATATATGTAGAATGTTATGTAGAAAAGATGCATTTCCCGGCCGATTAACCATATGTGGGGCGGCGGGTAGAATTAATTGTTGTTAAATGTTCCTATTATTTATGCAGTCTTATGCAGTTCTCAACACTGGCTCTCTAACTACAATATTGGCATCCAGAAAGTGATTAGCAAAACGTGAAGCCTGTAATTAGAATTCCTAGTGGCCACTTCATCTGAGAAATACATTTATAGCTGCAGCTTATAGCTCTGAGGAATTAGGAGATTGTCTGGGATTCATAATCAAAAGCGATTCTCTCTAAAATGTTCACTATATTCTGAAAGTCACAGACCAAAAAGAATCCACACAGTCCAACTACCAGAGCAGTTCAGAGTCTAATGCGCTGATGCAACTATAACTGTTCCAATTAAATGTTTAAGTGAATCCTCGTCATAATTTGATGATTAGGTTCATCAAACGCCACGCTAAATAATGGTAGAATGTCTATCCCGAGGCGGCACGTGAAAATACGACATACGCAAACTGAAGATAGATAATTAAAGTCATCCCAGAATTAACACTTCACTCGAAAATGATTTCATGGTTACGCGTATCCCGAGTAGCATACTACGGCATCCGAGGCTGTTTATAGCAATGATACCGACGCGACGCGACTCCCGGCACAGGTGGTGTGCTATTCAGCGTCTGGAGAGAACTGGGGCCTTTTTCTCTCGCGTAGCGTTCTTACATATAAGGCCGCGGTGCGGACGGCTAAGGGAACGCCTGATCAATTCCGCTCTCCCGACTAGCCGCTGGGCTAGTAATTCACCACATTAAGTTATTGAATAAATCATTGCTTCCTTTGCTGATGGCCGATGAAGCTCACAATTTAAATGTGCAATCAGCACACAGGTAAGTAATCATAATAAAAGTCTGACGTGGCTAAGTCAAATATTTTGGGCGAGAGAATTAATTTAATTACGCTGCACGCAGTAGACGAGCTCTGAACTTGCCCTTTGGAGATACGCTATCGCTATAGTTTTATAGTTATTAAATTGAAACTTCTCACATCTTTATGATTATAGCGGATCTTTCTTCTACTTAAATTTAAACATCCTAGCCTTATTTATTCGCCTACTTAATCTATCTTGCTTCCTTAATTTCTAAAACCAGAAAATCATGGATTTCAACAAAATTTTTAATTTGTGACATCCAGAATACTGTTTCTACTAAATTATTATGAAAAAGGAATCTAAATATAATTTTTTAAGTTTCTAGCTCTTTTCTGTTGCGCCAATGATTTTTACAGAAAAACATCCAAATTTCGAAACTGGTTAAAGTTACTGAACTGATATTCAACACGTATTGATTTAGTATTACTCCTGACATGCTAGAAACGTTTCAGGTTATTTACTTGATCTTTAAAGTATTGCGCAACATTTATGACGTCAGAGCTAGTTACAGCGGACTGGCTGGCACACAATGGAAAGACCGATGTGAATTTTATAAGCCGTGAGTAGGCTGCTTCCCTAGAACTTGCCCGCGAAAGGCAAAGGTCCCGAGTTCGAGTCTCGGTCCGGCACACCGATTTGATCTGGCAGGAAGTTTCATATCAGCGCGCACTCCGCCGTAGAGTGAAAATTTCATTCTAGAGACAATGTCCTAGTTATCCGTCTGCCGTATAGCCTCAGAACATATTCTGAGCGCAAACGTTATCAGGTATCTCGGCAAATGATCTCTTTACGAATCAATATAATTCCAAAGACATCGATCACTGCAAACCCAAATGGTGCTTTTCTCCCCTGACATCCTGAAAGCTAAGTCACGTGTATCTCTTTAATCCCGAAAGGCCCATTACTGGGTACGACACTACCGTTAATTAACAAAAGTGTGATTACATGACGTATCACACAAAATTTGTGACCAGACTGAGGATTTTGGGAGGGGGGGGAGATAGTGTTACCTGCCATTAGACTGATCAGAACAATTCGAGTGTTTTCGTTGCTAAACTTCACACCAGAGAAGACTGAGGTATTATTCAATCTAGCCGTAGCGTATTTCTTTCTACGATTTGCAACCATCATATGCTTATTATGTTGGTTCTTTTCAGACTTGCAAATACGCTATAACGCCATGTTTTCATACGTCACCCAACTCACGACTGTGATTCCGTACAATGTTTATCCCTTGTTCTCCTGTTCCAAAACTCTCTGGCTTGCGTGAGTGAATGAATGAATGTGGGTGTGTTTCATTTTGCTGTACGGTGGTTTAGTCTGCCGCAGAGAATCAGCGGTAGTGTTACAGAATGGCCAACCCTTGTAGTTTACAGGTAGGCAATGAGGCTTGTTCGCTTCGTGTGAAAGTTACCGATGTTAAGTTGGTGGTGGAAGCACCATCTGTGGACTTTCCTGGTCACGGAGTCGTGTGGGAGAAGTTTTGGCGTGAGATGGGCAGTTGATTCGAGATCTCCGAGGGCCTGCAGCCGAGGTCTCTTCGAAGAAGCGTGAGACGAACTAACCGCGTGGCGCCTTGTGTCATAGCGAGAGGGGAGCTTTTAGCTTTTGGCCTCGCGCTTTGTCTTACAGAGATTGTTTTGCTGGGTCGCGGCAAGGAATGCAATGCTTTTGCAGACTGTCAGTTTGATTCCTAATGGCAGACTTTGGCCCGTGAGAATAATGTAGAACAAAGGTGTTGCATATGTTGAAGCGATCTCATGTAGGAAGTGTGAATGTTGTGTGCCTGCGACTGGATACATTCTAATCGCCGGCCGAAGTGGCCGTGCGGTTAAAGGCGCTGCAGTCTGGAACCGCAAGACCGCTACGGTCGCAGGTTCGAATCCTGCCTCGGGCATGGATGTTTGTGATGTCCTTAGGTTAGTTAGGTTTAACTAGTTCTAAGTTCTAGGGGACTAATAACCTCAGCAGTTGAGTCCCATAGTGCTCAGAGCCATTTGAACCATTTGAACATTCTAATCTTTCCCGAATCTTGATAATTTTTGCCTCTTTGTGAAATTTGTTTGGTTTATTACTACACTCATGCTAATAAATTAAGGATAACCGCAGAACGTGGTGCCACACAACGTGGCACTAATAGCATAGGAGCATAGGGAACACACACGACACAGATCTGTAAGTCCACGGTATTGGTGATATGTTGAGAAAACCGTCCCGAAACACATGTGCTACAAAACGCCACTGTTTCCTGCTCATGTACCCCGACATCAGTACGGGATATGATAACCGTGCACACGTACACAGGCCGCACAACGGGTCGTCATACTCTGGATCAGGTGGTCGAGCAGCTGCTGGGGTATAGCCTCCCATTCTTGCACCAGTGCCTGTCGGAGCTCCTGAAGTGTCGTAGGCGTTTGAAGACGTGCAGCGATACATCGACCGAGAGCATCACAGACGTGACAGATGGGGTTTAGGTCTGGAGAACAGGCAGGCCATCCGCCCGATCTGTTTCGAGGTACTCCTCCACGATGGCAGCTCGGTGGGGTCGTGCGTTATCGTCTTCAGGAGGAAGGTGAGACCCACTGCACCCCTGAAAAGGCGGACATACTGGTGCAAAATGACGTCCCGATACACCTCATTTTACAGTTCCTCTGTCGAAGACATGCAGGGGTGTACGTGCACCAATCATAATCCCACCCCACACCATCAAACCACAACCTCCATACAGGTCCTTTCTAGGACACTAACGGGTTGGTATCTCGTTCCTGGTTCACGCCAGATGAAAACCCGGCGAGAATCACTGTTCAGACTATACCTGGACTCGTCCGTGAACATAACCTCGAACCGCTGTTCCAATGACCATGTACTGCGTTCTTGACACCAGGCTTTACGGGCTCTCCCGTGACCAGGGGACAGTGGAATGCACCTTGCAGGTGTCCGGGCGAATAAACCGTGTCTGTTCAGTCGTGTGTAGACTGTGTGTCTGGAGACAACTGTTCCAGTGGCTGCGGTAAGGTTGCGAGCGAGGCTACCTGCAGTACTCCGTGGCCGTCTGCGGGCACTGATGGCGAGATATCGGTCTTCTCGTGGTGTTGTACACTGTGGACGTCCAGTACTGTAGCGCCTGGACACGTTTCCTGTCTCCTGGAAACGTTGCCGTAATCTGGAGATCACACTTTGTGGAACACAGAGGGCCCGTGCTACGACCTGCTGTGTTTGACCAGCCTCCAGTCGCCCTAGTATTCAACCCCTCATAACGTCGTCAGTATGTGTTCTTTGAGCCATTTTCAACACACTCACCATTCGCACGTCTGCACACTTACTCGCTGCACCGTACTCTGACACACACCAACACACCTCTGCGTATGTGGACTGCTGCCAGCGCCGCCATGCGACGACTGCAGGTCAAACAAAACCGTATGGTCATACCCCGAGGTGATTTATTCCCGCAAACCGCCCACCGGAGCGTTGTTTCATTATGTATCAGCATTATCCTTAATTTATGAACATGGGTGTAGTATTGGAGTGCATCGTGGAGGGTAAAAATCGTAGAAGGAGACCAAGGAAAATGGGCTGGAAAATTGTTCCTCATCCTCCCTACAGTCCGAACTTGGCTCTCTCTGATTTTTGACTCTTTGGTCGTCTGAAGGCCCACCTGTGCGGTAAAACATTTGATAATGAGAAAGACCTTATTTCCTGTGTCAAGCGATGGGGTACAAGTCAATCCCCACAATTTTACCAAAGTGCTTTTACGCTGTGGAAAGAACTTTGGGCCAGTTGCGTCACAGCTGATGGAATTACATCATACACATCGAGTAGGCTCAACGTATAACTAAATGTTCCAAGTATATTCACAAAAAACTTCACTGTCCTCCTGCAAAAAATAAAAAAAAAAATAGAGACGACTGTGCAAAACCTTTTGAACGCCCGATGTATGTCATCTGACACTGAGAACAGAATACATTACTTTTCAACATGCCTTCATATAAATTATATTTTATCGAGCAGTCTGAGTGACAAGTCCCCCGTATATCCCAAACTTCATTAATCACACATTATTGACAGTATCTTTCTTACGCGTACTTTAGCTACATCTTTGAAGTACTTAGCGTATGTCACTGCACACTTCAGAAAAGGATAAACAGCTGTTATTGAATGTTAGAAGAACGAGTGATGTAAACGTTTTGGTTACCAATAACCATAATGTGACGCATTCTTCAGGCTACGTCGCTTGTCGGTAATTAGTGTTCTACTATTAATTTTTCCCCTCAATTGTAGTGCGGAAGCAGCCGAATGCGGAAAGCGACATACGTCTATAGTTTCGGGGTAATTCTGAGGAAAGCTGGAGTTGGAATGGAGTGTTAACTGCACTACCACGACGCATTTCCAGGCTTTTCTCCTGTCTCACTTTACACACTGCGTCACAAATAGGGCACTCACAATCCAAAATAGTCCTTCCGAATATCTCAGTTTTACGTTTTGTCTCTGATCAAACTAGGCGCGTGGGAAAATTATGAGGCTGACGACATTGCGAGCGATGTGGCAACGCTGGTTTGTTCTACTTGTGTATCCCTTCCACAGCTGAATCCGATTTAGGGCCGTTCATAAAATATCGATGCATCGAAATACACTCCTGGAAATGGAAAAAAGAACACATTGACACCGGTGTGTCAGACCCACCATACTTGCTCCGGACACTGCGAGAGGGCTGTACAAGCAATGATCACACGCACGGCACAGCGGACACACCTGGAACCGCGGTGTTGGCCGTCGAATGGCGCTAGCTGCGCAGCATTTGTGCACCGCCGCCGTCAGTGTCAGCCAGTTTGCCGTGACATACGGAGCTCCATCGCAGTCTTTAACACTGGTAGCATGCCGCGACAGCGTGGACGTGAACCGTATGTGCAGTTGACGGACTTCGAGCGAGGGCGTATAGTGGGCATGCGGGAGGCCGGGTGGACGTACCGCCGAATTGCTCAACACGTGGGGCGTGAGGTCTCCACAGTACATCGATGTTGTCGCCAGTGGTCGGCGGAAGGTGCACGTGCCCGTCGACCTGGGACCGGACCGCAGCGACGCACGGATGCACGCCAAGACCGTAGGATCCTACGCAGTGCCGTAGGGGACCGCACCGCCACTTCCCAGCAAATTAGGGACACTGTTGCTCCTGGGGTATCGGCGAGGACCATTCGCAACCGTCTCCGTGAAGCTGGGCTACGGTCCCGCACACCGTTAGGCCGTCTTCCGCTCACGCCCCAACATCGTGCAGCCCGCCTCCAGTGGTGTCGCGACAGGCGTGAATGGAGGGACGAATGGAGACGTGTCGTCTTCAGCGATGAGAGTCGCTTCTGCCTTGGTGCCAATGATGGTCGTATGCGTGTTTGGCGCCGTGCAGGTGAGCGCCACAATCGGGACTGCATACGACCGAGGCACACAGGGCCAACACCCGGCATCGTGGTGTGGGGAGCGATCTCCTACACTGGCCGTACACCACTGGTGATCGTCGAGGGGACACTGAATAGTGCACGGTACATCCAAACCGTCATCGAACCCATCGTTCTACCATTCCTAGACTGGCAAGGGAACTTGCTGTTCCAACAGGAAAATGCACGTCCGCATGTATCCCGTGCCACCCAACGTGCTCTAGAAGGTGTAAGTCAACTACCCTGGCCAGCAAGATCTCCGGATCTGTCCCCCATTGAGCATGTTTGGGACTGGATGAAGCGTCGTCTCACGCGGTCTGCACGTCCAGCACGAACGCTGGTCCAACTGAGGCGCCAGGTGGAAATGGCATGGCAAGCCGTTCCACAGGACTACATCCAGCATCTCTACGATCGTCTCCATGGGAGAATAGCAGCCTGCATTGCTGCGAAAGGTGGATATACACTGTACTAGTGCCGACATTGTGCATGCTCTGTTGCCTGTGTCTATGTGCCTGTGGTTCTGTCAGTGTGATCATGTGATGTATCTGACCCCAGGAATGTGTCAATAAAGTTTCCCCTTCCTGGGACAATGAATTCACGGTGTTCTTATTTCAATTTCCAGGAGTGTATATTCCAAAAAGTATAGATACCAATAGGCGGCATCTTCCCAAGATATATCGATACAGAATGGCAGTATCACCTACCGATATTTTCACTTTATGTTATATTTTTTGCCCAACTTACGGCAAACTTGTTCTTTCGAAACTGTAGTAGAACGTAATTTTATCATCTACATCTACATCCATTATCCGCAAGCCACCTGTGGCGGAGGGTACCTTGAGTACCTCTATCGGTTCTCCCTTCTGTTGCAGTCTCGTATTGTTCGTGGACAGAAAGACTGTCGGTATGCCTCTGTGTGGGCTCTCTGATTTTATCCTCGCGGTCTCTTCGCGAGGTATATGTAGGAGGGAGCAATATACTGCTTCACTCCTCGGTGAAGGTATGTTCTCGAAACTTCAACAAAAGCCCGTGCCGAGCTACTGAGCGTCTCTCCTGCAGCGTGTTCCACTGGAGTTTATCCATCATCTCCGTAACGCTTTCGCGATTACTAAACGATCCTGTAACGAAGCGCGCTGCTCTCCGTTGACTCTTCTCTATCTCTTCTATCAACCCTATCTGGTACGGATCCCACACTCGTGAGCAATATTCAAAAAGTGGGCGAACAAGTGCACTGTAACCTACTTCCTTTGTTTTCGGACTGCATTTCCTTAGCATTCTTCCAATAAATCTCAGTCTGGTTTACCGACGATTAATTTTATATGGTCATTCCACTTTAAATCACTCCTAATGCGTACTCCCAGATAATTTATGGAATTAACTTCTTCCACTTGCTGACCTGCTATTTTGTGGCTAAATGATAAACATATTTCTATGTATTCGGAGCACATTACACTTGTCTACATTGAGATTCAGTTGCCATTCCCTGCACCATGCGTCAATTCGCTGCAGATCCTCCTGCATTTCAGTACAATTTTCCATTGTTACAACCTCTCGATATAGCACAGCATCATCCCCAAAAAGCCTCCGTGAACTTCCGATGTCATCCACAAGGTCATTTATGTATATTGTGAACAGCAACGGTCCTACGACACTCCCCTGCGGCACACCTGAAATCACTCTTACTTCGGAGGACTTCTCTCCATTGAGAATGACATGCTGCGTTCTGTTATGTAGGAACTCTTCGATCCAATCACACAATTGGTCTGAGGGTCCATATGCTCTTAGTTTGTTCATTAAACGACTGTGGGGAACTGTATCGAACGCCTTGCGGAAGTCAAGAAACACGGCATCTACCTGGGAACCCGTGTCTATGGCCCTCTGAGTCTCGTGGACGAATAGCGCGAGCTGGGTTTCACACGACCGTCTTTTTCGAAACCCATGCTGATTCCTACAGAGCAGATTTCTAGTTTTCTGAAAGTCATTATACTCGAACATAATACGTGTTCCAAAATTCTGCAACTGTTCGACGTTAGAGATATAGGTATAAGGTTCTGCACATCTGTTCGACGTCCCTTCTTGAAAACGGGGAAGACCTGTGCCCTTTTCCAATCTTCTGGAACGCTACGCTCTGCTAGAGACCTACGGTACACCGCTGCAAGAAGGCGGCAAGTTCCTTCGCGTACCCTGCGTAAAATGGAACTGGTATCCCATCAGGTCCAGCGGCCTTTCCTCTTTTTGAGTGATTTTAATTGTTTTTCTATCCCTCTGTCATCTATTTCGATATCTACCATTTTGTCATCTGTGCGACAATCTAGAGAAGGAACTACAGTGCAGTCTTCCTCTGTGAAACAGCTTAGACCAAAATTTCTTAGGATTTTCTGCCAAGTCAGTACATAGAACTTCACTTTCGAATTCATTGAACGCGTCTCGCATAGCCCTCCTCACACTACATTTCGTTTCGTGTAATTTTTGGTTGTCTGCAAGGGTTTGGCTATGTTAATGTTTGCTGTGAAGTTCCCTTTGCTTCCGCAGCAGTTTTCTAACTCGGTTGTTGTACCACGGTGGCTCTTTTCCATCTCTTACGATCTTGCTTGGCACATACTCATCTAACGCATATTGTACGATGGTTTTGAACTTTGTCCACTGATCCTCAACACTATCTGTACTTGAGACAAAACTTTTGTGTTCAGCCGTCAGGTACGCTGAAATCTGCTTTTTGTCACTTTTGCTAAACAGAAAAATCTTGCTACCTTTTTTTAATACTTCTATTTGCGGCTGAAACCGTCGATGCAGTAACCGCTTTACTCTGTGAAGGAGTCTTACTACTTTTTGAGCTTTCATCACGGCCAATATTTATCTGACTGTGTGAAGCAAGTGTATACGGCAGAAAAGATGTAGTCCGATTGCAATGCAATTTTTAACGGAACTGGTGTGCCATTTCGTCACACTGGCAAGACGTATGATGGGAAATGCTGATGTAATCGGCGCTCGGCGCTACCAACAGAAACTGCAACGTTTAGCTACGTCGCTGGCGGTTGCAGGAATGGAAAAAACAGGGAAGTCGACATGAAGTGTTTCGGACAAGTCCGATATGTGTCGGAACCTAACGACGGACTCATCACACGCCTTCCATGGTACCATTTATATGTAGTTAGCACTTTTAGCGAAATGGTTGTTGCCAAGCGTGAACGCGGATCGTTTTCCTTTCTGTTCTTGCTCTAAGGGGGATACACAGGTTGTTAGCTTGTTGATGCACGGAACATCTAATAATAAATCAATACTTAAATATAAATCTCAGAAAACTCACTGTATATTTACGATGAGCAGCCGTTTTTTTTATAGGCCGGTACGTCGATATTTCATACATCGATATATCGAATCGGAGTCTTCATAAATCGAGAACCGAGAACCAGCAATGATATATCGGTCCCCGTTCGGAGTAGGAATTAAAATCCATGGAAAGAAATTAAATCTTTGATGACATTGCTATTTTGTCAGAAACAGCAAAGGACGTGGAAGACCAGCTGAACGGAGTGGACAGTGTCTTGAAACGAGGATTTAAGATAAACGTCAACAAAAGCAAGACGAGGATAATGGAATGTAGTCGAATTAAATCGGGTGATGCTGAGGGAATTAGGTTAGGAAATGAGACGCTTAAAGTAGTAGATCAGTTTTGCTGTTTGGGGAGCAAAATAACTGTTGATGGTCGAAGGAGAGAGGATATAAAATGTAGACGTAATGACAACGAAAGCCTTTCTCAAGAAGAGAAACTTGTTAACATCGAGTGTAGATTTAAGTGTCAGGAAGTCGTTTCTGAAAGTATTTCTTTGAAACGTGGACGATAAATAGTTTGGACAAGAAGAGAATAGAAGCTTTCGAAATGTGGTGCTACAGTAGGATGTTGAAGATTAGATGGGTAGATCACGTAACTAATGAGGAGGTACTGAACACAATTGGAGAGAAGAGAAATTTGTGGCACAACTTAACTAGAAGAAGGGATCGGTTGGTAGGACGTGTTCTGAGGCATCAAGGGATCACCAATTTAGTATTGGAGGGCAGCGTGGAGGGTAAAAATCGTAGAGGGAGACCAAGAGATGAATACAGTAAGCAGATTCAGAAGGATGTAGGTTGCAGTAAGTACTGGGAGATGAAGAAGCTTGCACAGGATAGAGTAGAATGGAGAGCTGCATCAAACCGGTCTCAGGACTGAAGACCACAACAACATATCGGTCCCCATTTAATAATTTTTTCATGATGTGGGGGCCACAGTCAGAATATATTTCTTTAAAGTGAGTACCGCTATTTGACTGTTTTGTATTGGCAGTGTTACATTTACACGGTCATGATTTCGGCTTTACAATGCCATTATCAAGTGTTTTAATGTTATGCAGTGCCTAAGATGGCGTGCTGTAGTATTTAAAACACTTGATAATGGAAGTGTAAAGCCGACATCATGATCGTGTAAATGTAACACTGCAAATAAAAAACAGTCAATGGCGGTACTGAGCTCCCCATATTTTTTAAAAAATATATCAGCTGGCGTTGTGTGCGCGTTTTTTCCCTGATACAACCGAACAGTGGTGAACACTGGAACGCTCGGTGGCTCATGTTCGCTCGCTTTCGCTGCAACGTTAAGCAGGCTAGACAGTAACTTCCCAGCAGATTAATACTGTGTGCCGGACCGAGACTCGAACTCGTGACCTTTGCCTTTCGCGGGCAAGTGCTCTACAAACTGAGCTACCCAAGCACGACTCACGCCCCGTTGAAACGTCCCCTTAGAAAAATTAATGAATTACTGTGCTGATAAACCTCTTACATTATTTGATTTTCAAACAACTGAGCAGAACTGAACGTACTCAGACATTTCGCTATTTACCTATTCTGATCAACACCAAACTGACACACAATATTTTTCTAGCGCAACGCAATCTGACTTTCAAAAATCCCTACGAAAGAATGGCCCTGACTAACAATAACCTATACCTTTCATGAATCACTTACGTCACAAAAATCTTCGTTTCTCGAACTACTGCAATACAGCGAGCGCCAATACTGCCAGCTAAATAAAAGATTGTAACTACTGAAGGCACTAACTACTGATAGGCGTAGTTAGCAAATGAAAGATTTTGATGGAGAACAAACAATGTATTTACCTTAACAGTTTTCAAAAGTCATCATATATATATGTATATGATATACAGTATTACAATTTTACTCTTTCTGACGGACACACGTCCAGATCATCCGCTCTCAAAACTCCGCCACCTCTCTCGCCACATCCACCATTGCTGGCGGCTCACCTGCAACTGCGCAACGCTACGCGCTGTTAACAGCCAACTGCCCAACACTACAATAGCAAATTCCAACAATGACACGCAGCCACAGACTGCACACAGCACAGCCAGTGATTTTCATACAGAGCGCTACGTGGCGGTGGCGTTACCAATACAAGAACCTAAACAGCCTTTACAGAAGCTCTCCTGCGAACCTTGCAGAACTGGCAGGGCGGAAAGAAAGGATATTGCGGAGACATGGCTTAGCCACAGCCTGGGGGATGATTCCAGAATGAGATTTTCACTCTGCTGCGGAGTGTGCCTTGATATGAAAGTTCCTGGCAAAATAAAACTGTGTGCTGGACCGAGACTCGAACTCGGGACCTTTGTCTTTGCAGGAGAGCTTCTGTAAAGTTTGGGAAGTAGGAGACGAGGTACTGGCGGAAGTAAAGCTGTGAGGACGGGGCGTGAGTCGTGCTTGGGTAGCTCAGTTGACAGAGCCCTTGCCCGCGAAAGGCAAAGGTCCCGAGTTCGAGTCTCGCTCCGGCATACAGTTTTAATCTGCCAGGAAGTTTCATATGAGCGCACACTCCGCTGCAGAGTGAAAATCTCATTCCGTAGGCTAGACAGTGTTGCTGCCGAGTACAAGTACAGGGTTATTACAAATGATTGAAGCGATTTCACAGCTCTACAATAACTTTATTATTTGAGATATTTTCACAATGCTTTACACACACATACAAAAACTCAAAAAGTTTTTTTAGGCATTCACAAATGTTTGATATGTGCCCCTTTAGTGATTCGGCAGACATCAAGCGAATAATCAAGTTCCTCCCACATTCGGCGCAGCATGTCCCCATCAATGAGTTCGAAAGCATCGTTGATGCGAGCTCGCAGTTCTGGCACGTTTCTCGGTAGAGGAGGTTTAAACACTGAATGTTTCACATAACCCCACAGAAAGAAATCGCATGGGGTTAAGTCGGGAGAGCGTGGAGGCCATGACATGAATTGCTGATCATGATCTCCACCACGACCGATCCATCGGTTTTAAGAAATGCCGAACATCATGATGGAAGTGCGGTGGAGCACCATACTGTTGAGATGAAGTCGGCGCTGTCGGTCTCCAGTTGTGGCATGAGCCAATTTTCCAGCATGTCCAGATACACGTGTCCTGTAACGTTTTTCTCGCAGAAGAAAAAGGGGCCGTAAACTTTAAACCGTGAGATTGCACAAAACACGTTAACTTTTGGTGAATTGCGAATTTGCTGCACGAATGCGTGAGGATTCTCTACCGCCCAGATTCTCACATTGTGTCTGTTCACTTCACCATTAAAAAAAATGTTGCTTCATCAGTGGAAACAAGTTTCGCAATGAACGCATCCTCTTTCGTGAGATGTTGCAACCGCGCCGAAAATTCAAAGCGTTTGACTTTGTCGCGGGTGTCAGGGCTTGTAGCAATTGTAAACGGTAAGGCTTCTGCTTTAGCCTTTTCCGTAATATTTTGCAAATTGTCGGCTGTGGTACGTTTAGCTCCCTGCTGGCTTTATTCGTCGACTTCCGCGGGCTACGCGTGAAACTTGCCCGCACGCGTTCAACCGTTTCTTCGCTCACTGCAGGCCGACCCGTCGATTTCCCCTTACAGAGGCATCCGTAAGCTTTAAACTGCGCATACCATCGCCGAATGGAGTTAGCAGTTGGTGGATCTTTGTTGAACTTCGTCCTGAAGTGTCGTTGCACTGTTGTGACTGACTGATGTGAGTGCATTTCAAGCACGACATACGCTTTCTCGGCTCCTGTCGCCATTTTGTCTCACTCCGGTCTCGAGCGCTCTGGCGGCAGAAACCTGAAGTGCGGCTTCAGCCGAACAAAACTTTATGAGTTTTTCTACGTATCTGTAGTGTGTCGTGACCGTATGTCAATGAATGGAGCTACAGTGAATTCATGAAATCGCTTCAATCATTTGTAATAGCCCTGCAATGTGGCCGGGCACGGGCTGTTCCTGGTGTCGGTCGGTACGTTGGCGAGGAGACGGCAGCGCAGGCGGCGTGGGCGTGGGCGTGGGGGCGTGGGCGGCGGCAGGCGGACCGTAACACAAGGACGGCCGCTCGACCGCACAGCACGGTACAGCGGGGAGACGGGCTGGTCTTTACGACCGGGACGTGACCGCGGGCTGGCTGGTCGAGCACACCTGGCGGCGTTCCGGCCGGCGCGGCACGTCTTCACGCGTCGGCGGCTGCGTGGGCGTCTCTCCTCCGCCGCCATACACTCACACACACACACATCCTGCCCCCCAGGCCGCCGCGCGTGATGCTCCGGGCTCACCAGACGGGCCGCTCGTGCGATCCAACACGTTCGTCGCCCAGCGCCACTGGACGAGTTGCAGCTGGGGCCAAATCTGAATGTCGCAGCGCTGGAGCGATACGCGGGAATAGCGACGACGCACCTCGAGTAGGCCCTGGAGCTGGCGGCGATCTACAGGCCTTCCATCACTGCCACTGCCGGAACCTCACTGGTATTCCTTTCACGTGGAGCGGAAGCCGAGCTCTTTCGAGTACAGTCAAGTACAATCACAAGGATACGTTTTGTCCTGTTCATTACGCACACTACGCGGGACAACAGCCTTATCGGCACATTTAGCTTGTACAGCACTGGCCAGCTACCTGGTCCAACTAGGCCTGCCGTGATGTGAACAGCTGCCTTCAAGACGCAAAAAGAGACCAGTGGGCCCTGCACAGCAGAGTAGTCACGTGGATGTAGATTGAATGTGTGTGTGTGTGTGTGTGTGTGTGTGTGTGTGTGTGTGTGTGTGTGAGAGAGAGAGAGAGAGAGAGAGAGAGAGAGAGAGAGTGTGTATTTAACTCAAAATGGTTCAAATGGCTCTGAGCACTATGGGACTTAACTTCTGTGGTCATCAGTCCCCTAGAACTTAGAACTACTTAAACCTAACTAACCTAAGGACATCACACACATCCATGCCCGAGGCAGGATTCCAACCTGCGACCGTAGCGGTCATGCGGTTCCAGACTGAAGCGCCTTTAACCGCACGGCCACACCGGCCGGCTGTATTTAACTCCTTATTGACAGACGATGCAGTTCAGTAAATGGACGTGTGCTGTTGCGAAATGCTTGAACACTTCAATGCTTCTTTTAGTGAGAACTGTATCGCATCTACTCGTATTTTACTTAACATTTAACCCGATGCACGCTGGGTGCTATACCAGACACTTGTTGCCTATCTAACTGTTTCCACACACAAGAAAAATTTGGTCTTCAATATTTGACATATGAGTGGGTAATAAAAAAAAAAAAAAAAAAGAATGGGAACCGTAATAACACTGCCGTGGGCGTAGTTTCTGTAGTACCCATTTCTGCCGCTAGGCGTGTTGTGTTAGTGCAAAGCGCAACTTATTGCCTGTGCTGTCGACCTGGCTTGTTTCGTTTTTTTTTATGATGGCAATTTTACATGAACAACGTGCAACTGTGAAATTTTCCTAGTCGGTAAAAATGCTGCAGAAACTGTTTTAATGTTGAAAACAGCTTACCTAGACGACGCTATGGGTAACACTCAAGTGTTCAGTGGTTTGCTTGATGTAAAAGTGGCGACATATCGACTGATGACAAACCTCGCTCTGCACGTCCACCAACTGCCCGAATCGACGAAAATATTGAAAAAAAATTCTAGAGCATGCCCTCACAGACCGTCGACAAACAATGGTCAAATGTCACAGATAAGTAGGTGATCTTGAAGTTCGTCGAAAAAGACCCGATCTGTGGCAGACGTAAGACTGTTTTTTTCCACCACGACAACGCATCTGCACACAAAGCCATCTCTGTTTAACAGTTTTTGCCTAAAAATGGCGCGGTTCCGCTGACCCACGCACCTTATTCGCCTGACTTGGCTCCGTGCGATTTTTCTTATTTCCACACATGAAAAGCGGCATGAAAGGCCAAACAATGGACAACTTTGAAGATGCCAAAAAAATGATGAGCTACAACCTGTCAGCCATTTCTAAAGATGGCCACAATAAATGTTTCGAACATTGGAAGCACCGGTGGAACAAATGTATTAGTTATTACTGAGAGTATTTTGAAGGGGATTAAGCTTTTTTTTAACAATTTGAAACTATATAGCTTCTATAAAATAATTCCGGTTTTATGGGTTCCCTCTCCTAATTATTTATTCAGTATTTTGGAATGAGAGAGCTTAGTCGGAACCTTTTCTCGGTGACACGTGCCACAAAATAACGATACGAAAAAAGTTTATCGCTTATTACATTTTCATTGTTCATCCAGTAAAATTTCAGCGTCACACATGACGTTCTAATTCATTACTTCCTTACTGCTGTCGGTATTCCCCACACATTTTTCAGACCGTGTCCACAAATAGGGTTGAATAGACGTGCTGATCTACACTACTGGCCATTAAAATTGCTACACCAAGAAGAAATGCAGATGATCAGCGGGTATTCATTGGACAAATATATTATACTAGAATTTGAGTGCGTAGATCCTGAGAAATCAGTACTCAGAACAACAACCTCTGGCCGTAATAATGGCCTTGATACGCCTGGGCATTGAGTCAAACAGAGCTCGGATGCCGTGTACAGGTACAGCTGCCCACGCAGCTTCAACACAATACCGCAGTTCATCGAGAGTAGTGACTCGCGTATTGTGACGAGCCAGTTGCTCGGCCACCATTGACCGGACTTTTCAGTTGGTGAGAGATCTGGAGAATGTGCTGGCCAGGGCAGCAGTCGAACATTTTCTGTATCCAGGAAGGGCCGTACAGGACCTGCAACATGCGGTCGTGCATTATCCTGCTGAAATGTAGGGTTTCGCAGGGATCGAATGAAGGGTAGAGCCACGGGTCGTAACACATCTGAAATGTAACGTCCGCTGTTCAGAGTGCCGTCAATTCGAACAAGAGGTGACCGAGACGTGTAACCAATGGCACCCCATACCATCACGTCGGGCGATACCCAAGTATCGCGATGACGAATACACGCTTCCAATGTGCGTTCACCGCGATGTCCCCAAACACGGATGCGACCATCGTGATGCTGTAAACTGAACCTGGATTCATCCGAAAAAATTACGTTTTGCCATTCGTGCACCCAGGTTCGTCGTCGAGTACACCATCGCAGGCGCTCCTGTCTGTGATGCAGCGTCAAGGGTAACCGCAGCCACGGTCTCTGAGCTCATAGTCCGTCCTGCTGCAAACGGCGTCGAACTGTTCGTGGAGATGGTCGTTGTCTTGTAAACGTCCCCATCTGTTGACTCAGGGATCGAGACGTGGCTGCACGATCCGTTACAGCCGTGCGGATAAGACGCCTGTCATCTCGAATGCTAGTGATACGAGGCCGTTGGGATCCAGCACGGCGTTCCATATAACCCTCCTGAACCCACCGATTCCATATTCTGCTGACAGTCATTGCATCTCGACTAACTCGAGCAGCAATATCGCGATACGATAAACCGTAATCGCGATAGGCTACAATCCGACCTTTATCAAATTCGGAAACGTGGTGGTACGGATTTCTCCTCCTTAACACGAGGCGTCACAACAACGTTTCACCAGGCAACGCCTGTCAACTGCTGTTTGTGTATGAGAAACCGGTTGGAAACTGTCCTCGTGTCAGCACGTTGTACGTGTCACCACCGGCGCCAACCTTGTGTGAATGCTCTGAAAAGCTAATCATTTGCATATCACAGCATGTTCTTCCTGTCGGTTAAATTTCGCGTCTGTAGCACGTCATCTTCGTCGTGCAGCAAATTTAATGGCCAGTAGTGTATTTCGTCGCACGAGACATAGTTCCAGGTGATTAAACTGGCCAGGACTCGCCCACTGCAGGTTCTGTACTTATAATTAAATGTTTCCCTGAGACATAAGAAGCAGACGAAACGAACTAAAATTTGTGCTTCGGCAGGGACTCGAACCCGGGTCTTGCTGCTTACTAGGCAGCAATCTAACCATTACACCACCGCAGTACGATAATCAAAATTGCTGCACAAACTATCTAAGTCGATATTGACAAGCACCCCAGCATTGGACGTAATGGGACGTCCTTGTACCAAAATGGCTCTGAGCACTATGGGACTCAACTGCTGAGGTCATTAGTCCCCTAGAACTTAGAACTAGTTAAACCTAACTAACCTAAGGACATCACAAACATCCATGCCCGAGGCAGGATTCGAACCTGCGACCGTACCGGTCTTGCGGTTCCAGACTGCAGCGCCTTTAACCGCACGGCCACTTCGGCCGGCGTCCTTGTACCATTTGGTGATCTTATAGATCTTATAATTAAATGGTACAGGGACGTCCCATTACGTCCAATGCTGGGGGGTGCTTGCCAATATCGGGGAGCCCTGGCAGTAGTGACAATACGAAGGGAAAAATTAATTGAAGTTTCTGCCCAGTGTCGGCACGGTAACTCAGCGTCTTCGGTCAGAGGATTAGCTGCCCACTGTAATAAAAGAACTGAGTTAATGGATCAACGGGTGTCTTGCGATGTCCGCACCCATCAGATAAAACGAATGAAAACGAACAAAATGAGATTTAAAAAAAGTAAGCAAGACGACCCGGGTTCGAGTCCCGGCCGCAGCACAAATTTTAATTCATTTCGTCTGCTTCGATCATTATCGTTCTGCACATAATTATGTGTATATACACTCCTGGAAATTGAAATAAGAACACCGTGAATTCATTGTCCAGGAAGGGGAAACTTTATTGACACATTCCTGGGGTCAGATACATCACATGATCACACTGACAGAACCACAGGCACATAGACACAGGCAACAGAGCATGCACAATGTCGGCACTAGTACAGTGTATATCCACCTTTCGCAGCAATGCAGGCTGCTATTCTCCCATGGAGACGATCGTAGAGATGCTGGATGTAGTCCTGTGGAACGGCTTGCCATGCCATTTCCACCTGGCGCCTCAGTTGGACCAGCGTTCGTGCTGGACGTGCAGACCGCGTGAGACGACGCTTCATCCAGTCCCAAACATGCTCAATGGGGGACAGATCCGGAGATCTTGCTGGCCAGGGTAGTTGACTTACACCTTCTAGAGCACGTTGGGTGGCACGGGATACATGCGGACGTGCATTGTCCTGTTGGAACAGCAAGTTCCCTTGCCGGTCTAGGAATGGTAGAACGATGGGTTCGATGACGGTTTGGATGTACCGTGCACTATTCAGTGTCCCCTCGACGATCACCAGTGGTGTACGGCCAGTGTAGGAGATCGCTCCCCACACCACGATGCCGGGTGTTGGCCCTGTGTGCCTCGGTCGTATGCAGTCCCGATTGTGGCGCTCACCTGCACGGCGCCAAACACGCATACGACCATCATTGGCACCGAGGCAGAAGCGACTCTCATCGCTGAAGACGACACGTCTCCATTCGTCCCTCCATTCACGCCTGTCGCGACACCACTGGAGGCGGGCTGCACGATGTTGGGGCGTGAGCGGAAGACGGCCTAACGGTGTGCGGGACCGTAGCCCAGCTTCATGGAGACGGTTGCGAATGGTCCTCGCCGATACCCCAGGAGCAACAGTGTCCCTAATTTGCTGGGAAGTGGCGGTGCGGTCCCCTACGGCACTGCGTAGGATCCTACGGTCTCGGCGTGCATCCGTGCGTCGCTGCGGTCCGGTCCCAGGTCGACGGGCACGTGCACCTTCCGCCGACCACTGGCGACAACATCGATGTACTGTGGAGACCTCACGCCCCACGTGTTGAGCAATTCGGCGGTACGTCCACCCGGCCTCCCGCATGCCCACTATACGCCCTCGCTCAAAGTCCGTCACCTGCACATACGGTTCACGTCCACGCTGTCGCGGCATGCTACCAGTGTTAAAGACTGCGATGGAGCTCCGTATGCCACGGCAAACTGGCTGACACTGACGGCGGCGGTGCACAAATGCTGCGCAGCTAGCGCCATTCTACGGCCAACACCGCGGTTCCTGGTGTGTCCGCTGTGCCGTGCGTGTGATCATTGCTTGTACAGCCCTCTCGCAGTGTCCGGAGCAAGTATGGTGGGTCTGACACACCGGTGTCAATGTGTTCTTTTTTCCATTTCCAGGAGTGTAGATAGCTCATCCACTCTGGCAATCGAGTATCACGACTATTTTTGCTTGTTAGTAACACTGGCAACATAGATGTCCCAAGGATTCTAAGACTGTGAACAATATTTTAATTTCAATAATGAAATGAAACGATCGTATGGCATTGTTGGCGGGAAGGCCCCATTCGGGGGAGTTCGGCCGCCGTATTGCAAGTCCTCTTTAGCTGACGCCACTTCGGCGACTTGCGAGTCAATGATGATGAAAATGATGCTGAATGACACACAACACCCAGTCCCCTGCCGGGAATCGAACCTGGCCCCCCTGCGTGGTAGGGGGTAATGCTACCGCTTTTTTTTTTTTTGCTTTTTTTTAAATCTCATTTTATTCGCTTTTGTTCGTTGCGTCTGCTCGGGGCGGACGTCGTAAGACGTCCGTTTAAGTTCGTTGATGATCGATTAACTTTTATTGCAGTGGGCAGCTAACCCTCTGACCGAAGACGCTGAGCTACCGCGCTGGCGCCGCTTCGCTGCGGAGGCGGACATCTTAATAATATAGAAGTGACATGACGTGATGCAGGAGCCGTGCGACCATTATTGTAATAACCAGTAGTTCCGCATTCATTCTTACTGGATCGCAGTGGTTAAAGTCAAACACCCGGCGAGGAATGACTTTTCTCCTAATACGACGCGTTTCGAAGTTTATTCTTCATCAGATATCCAGGAGTGATTACTGCACGTAGATATGGTGTTCCGAACCCCATTTTTTATTTAGCGTATGGCTAATACAGACATATCATGAAATTAAATTATATGTACATATTGACACACAAGAAACTTATGTTTGTCTTTACAACTGAATATCCAGTCCTTCAATCCAGTGCACTGCATCTGGAGTTGCTAGCAGGAAGTCCTCTTTGGCGCCGTGATAGGCTCGAATCCTGCATTCGCTGACAATGTGGTGAACAGTCTGGTATGGAGCCCCGCAGTCACAAGCTGGATCAGGCAGCTTCTTCCACTTAAATAGAGCATCCCTGCATCGCCCATGGCTGGTACGGATTCTGTTGAGAGTAGACCACGTCTTGCGTGGTAAGTCGAATCCACTTGGAAGTTTAGCACCTGAGAAGATGTTATGCAGGTGCACATCTGTCACTGCTTCCCCATTAGAACACAGTAACGGCTTGCACTGTACATGCTTGAGCATTGTCCTGCAAAATGATAGTCAGGTCCTGCAGAAAGTGTCATCACTTCTGTTTCTAAGCTGGCCGCAGGTTGTGTTCCAAAAATGAACAGCAAAGAGACAGAACGGATGACAATGTGTGCAGGACCTGACCATCATTTTGCAGGACAATGCTCAAGCACGTACAGTGCAACCTGTTTCTGATCTGTTTGACTCATGGGGCTGCCGAGTGCTATACCACCTACTGCACACCCCTGACTTAAGCCCTCGTGAGTTCAACTCGATTTCTAAACTGAAGGAAACACTTCACGGCATTGACTTCAGAACTGCTACAAATTCGTCGGGCAATAGACCGCGCCGCTCGAACTGTCAACACAACTGGCACTGCTAAGAGTAGCCTACGACTTCCACTTCGCTGGCAACGTGTTATAACACAATGCTGGTGACTACTTTGAACGTCAGTAAAACTTTGGAACACGTATCTGTTTTGGACGAGCGGTAAATAAATAGTTGCCACTATTAAAGTTCCAACCCTCGTATGTTGCAGTCGGGCACAAATTTTTAGTGTCGTCACTTCTAATGGAGATTGTCCACATTCACAACTGCGAGTACTCCGCGCGGGATTAGCCGAGCGGTCTGAGGCGCTGCAGTCATGGACTGTGCGGCTGGTCCCGGCGCAGGTTCGAGTACTCCCTCGGGCATTGGTGTGTGTGTGTGTGTGTTTGTCCTTAGGATAATTTAGGTTAAGTAGTGTGTAAGCTCAGGGACGGATGACCTTAGCAGTTGAGTCCCATAAGATTTCACATACACACACACAACTGCGAGTACATTTCATGTATACAGGGTGTTACAAAAAGGTACGGCCAAACTTTCACGAAACATTCCTCACACACAAAGAAAGAAAAGATGTTATGTGGACATGTGTCCAGAAACGCTTACTTTCCATGTTACAGCTCATTGTATTACTTCACTTCAAATCGCATTAATCATGGAATGGAAACACACAGCAACAGAACGTACCAGCGTGACTTCAAACACTTTGTTACAGGAAATGTTCAAAATGTCCTCCGTTAGCGAGGATACGTGCATCCACCCTCCGTCGCATGGAATCCCTGATGCGCTGAGAAGCCCTGGAGAATGTCGTATTGTATCACAGCCGTCCACAATACGAGCACGAAGAGTCTCTACATTTGGTACCAGGGTTGCGTAGACGAAAGCTTTCAAATGCCCCCATAAATGAAAGTCAAGAGGGTTGAGGTCAGGAGAGCGTGGAGGCCACGGAATTGGTCCGCCTCTACCAATCCGTCGGTCACCGAATCTGTTGTTGAGAAGCGTACGAACACTTCGACTGAAATGTGCAGGAGCTCCATCGTGCATGAACCACATGTTGTGTCGTACTTGTAAAGGCACATGTTCTAGCAGCACAGGTAGAGTATCCCGTATGAAATCGTGATAACGTGCTCCATTGAGCGTAGGTGGAAGAACGTGGGGCCCAATCGAGACATCACCAACAATGCCTGCCCAAACGTTCGCAGAAAATCTGTGTCGATGACGTGATTGCACAATTGCGTGCGGATTCTCGTCAGCCCACACATGTTGATTGTGAAAATTGGGCCAACTGGCGGTGAATCGAGGAAGTACAGTACATACTGACGAAACTAAAATGAGCTCTAACATGGAAATTAAGCGTTTCCGGACACATGTCCACATAACATCTTTTCTTTCTTTGTGTGTGAGGAATGTATCCTGAAAGTTTGGCCGTACCTTTTTGTAACGCCCTGTATAGTCCAGGAGATATCATTTCATAAACAATTAGATGCGTGAGAAACTAGACTTACTTAAAACGGATAGCTTATTACTCAAACTACACTAATTCAGTGTTTGACAATGATAATAGCCAACGCATGGCACCAGACTTTAAGCATAATCTGAAACCTTTCAGCTGTTTAGGTGCACTGCCTGTCTCAATACACAGTTTGTAACCGCCGCTGTTTTTCCCATGTCATACTGCGTCTCCAACATAAGTGTACGTTATACGTTCACGCAGAAATACTAAATGGTTCATCTTATCCACATTGCTGTAACCGACCGTGCAGCCACGTCTCGATCCCTGAGTCAACAGATGGGACTTTTGCAAGACAACAACCATCTGCACGAACAGTTCGACGACGTTTGCAACAGCACGGACTATCAGCTCGGAGACCGTGGCTGCGGTTACCCTTGACGCTGCATCACAGACAGGAGCGCCTGCGATGGTGTCTGTCACGTCTTGTTCGCATTGACGGCACTTTCGACAGTGGACGTTACATTTCAGATGTGTTACGACCCATGGCTGTACCCTTCATTCGATCGCTGCGAAACACTACATTTCAGCAGGATAATGCACGACCGCATGTTGCAGGTCCTGTACGGGCCTTTTGGATACAGAAAATGTTCGACTGCTGCCCTGGCCAGCACATTCTCCAGACCTCTCACCAATTGAAAACGTCTGGTCAATGGTGGCCGAGCAACTGGCTCGTCACAATACGCCAGTCACTAATCTTGATGAACTGTGATATCGTGTTGAAGCCACATGGGCAGCTGTACCTGTACACGCCATCCGAGCTCTGTTTGACGCGATGTCCAGCGTATCAATGCAGTTATTACGGCCAGAGGTGGTTGTTTGGGTACTGATTTCTCAAGATCTATGCACGCAAATTGCGTGCAAATGTAATGACATGTCAGTTCTCGTATAATATATTTGTCCAATGAATACCCGTTTGTCATCTGTATTTCTTCTTGGTGAAGCAATTTTAATGGCCAGTAGTGTATTCGGTAGTACCTTTGTGAACGTGGAAATATTTTAACTCTCCTACACCGGTGCCTTCTAATGGAGCACGTGTCATCGGCCGGGAACCAGAAAACGGTGGCAAAGTAAACAACACAGAGCTGGTGACTCACACCTGCCCGGGCTATCTCGTATCACCCCTCCCCCCTCCCTCCCCCCTCCCCACCGCCGCCCAGCACACGCTATCCACTGCCTTATCTGTGCCGTAGATTAGTCGGAATAACGCTGTCACTATCAGACGTGCATTTCATAACCCGTATCGCGGTAAATGCACTTCACGTGAAAATTCTGACACACACACACACACACACACACACACACACACACGTATGTACCAGCGTCAGAAACAACCACCCCAGACATTCTTTTCTGTGAAATTCTGTCTTACACGAGTTTCTTCTTTTAATTTATTTATTTATTGGCTTCTGGGTATACAAGTGCAGCCAGTCTGAAATTACAATGGCGCATTATCTTCTGAACACATCCGTCTCACTGTTCTACAATTTCTGAGAAATTTCTGAAACATACGTTCCACTGACATGCTTAATGGCACATGATAAATACAGTGGCCTCTTAACATAACAGACGGGTTTATGTTACATACAAATTAACACTTACACAGTGACACACGCAAACCAATTTTTAACACGAATTCCAAAAGCAATTTCGAATACGTACGAGGTGCGACAATAAAGTAATGAGACTGATTTTCTTTGCAAGATGTGGCAACCTTGCAGGCTTGCATAGGCACAATATGCAGGCTTGTATAGGCACAATATCTTTGTCCATGGTCTACGAGGGCTATGCCCAAAGAACATTTCGTTTTGGAATTAAAAATAAAAGAAAGTATTGAAATTTTTTTTTATTAGATACAGATGAAAGCCACACTTAAATACTACTTTTCTACATAGGCACTTATCGTAGCGATGGACGAGCTCGGAAATTCCTTCGTCATAAAATTCGGCCGCCCGCGCCTTCAACCACGTGGTTACCTCTTCTCGAAGCTGTGCGTCGTCATCAGAACGCTGCATAGCCAACCACTTCTTCATTGCTGGGAATAAGTGGAAGTCGCTCGGTGCCAGGTCGGGACTGTACGGCCGATGAGGAAACGACTCCCACTTAAAACATTCGAGAACTTCACGAGTGACATTTGCCGTGTGGGCCCAGGCGTTATCGTGAATCGGCAAGATCTTTGAGCCCAACTTTCCCCTGCGCTTGTTTTGTATTGCTCTTCTGAGGTTGTGCAGAGTTTGGCAATACCTTTGAGAGTTTATTGTAGTGCCTCTTTCCAGGAAATCCACAAAAATCACACCTTTTCTGTCCCAAAAGAAGAGGTAACCACGTGGTTGGAGGCGCAGGCGGCCGAATTTTACGACGAAGGAATTTCCAAGCTCGTCCATCGCTACGATAACTGCCTTAATTTAAATGGCAACTATGTAGAAAAGCAGTATTGAAGTGTGGCTTTCATCTGTATATAATAAAAAAAATTTCCAATACTTTTATTTATTTTTAATTCCAAAACGTAATGTACTTTGTGGATAGCCCTCGTATAAGCTGCTTCCAGTCCAAGCGGCACATCGATGCAACTTCTCAGTCTTGAGTTGTGCTGTAATAAGTTAACACGTGTTTGTGTCTCTCGTCGCGGAAATGGAACCGCATAATATTACGCAACGGTTTTGCGTTAAATTGGGTGAAAACTTACGGTAAGCTTCAGAAGGCTTTCGGAGAGGAGGTTATGTCAAGAGCTCAAGTTTTTCGTTCGCATAAAATGTTTAGTGAAGGCAGAACGAATGTTGAAGGTGAAGACCACAGTGGACGACCATCAACCTCACGGACAGATGTCAACTTGGCCAGGGTGCGTGAACTCGTACAATCTGATCGAAGATTATCCGTGAAAATGATTGCAGAAGAACTGAACATCAATCGAGAAACGGTTCGTCTAATAATAACTGAAGATCTTGGTATGAGAAAGCTTTGTGCAAAAATGGGCCCCAAAAATCTCACGCCACAACAGCGGGAAACACGGAAAAATGTGGCAGGCGATCTGTTAGAGCAAATGGAAATCAATCCAGAATTCTTGAGCTGTGTTATCACTGGTGATATCTGGTTTTTTCAGTATTCTCCAGAGACAAAACGCCAAAGTTCGCTATGGTGCTCAAAGGGATCACCCAGACCAAAAAAAGCTCGCGTGTCAAAGTCAAAAGTGAAATGCGTGCTTGCGTGATTCTTTGAGTCCAAGGGAATTGTTCATAAAGAGTGGGTGCCTCTTGGACAAACAGTTAACCAATATTACTACAAAGAAATTTTAGAAAGGCTTCGTAAAAAGAGTTCTTTGTGTCCGTGCCAACATTGCTGATGATTGGATTCTGCATCACGATAATGCGCCATCCAATATTACTCTGTCAGCAATTTTTAACCTCAAAACAAATTTCAGTACTACCACAGCCGCCTTATTCAGCAGATATCGCTCCGTGCACCGTTTTTCAGTTTCCAAGAGTCAAAACGGCGGTCAGGGGACACCATTTCCAAACAACACAAGATGTCCAAAAAGCTGTGACGAGGGTCTTGGAGGATATTACAGAAGATGAGTTCCAGAAATGTTACCATCAATGGCAGAAGCGCTGGAAAAAGTGTGTGCAATCAGAAGGGAACTACTTTGAAGGAAACAACACTAAACTTGACTGAAACGGTGAGCAACATTTTTTTTTCCACATCAGTCTCATTACTTTATTGTCGCACCTCGTATATTAGTTTTTGTCAAGAATGTCAACAAATTCGACGGAAGTTCTTGATTCACGTGGACCAGCTGCGTAAGTAGCCAGTCTAATTATATAGGGTAGCCAAAGTGCACCTTCCACTACTTTGATGTATCCACTTGTCGAAAGCCTGAATAACTACGTTTTGCAGCGCCGACGACTGAAAGACTTACTGGAAGAGTGAGTTCGTGGAATACACCGAATGGGGTGTGGAGCTGTGTTCACTCGAATGACGCAACCACTTGTGCTCGGTTTCTCGGCTTAAGTTCCATGCTGGGCACAGCTCGATCGAGGTGGCCAGAGGAGAACGGTGAACTCAGCGTGCTGCTTTTCGAAACACGTACGCACACTGTGACCTGTATCTATATCTACATAGTTACTCTGCAATTCACACTTAAGTGCCTGGCAGAGGGTTCATCGAACCATTTTCATACTACTTCTCTACCATTCCACTCTCGAATGGCATGTGGGAAAAAGGAACACCTAAATCTTTCCGTTCGAGCTCTGATTTCTCTTATTTTATTATGATAAAATGGTGACGTAGGTGGATGTCCACAAAAGATTATCGCATTCCCAAGAGAAAGTTGGTGATTGAAATTTCGTAAATAGATCTCGCCGCAAAGAGAACCGCCTTTGTTTCAGTGACTGCCACCCCAACTCGCGTATCATATCAGTGACACTCTCACCCATATTGCGCGATAACACGAAACGAGCTGCCCTTCTTTGCACTTTTTCCATGTCCTCCGTCAATCCTACCTGGTAAGGATCGTACACAGCGCAGCAATATTCCAGCAGAGGACGGACAAGTGTAATGTAGGCTGTCTCTTTAGGGGGTCTGTCGCATCTTCTAAGTGTTCTGCCAACAAAGCGCAGTCTTTGTTTCGCCTTCCCCACAACATTATCTATGTGGTCTGTTCAATTTAAGTCCCTCGTAATTGTAATTCCTAGGTATTTAGTCTAATTGACAGCCCTTATATTTGTGCGAATTATCGTAAACCCAAAAGTTATCGGATTTCTTTTAGTACCTATGTGGATGATCTCGCACTTTTCTTTGTTTAGTGCCAATTGCCACTTTTCGCACCATACAGAAAATCTCCAGATCATTTTGTAATTGGAACTGATCGCCTGATGATTTTACTAGACGGTAAATTACAGCAGCGTCATCTGCCAACAATCTAAGGCGTCTGCTCAGATTATCACCTATATCATTTATGTGAATCAGCAACAGCAGAGGGCCTATGACACTACGTTGCGGAACGCCAGATATCACTTCTGTCCTACTCGATGATTTACCGTCTGTCACTAGGAACTGTGACCTCTCTGAGAGGAAATCACGAATCCAGTCACACAACTGAGACGATACTCCATATGCACGCAATTTGATTAATAGTCGCTTGTGAGGAACGGTATCAAAAGCCTTCTGGAAATCTAGGAATATGGAATCGATCTGAGATCCCTTGGCCAGTAGTAGTTGGTGGAGGGTAGAAATCGTAGAGGGAGACCAAGAGATGAATACACTAAGCAGATTCAGAAGGATGTAGGCTGTAGTAGGTACTGGGAGATGAAGAAGCTTGCGCAGTATAGAGCAGCATGCAGGGCTGCATCAAACCAGTCTCAGGACTGAACACCACATTAATAACAACATTGTTATTTATGAAAGATATTTTATCCTTTCCTCTTTCTTTTCTTCTGTTGCCTTTGACTCATATATATATATATATATATATATATATATATATATATATATATACTCCTGGAAATTGAAATAAGAACACCGTGAATTCATTGTCCCAGGAAGGGGAAACTTTATTGACACATTCCTGGGGTCAGATACATCACATGATCACACTGACAGAACCACAGGTACATAGACACAGGCAACAGAGCATGCACAATGTCGGCACTAGTACAGTGTATATCCACCTTTCGCAGCAATGCAGGCTGCTATTCTCCCATGGAGACGATCGTAGAGATGCTGGATGTAGTCCTGTGGAACGGCTTGCCATGCCATTTCCACCTGGCGCCTCAGTTGGACCAGCGTTCGTGCTGGACGTGCAGACCGCGTGAGACGACGCTTCATCCAGTCCCAAACATGCTCAATGGGGGACAGATCCGGAGATCTTGCTGGCCAGGGTAGTTGACTTACACCTTCTAGAGCACGTTGGGTGGCACGGGATACATGCGGACGTGCATTGTCCTGTTGGAACAGCAAGTTCCCTTGCCGGTCTAGGAATGGTAGAACGATGGGTTCGATGACGGTTTGGATGTACCGTGCACTATTCAGTGTCCCCTCGACGATCACCAGTGGTCTACGGCCAGTGTAGGAGATCGCTCCCCACACCATGATGCCGGGTGTTGGCCCTGTGTGCCTCGGTCGTATGCAGTCCTGATTGTGGCGCTCACCTGCACGGCGCCAAACACGCATACGACCGTCATTGGCACCGAGGCAGAAGCGACTCTCATCGCTGAAGACGACACGTCTCCATTCGTCCCTCCATTCACGCCTGTCGCGACACCACTGGAGGCGGGCTGCACGATGTTGGGGCGTGAGCGGAAGACGGCCTAACGGTGTGCGGGACCGTAGCCCAGCTTCGTGGAGACGGTTGCGAATGGTCCTCGCCGATACCCCAGGAGCAACAGTGTCCCTAATTTGCTGGGAAGTGGCGGTGCGGTCCCCTACGGCACTGCGTAGGATCCTACGGTCTTGGCGTGCATCCGTGCGTCGCTGCGGTCCGGTCCCAGGTCGACGGGCACGTGCACCTTCCGCCGACCACTGGCGACAACATCGATGTACTGTGGAGACCTCACGCCCCACGTGTTGAGCAATTCGGCGGTACGTCCACCCGGCCTCCCGCATGCCCACTATACGCCCTCGCTCAAAGTCCGTCAACTGCACATACGGTTCACGTCCACGCTGTCGCGGCATGCTACCAGTGTTAAAGACTGCGATGGAGCTCCGTATGCCACGGCAAACTGGCTGACACTGACGGCGGCGGTGCACAAATGCTGCGCAGCTAGCGCCATTCGACGGCCAACACCGCGGTTCCTGGTGTGTCCGCTGTGCCGTGCGTGTGATCATTGCTTGTACAGCCCTCTCGCAGTGTCCGGAGCAAGTATGGTGGGTCTGACACACCGGTGTCAATGTGTTCTTTTTTCCATTTCCAGGAGTGTATATCTCTTTGATGATCTAGAAAATTATTTTTGTTTGCTGTGTAATATGAAAAGTGACTGTGCAAAAGTTTCAATATATGTTTCATTTTCTTTGTGGTGCTTATTTGTAATGCACTGTGGGAAACCTAATGTAATATGCGGCCACAGTCTAACATACATCGTCCCGGTACTCACTGCTGTGAACATTGTTAAAAACCTGACATTTGGCGCAACCCTAGCGACCCAAGCGCGGCGAGAAAACAGCCGTAAAATTAAAGCTTATTTTTAATCATTTTTCTAGTTAATTATTGAAACAGATCCTAAATTTTTGCGTTCGAAGCATTATTAAATTATAAAGACACAGAAATAATCATAAAACACAGCCGAATCTCCCTCATTCAGTGACTTAAGATACAAGTTAATGATGATAAAATACTTTCGAGTACGTGTAACTATAGCTTACTCCACTGGAATCAGGACAATATAAACTTATAATTCATGCATCAGAAGAATATGTATCTTTTGTGCTATTCTTATTCGAACAGGCACCTCCCTTGATACGTAACAACTTTGTAGGGAGTCTAATGTTTCGTTTAGAGTCTCATACTTCACTCAACTTTCTAATACATAAATATTTTTCTAAACCTTATTACTTTTGTTTCAGAAGCGAATGTGTTGAAGATTCTTGCCGTTTGTGACTCAGATGCAGCAACAATTGTGGAATTGGCTTCTTCTGTGTTGGGGAACAGTTTTATTGCTTTTGTTCTTTCATTATTACGTCTGCGGTTGTTTATTATGCTACAGTTGTGGTAGTTTATCTGATATGTCAAATAATGGATGTATTGTATTCCATACACGTTATCTACGTTCCACATTCACAGATTTGACTGGAAGTGTAGCGAAGAAAACTTCACGTTTTTTAGTAGATATAGGACGCCTTTCTGCAAAAGGTCAGGTCTTATCCTGTTTACTAGCAGTTTTCTGTTCTTAAAGAACACGACATTCTCCAGTAAATATCTGTAGGTTACAAGAAAAACGTAGATCAACTGTTCTGTAATGCAGCGGTCCACACTTCCTAGGGTCGTTAGGAAACCTAAAAAAAGACAAATATGAGGTCTTCTTCTTGTCGCTGCTGCAATTTATTGCGCTACAGGCGCTCCCTTTAGTGAATACCACCTCTACAGACCAATATAAACAATTACGATTCGCTTTCGCTTTGACAAGGTCTCGCCGAACTCAACAGTTGACTTCCTGCCCGCTTGGTGCGCTGCAGTCGCAGCAGCTAACAAAAAAGAAACGGAGTATCGAGACTGTTGTGTTAGGCCGGTATTACACTATCAAATTTCTTTGTCAAAGATTTGATCAAAGATGTGATCCAATATTCCGTCCAATATATTTGACAAAGATCTTTGACGTAGCGCTAGAAGGGGTATTACACTGTCATCAAATTTTTCGTCAAAGTTCAAGATGGCTGACAACAACTTGTTATTAACCGCAGCAGTTCTACGTACTCCAATTGCATTGTGTGCACATGCGGAAAAGAAGTGGGGGGAAAAAATGGAACCATACATACGAGGTTGACAGTCTTAAAAGTCCTGGGATTACAACTTGATAATAAATTCAGTTGGGAGGAGCACACCACAGAACTGCAGAAACGCCTTAACAAATCTGTATTTGCAATTCGAGTGTTAGCAGACATAGGCAACATAAAAATGAAAAAGCTTGCATACTTTCATTCCATAATGCCATATGGGATAATATTTTCGGGTAAATCTTGAAGTCAAACAAAAGTTTTCAGAGTCCAAACGCGTGTAATACGTATTATTTGTGGAGTAAATTCACGGACGTCCTGCAGAAACCTCTTCAAAGAACTGGGTATACTACTGCCTCTCAGTATATTTACTTCTCAATGAAATTTGTCCTAAATAATATATCTCTTTTTCCAACAAACAACTCAGTTCATACATACAATACCAGGAACAAAAATGATCTGCACAAGGACTTAAAAGCACTTACTTTAGTTCAAAAAGGGGTCCACTACTCAGGAACACTCAACTTCAATAATTTGCCAGGAAACATAAAAAATTTAGTTAGAAATAAAGATCAGTTCAAAAGGAGCCTGAAAGACTTACTACTGGCCAACTCCTTATACTCCATTGGCGAAATTTTTAATAGAAACAAATGATGTATTGTATTTATTCATACTATTAGTATTTTTATTTCAGCTTAAAAAAAATCGACATGTTCCACATCCACGAGGATCTCCTCAGCACGGATCTATGGAACGAAAAACTAATCTAATCTGGGTGAAGCCGTGGGTTTTACGACGACACGATAAAAGCAATCAACAAAACTTGTTACGTGAGCTTACAGTGGAAGACGTCAAGTCGTACATCAATTACTTAAGAATGGATGAGCATACATTTCTGTATGTGCTCAATGAAGTGTATCCTCATATCACAAAGCACAATTTTCACTTAAGAACTGCTACATCTTCAGAAGACAGGCTCACTATAACACTCCGATTCCTTGCTACAAGAGAGGGTTATGTTAGGTTAGGTAGGTTAGGTTAGGTTAGGTTAGGTCAGGTCAGGTCAGGTCTCCAATTTTCTTAATCTATTTTTGTATTCAGGGTGCCTCACGTTGTAAAGCGCCTCATAAGCTTCAGACATCTCTATTAATTCTGTAGTTGTCGGCACACACCAATTGTATTTACCGGCAATGTTTATAAAAACACTACAGACGACAGAACGCTGCAGCGATGCTAGCGCTCCACGTGGTGACATGTCACATTGCAGTGAACAGAAGACAAGCGGTTTCTTTGATCAAATATACAGCGAGGCCCTAGATTTGATCAAATATTGGACGACATTTGACAAAGTCCCTATTACACTATCAAATATCTTTGACAAAGATATTGGACAAAGATATTGGACAAAGAAATTTGATAGTGTAATACCGGCCTTAGTCTGTGATGCAACACTATTGTATATACCACAGTCAAACCGGTCAACATAACGAACTGAAATGCGAGAGCGTATCAATAGTGGCAGTCGGAAAGGGAATGTGTGCAATATCGCGGTTTATGTTGTGTTCAAAAATGGTTCAAATGGCTCTGAGCACTATGGGACTTAACTACTGTGGTCATCAGTCCCCTATAACTTAGAACTACTTAAACCTAACTAACCTAAGGACATCACACACATCCATGCCCGAGGCAGGATTCGAACCTGCGACCGTAGCAGTCGCGCGGGTCCGGACTGCGCGCCTAGAACCGCTAGACCACCGCGGCCGGCTTATGTTGTGTAATCGTACTAAACAGAATCACACGCAAATTCATGGCCGCGTTCTTATTTTGCGGTCACGGCTTAAACTTCAACGTAGACGTTACGAAACAAAATGTTAAGACTTTGTGAGTGCCGCGATTTTCGCTGAGTTCTGGAAACAACAATGACAATGTTCGCACAAATGGACTGTGATCGTCATTGTGAGAATTGGACAGTTTTGTAGCTAACCAAATGGCACGAACTAATACATTGCATTTATTATCGCGCGTGAACTTCATGAGCAGCTTCGAACGTTAAAAGCATTAAATTTCGCCGTGGAGACTTCTAATTGTGATGTATGGCACTGTTTTCGCCATTACTGTAAATTGGCGATCCTGATTACTGGAACTGCATGCACTATATCAGTATCAGACGGTGGAATTAAATACTATACCGTACTGTTTTAAAACTGTGTAAGATCATTAGAAACAGAAACATGCGTGCGTAACATTAACATCGTCACATGCGAAATTGAATCTATATAATAACGATTACCTCTGACAAAAGGAGGATAATGTTATTGCGTGGTTGAGCGTATATCAATTACGGGGATGTATCCATGATAGTTTCATGACTAATGGAGTGATAATTTTTACGCTGCTATTACCAACGAGCTGCCTGCCGCTAACATTGCATTACATTAATACTTCTTCCATAGATCGTGAGTACATTTCATAATGACATGGAATGTGGCGTCTGCAAAAAGATAAGCTGAAACGCCACTCACTTCCCTCTATGAAGACCAAAAACAATTTTAAACAGTTCCAAATTTGATTACTTTTTAATAAATAGTAACATGTTCTGTAGTAGGTTGTAATATGATTTTTATTTAGTCGTGCGATTAGCTACTTTCGACTATTTGTCATTGCCAAGCACCTGTAAAACCAACATGGAAAAGGCTGCTAATGTGGAAATAAAACTTAACGGGCCTCACAATAAGATAAAACATTACCGCACAAATTTCGTACAACCACATGCTGTCAGTTACCATGTGGTTGTAAGAAATTTGTGCACAATGGTTTTATCTTAATGTGAGGTGTACAGTGTTATATACACATCGCGATGTATGCAGCCAATGTAGTGCTCCTCCATGTTGGTTTTACAGGTGCTTGACAATGAAAAGTAGTCGAAATTAGCTAATCGCACAATTGTTTAAAATTACATTACAGCCTACTACGGACCATGTTTACGTTTACTAAACATCTGGAGGCTGTGGATCCCCACAAATACAAAATGTAAATTTCTTTTTGCTTTGTAGCAAACTTTTCTCAGTACCTGCTTTCCTTAAATAAAAGTCATTTTTGTAGCAAGCTTTAACAACCTGCGTTGGTACTGTTAATTTCACCATAAACAGCAGTTATTGCTATTTGCTACTTTTCATATATGTGGACAATGTTTTCTCATGCGTTTTTACGTGTTTTGTTATGGTATGTGCCAGCAGTTGCAATGTCGGCCATTAAATTCCACGCGCCTTACAGTCATAGCAAAACCGTTCGCTGGCTACTGGTGCAAGGAACCCTACCGGCGAGAAGTTTGATTTTGACAGCCGCTGCTACTACGTATAAACTGCGTTTACATTCAATAAGACGTCATCTACGGCATTCTCATTGCCAAATGCGAGTTTATTAAGCTCTTTCAATTATAACTGAACAAAGTTATAGCGATTTCCTTAATTATTCACGAATTTATTTGCGGGAGATTTCGTGTTATATGTTCTTTTGATGTTTGTTGACAAACTCTGACGTGCTGACTTTCGTTAAGTTTGGGAAGTAAAAGGGGTTTCTTTTGAGTTTATACAATCGAAATTCACGCAGTGTAGATATCTGAGAATCGTTATCTTCACAGTTTGCAATCATATTCTGAAACTAATTAACTTGTTTGTTACAGTACTACGTGACTCAAATGATGCATATTATCCTATGTTACAGTGGTGTCATGGAGTATTACACGTATTATTATTTTCACTTAGATAACTGACGAAATAGAATGAGAATTTACTTAGAGGAAGTTTTACATGATCAAATATTCAACACAGAACTGGACATGCTTATTTACATACAGATTGACTTGATAATCATTGTAGTTTATTGCTTCTATTACTATGTACATATATTATACTTATTGCGGTAGTAACTTCACATTATTTTAGTCATGCATAAATGAAACCTCGGGGAAGATCAGTTTGGATTCCGTAGAAATACTGGAACACGTGAGGCAATACTGACCTTACGACTTATCTTAGAAGAAAGATTAAGGAAAGGCAAACCTAGTTTCTAGCATTTGTAGACTTAGAGAAAGCTTTTGACAATGTTGACTGGAATACTCTCTTTCAAATTCTGAAGGTGACAGGGGTAAAATACAGGGAGCGAAAGGCTATTTACAATTTGTGCAGAAACCAGATGGCAGTTATAAGAGTGGAGGGACATGAAAGGGAAGCAGCGGTTGGGAAGGGAGTAAGACAGGGTTGTAGCCTCTCCCCGATGTTACAATCTGTATATTGACCAAGCAGTAAAGGAAACAAAAGAAAAATTCGGAGTAGGTATTAAAATCCATGGAGAAGAAATAAAGACTTTGAGGTTCGCCGATGACATTGTAATTCTGTCAGAGACAGCAAAGGACTTGGAAGAGCAGTTGAACGGAATGGACAGTGTCTTGAAGGGAGGATATAAGATGAACATCAACAAAAGCAAAACGAGGATAATGGAATGTAGTCGAATTAAGTCGGGTAATGTTGAGGGTATTAGATTAGGAAATGAGACGCTTAAAGTAGTAAATGAGTTTTGCTATTTGGGGAGCAAAATAACTGATGATGGTCGAAGTAGAGAGGATATAAAATGTATACTGGCAATGGCAAGGAAAGCGTTTCTGAAGAAGAGAAATTTGTTAACAGCGAGTATAGATTTAAGTGTCAGGAAGTCATTTCTGAAAGTATTTGTATGGAGTGTAGCCATGTATGGAAGTGAAACATGGACGGTAAACAGTTAGGACAAGAAGAGAATAGAAGCTTTCGAAATTTGGTGCTACAGAAGAATGCTGAAGATTAGATGGGTAGATCACATAACTAATGAAGTATTGAATAGGATTGGGGAGAAGAGAAGTTTTTGGCACGACCAGAAGAAGGGATCGGTTGGTAGGACATGTTCTGAGACATCAAGGGATCACCAATTTAGTATTGGAGGGCATCGTGGAGGGTAAAAATCGTAGGGGGAGACCAAGAGATGAATACACTAAGCAGATTCAGAAGGATGTAGGTTGCAGTAGGTACTGGGAGATGAAGAAGCTTGCACAGGATAGGATAGCATGGAGAGCTGCATCAAACCTGTCTCAGGACTGAAGACCACAACAACAACAACAACAACAAATGAAACTGACAACAAATGGCAGGCCGTACATCCCGAGGTTGTGTGGAAGGGGCTGGGGTAGGTGGAATGAGATGGTGATGATCCGGTGTACTTACTTTTGAGCCCGACGTAAGAAATCCATGTTCAGTGCTTCTTAAGACTGATATATTAAGAGGAAGTCATTACTGAATACAGAAAATAACAAATACAACATGTTACCTGTCTTGAAACATTTGTAAAAGCCATACATCAAATACTTGAAAATGGCATACAAGGCTGAAACCTGGGCTGTACTTAAACAAACAATAAGTCGGTCAGATGGCAGTGTGTTACTTCAGTAAATAATCTGTTTCGCTACCTGCCTGTTCACAGTGAACACAATTTTCTTAGCCCAAACTTTTTTTGGAGAGAATCTTATTTCAGAGGAAGGTGAATAAAAAGTATATTTCTAAACACGAAGTACCCTATTACGTGATAATACAAAACGAGCTGCCCTTTTTTTGCACCCTTTCGATGTCCTCCGTCAATCCCACCTGGTAAGGATCCCACACCGCGCAGCAATATTCTAACAGAGGAAGAACGAGTGTATTGTAAGCTGTCTCTTTAGTGGACTTGTTGCGTCTTCCAAGTGTCCTGCCAATGAAACGCAACCTTTGGCTCGCCTTCCCCACAATATTATCTATGTGGTCCTTCCAACTGAAGTTGTTCGTAATTTTAACACCCAGGCACTTAGTCGAATTGACAGCCTCGAGAATTGTACTATTTATCGAGTAATCGAATTCCAACGGATTTATTTTGGAACTCGTGTGGATCACCTCACACTTTTCGTTATTTGGCGTCAACTGCCACCTGCCACACCATACAGCAATCTTTTTTAAATCGCTTTGCAACTGATACTGGTCTTCGGATGACCTTACTAGACGGTAAATTACAGCATCATCTGCGAACAACCTAGGAGAACTGCTCAGATTGTCACCCAGGTCATTTACATAGATCAGGAACAGCAGAGGTCCCAGGACGCTTCCCTGGGGAACACCTGATATCACTTCAGTTTTACTCGACGATTTGCCGTCTATTACTACGAACTGCGGCCTTCCTGACAGGAAATCACGAATCCAGTCGCACAACTGAGACGATACCCCATAGGCCCGCAGCTGGATTAGAAGTCGCTTGTGAGGAACGGTGTCAAAAGCTTTCCGGAAATCGTCTTCCTTTCGCACGCCACCCGGCGTTGGGGCATTGTGATTCAGACACTATTAAGAAAAGTCTGTTCACAAACATGGACGAGAAAGTGAACTGAAAGCTACTTATTGGCACCCAATTAGAAGTAAAGCAATATCGCAACCGCACTATGAAGCATACAGTTCAAGTGCTTCGAATCGATATTTGATTTACGAAAAGCGCGCAGTTGTATCACGGCAGATAATCTGTGACGCGGGGAACCCCCTGCGGCCGGGGCTGTTGATTCGCTCGCCTGCACAGCTTCAGTCGTATTCTGGTGGTGGCGGAAGCAGCCTGCTACCGCAGTCTGGACGGTATCAAGAAACGTTTTAGCAGTTGTCTCGGTAAGTACGCCATACTGTTTGTACTAATTTTGTGCAGAACTTGTAACAAACAAACCAACCACAACAAAGGTCAAAAATTAATTATGATTGTAGTGTTGCTCACGCTGCTAAATACTGCATTTTCGGGCAACGACAAAGTTATATTATACGGCAGGTGTCATTTGAGCACAGTTAATAAAGTCATTTCATGAAATAATGGATAAACTAGGCGCTCGTGTTTTTGTGTTTCCCACGGTGGTCTCGTCGTGAATTCGTGGCTCTATCGTCGAAAACCTAGGTAGTGATGATTCCAAGCTCGGATGCAAAGAGACCTAGGTTTTATTCTGCGATATTCAAAAGTTTTGTAGATGCGCTTCACAAACCATTCTTGAAGATTACACTTTTGCAGGACAATGGTGATGTAAAAAAGTAATCAGCACTCCGAATTTAAGTTACACTCCTATTTTTATTACTTTTGCTGCAATATCACGTAACACACAAAACATCACTTCACAATACAAAACATACTTGAAAATATCTTCCTCACTGTTAAAGTTCACATTTTATAAACTGACTACAATTTGCGGTTTTGCAACAAGACGACCAAGACTTGCCTCCCTAAAAACCGCTTACGCGCCCAAAATCAGAGTACGTCAAAGATCATAGTGACAAAAGAAAGAATACGCATAAGAATAATATCATTGCAACATAAACATATCGATGTATCAAAGTACCTCTACATTAATGAAATCAAATCTCAATTGTGCCTCAGAAATATGTTAAATGCTTTACAGAAACACAGTAGAATATTGCTAGTATCGAGAGGTTGAGGTGAGGTGCCGTAATGGTTACGTAATTGAAGTACCGTTACAAACTCTACACATCGTCACTACAGCTAGATAAAAGCCCCCTCCACCCCACACTCCAGTCTCCCCTTGGCATTCCGGCATCCAGCTTCACGCTTCCCAGTCGCACATGCATGTGCTGTGACATCTCCTCCCCTTCAGGCCATCCTCACGGTCTTTTCCCGTCTCACCTGTTTGGCGGCAGTCCAGTACAACAGGACTTCCTCGCCCCACCTATTCTCCCAGCAACAGTCCCCCTGCCCACTTCATTTCCAGTACGGTCATAACAGCGTGTCCCACTACACCAGGGCTTCACAACATACGTGCTCGCGGAGCAAGCTGTGAGCAGCAAGGCGCGAGCACGGAGCAGCGCGAGCACGCTACCCCCACTACCGGACCAGAGCGGAGAGTGGGGAGAGTCACGTGGGGCAGACAACAGCTGCCGCCAGTCAATGTAAATCCGCGGCCACCTGCAGGGATATCACTCACGAATTATTACTGCGACAAATGAAACAAATAAAGGAGAACGTACACGTGCCACATAATTTTATTAGCTTCGCATTAATTTGTGAACTGTTACACAATAAAAGGTGTCACTGAAGTGTGTGATTCTCGGTTATCTTGTACTTTTTGCCCTTTACAATTGCGTCTATGTTCGGAGTAACTGTTCTTGTGCATTGTAGGCGCAGCGTGCAGTTTAAATTTCGATCAGACAATGCGTTTCTCAGGCGCGTCTTGTTGCATTTCATTGCAGAGAACAGTTGTTCACAATCATACGTGGAACCGAACATTGATATCATTGTAGCCGCCAGTTTGTACAAACGAGGAAATCTATCCTGAGGGAAGTGTCTGTGAATCCAAAATGTTTTTCTTGTTCTGAAATTTGTCTCTGTATTGTCTGTCACACTGCAGGTCAATAATTTCTAGTTGCAGCTCAGGACGAATCTCTTCAATATTCGCTGAATATGGAGAGGAGAACTGATCAAAATCACTGTCTAGTGCTGTCAGATCTTGAAAGCGCTGATCAAATTCTTCCTTAAGGGCAACTAAACTACCTGAATAACGTTCACAGTCTTTGTGAACATCATGATAATTTAGGAAAATGAGCTAGATTTCCTGTTTCCAGCTGACTGACCCAAAGTGTCAATTTCATTTTAAAAGCTCGTATTCGATCTATGAAATGAGTAATTAGCAGATCTTTACCTTGTAGTGAAATGTTCAAAGCATTCAGATGGCTAGTTAAATTTGCTAAGAACGCGAGATCACAGTTCCATGAAGGCTCTTTCAATTCAGGAACACACATGTTATTTATTTCCATGAACATATTTATCTCATGTATTAGGGAAAAAAATCGATTTAATAATTCGCCACGACTAAGCCAGCGGACCTCGCTGTAATAAGGCAGGCTACCATACTGGCTTTCTACATCCTCAAGAAAGCTTTTAAATTGCCTGTTGTAGCCCATGCTTCCTTATATAATTGGTTGTACGAACAACAACACTCATCACATTTTTTAGAGTGATACTCTTTGCACATAAGTTTTCCTGATGGATCACACAGTGAACGCCCCTTATTTCATTCGGCACGGTCAGTTTTTGCATTTTCTCCTTCAACAGCGCAACTAAACCTGATTTTTTCCCTGTCATCGCTGGTGACCCGTCTGTAGACACTGAAACTAAAGAATTCCACGTCAATCCTATATTTTCAACACTTTCTTCAACACTACTTAAAATATCACCTCCGGTTGTAGTGTTCTTCATGGCTACTACATCGAGGAGCTCCTCCCTCACCTGAAGATCTCTATTAACACCTCTAATAAATATGGCAAGCTGCGCTGTTCCAGTGATATCAACACTTTCGTCCAGAGCTAGAGAATACGCCATAAAATCTTAACAGATATTTGCAAGCTGGCTCTGGAAGTCGTATGCCATGTCCTGTATGCGACGCATAATGGTCATGTTAGATAATGGCACAATCCGAAACTGTTCAACTTGAGATGGGCACAAATGTTCCGCTGCAACTACCAAACATTCTTTTATTAAATCGCCATCAGTGAAGGGCTACGGGGATTTTGCTGAAAGGAAAGCAATTCTGTAACTCACTCTGAGAGCTGCCTCAGTTGATTTTTCTTCGTCATCCAGATCTTCTTCGGATAGCTTCCTTTTAAGTTTAATAACTTCCCGTGCACGATCTGGTCAATCACATTTTCCACTTTCGTAGTCTTTCGCGTGGTACGACATATACTGTCGCTGCAAATTAAATTTCGTAAAAGAATTCAGCGTTTAGTGACATGCTAAACATTTTGCAACACCAACTTTTTCTGTAAACAGATACAATTCCTCCCAATGGGGGCTGAACTGCGAAAGCATGGTTGGGGTTACACAACGGCGCCTTGACATGATTCTTAACCAGCGAAGCGACTGTTAGAGCTGATCGTAGTAGTGATGGGGAGCTCGTGAATGAGTCGTTCAAATGAACGCTTCACTTCAGTGAAGTGTGAACTAACCACTCAATTTCAATGAACTGGTACTTCAAACTCTTCACAGATAGCACACTCCACACTTTTTTCTAGTTCACTCACTCTCTTCCCCTCTCCCTCTCCCACTACATCGGCGCTACGTCACTCACTTCACTTCAGTCCTCCCTCTGTTGCCTGTGGACGAATCGCGCGGAGTTTGTGGGGAACGATAGGTTTACAATGGGTTGGGTCGGTGAGGTGCGAGGGGAAGGCAGCGTCAGCTGCTACGTGCAGTGCTGACATTGCTCGTGACTATTTGTGCAGCTATACTTCGCGTCTACGGGTAGCCTAACGTTGGCAGCGCTTGCAGACAAATGAATATTAAAGATATAAACGAAGGGGCTGGCTGTGTGAGCACGCACAGCCAACATGAAAATAAAAGGGATTTTACCTGAAATCGTAACAATGACTACAGGTGACAGTTTACGTTTTAAATCTGGAGGGTTATTATTCTCAACAAAAATAAAATCTACAGGAAAACTTCTGAATAATTACTTAACGTAGGTATATAGACTGTGACAGTGGTAAACATACTCATTCTATTTTGGATTAAATCTTACTAGGAACATAAAATTGGACTGCATTTCGTTGGTAGCCCTATTTTTCAGTTCATGAATACAACAAATAATATTTCGTTTGGCAGATAAAGACTTTTTTGGACGCTTCATGAGAAAATTTCGAGCAAGATTAAATGTAATACCTTCCTTATATGTGACAGGCTTCTCTGTTTATCTTTCCTTTGTCCCCTTCGACCATGCTCTATTTAAGTTAACTCAGACGCTGTAAGAGCGTAAAACGTTGCGTGCACGTTACTTCATAGTTCGGCCATCTGTTGGTAAAATTATGAAGTATTACGAAGCTTCATTTTACGAGCGAGGCGAAGCGAGCGTAGCAGCGGCTGAGCGGCGAACTGCGCGACTTCCACAGGCTTCCGTACTTCACGAATGAACTACTTCATTTGAACGCTTCACGGCAAAGAGTGAAATGAATGAAGTAGTTCACTGGAATGAACGAGTTCGACCCATCTCTAGATCGTAGTACTTTAAACGTTACACAGTCGGCGCGAATTCAATAGGCACGCTGCGGCCCTATTCAAACGTGCGCGCGCATTTCCCCTCCCTCCCCTCCCTCCCTACTCCGCGACCTTGCACCTGCTCGCGAGCACATGCTGAGCAGACGAGAGTACTCGCGCTCAAAACCGGCTAGTTGTTAAGCCCTGCACTACACTCTCTTCCCTGACCCATTTCTGTGTTCCACAGAGTATCCAAGTAATAACTTTACTGAATATATTATAGATTATGTGAGCAAAAGTATCCAGACACTCCAAGTAACGCGAAACTGGCAACTACATCTCACGAAATTACAATGAAATGAACACCCTTAGCTGCTTACAGGCGTTGACATCAACGGGGACAGATGAAAATGTGTGCCCCGACCGGGACTCGAACCCGGGATCTCCAGCTTACACGGCAGACGCTCTATCCATTGTTCTATCTTGTTCCTTGAATTTGTTCGTGGCGGACGTCCGATGACATGCGTTCAGGTTATTCGTTGATCCGTTCACTCAGGTTTTTTATTACAGAGGGTGGCTAAACCCTCTGACCGAACACGCAGATCTACCGTGGCGGCGGCAAAATACTAAGCACCAAACAAGGTTTGATCTCGGAACCTTTCGCTTAGCAGCCAAACACCTTAACCATTACGCTAATGTAGCTCGTCATATGAGCCACCGAGCACACAGAGGATAGCGCGACTGCAAGGATTTATCTCTGGCACGCCTCCCGCGAAACCCACATTCTCAACGTATTGTCCTGCACTACATTCGTAATTTCATTCTAACGAGCTGCTTTGTTATTGATGGTATCTGTTCTTTCGCACATGTCCGAAAGAACAGATACCATCTTAGTATATATATATATATATATATATATATATATATATATAGTTAAGGCTCAACGGACACTTGACCATCTTCTTCTTCTGAGCGAATGCACCAACAGTGACCGAACTCTTACGGTAATCGGCAATGCGCCGCGAGTAATGAGTATAATGGGCGGGGGCACCGTGAATATAGTGTGGGACAATAAGTCGGGAATGTGGGTCTGACGGGAGGCGTGCCAGACATAAGTCCCTGCAGTCGCACTATCCTCTGTGTCCTCGGTGGCTCAGATGGATAGAGCGTCTGCCACGTAAGCAGGAGATCCCGGGTTCGAGTCCCGGTCGGGGCACACATTTTCATCTGTCCCCGTTGACGTATGTCAACGCCTGTAGGCAGCTAAGAGTATTCATTTCATTGTAATTTCATTCTAACGAGCTGCATGGTCACCGATGGTATCAGTTCTTTCGGACTCTTAAGACTTCATCTTAGTGTATATATATACATCTCACGAGTCGCAGACCGCTACTAGAGCTTTTTATAAAATATCGACATATCGACACATTCCAGAAGAATATCGACATAAAATGTCTTCAACGTATCACACAATATATCGATACCAAAACGGCTATATCGAGTGCCGATATTTGTATTTTATATTATATTTATCTCGCAATTTTCTGTTTATATATGAAATTGTACTCTTGAAATAGTAGAATAACACAATTTTACTTTCACTATGTGAAGGAGTCTTATTACTTTTTCAACTTTCACCATGCCCAGTCTTTCTCTGTGAGTGTGCGAAGCAAGTTCAGGTGGTTCAAATGGCTCTGAGCACATCTAAGGCCATCAGTCCCCTAGAACTTACAACTACTTAAACCTAACTAACCTAAGGACAGCAAACACATCCATGCCCGAGGCAGGATTCGAACCTGCGACCGTAGCGGTCACGCGGTTCCAGACTGTAGCGCCTAGAACCGCTCGGCCACCCCGGCCGGCGCAAGTCCAGTTGCACGGGGGGGGGGGGGGATGTGAATGGAGTAACAAGATTTCCGATATGGAGAAACAGCACCCAGTTGCATAAGCACTTTTTAACGCAACTAGTATGCTATTTCCTCACATCGGCATTCTTCAGAAACGGCTACTGAAAAAGATAACCATAATCTAAGTGACGAGTTGGGTTTTTGCGGTGAGCGGAGACGTGGGATGGGTTATGCCGACGTAACCGGCGCTCGGCGCTGCCAACAGAAACTGCAACGCTTTAACTTCACCACACAATTTTGACACGACAGCTGCTATGTCGCTGGCGTTTGCACAATTGAGAAAATAGGTAAGTAGACACAGTATTCCAGACAAATCTGTTTGTGACGAAACCGAACGACCGACCCATTGGACACTTTCTATTGGTCCACTTACATATACTGTTACCATTACTGACAAAGTGGTTATGCCAAGCGTGAACGTGCATCGTTTTTCTTTCAGTTCTTGCTCTAAGGGAGATAAGCAGGCAGCTAGCATGTTGATGTACAGAATATATAATAATAATATTAAATATGTTGTTGTTGTTGTTGTGGTCTTGTCCAGACACTGGTTTGACGCAGCTCTCCATGCTACTCTATCCTGTGCAAGATTCATCATCTCCCAGTATCTACTGCAACCCACATTCTTCTGAATCTGCTTAGTGTATTAATCTCTTGGTCTGCCTCTACGATTTTTACCTTCCACGCTACCCTCCAGTACTAAATTGGTGATCCCTTGATGCCTCAGAACATGTCCTACTAACCGGTCCCTTCCTCTAGTCAAGTTGTGCCACAAACTCCTCTTCTCCCCAATTCTATTCAATACCTCCTCATTAGTTATGTAATCTACCCGTCTAATCTTCAGCATTCTTCTGTAGCACTACACTTCGAAAGCTTCTATTCTCCTCTTGTCCAAACTATTTATCGTCCACGTTTCACTTCCAAACATGGCTACACTCCATACAAATACTTTCAGAAACGACTTCCTGACACTTAAATCTATACTCGATGTTAACTAATTTCTCTCCTTCAGAAACGCTTTCCTTGCCGTTTCCATTCTACATTTTAGATCCCCTCTACTTCGACCATCATCAGTTATTTTGCTCCCCAAATAGCAAAACTCATTTACTACTTTAAGCGTCTGATTTGCTAATCTAATTTCCTCAGCATCACCCGAGTTAACTCGACTACATTCCATTATTCTCTTTTTGCTTTTGTTTATGTTCATCTTATATCCTCCTTTCTAGACACTGACCATTCCGTTCAACTGCTCTTCCAGGTCCTTTGCTGTCTCTGATAGATTACAATGTTATCGGCGAACCTCAAAATTTTTACTTCTTCTCCATGGATTTTAATTCCTACTCCGAATTTTTCTTTTGTTTCCTTTACTCTTTGCTCAACATACAGATGTAATAACATCGGGGATAGGCTACAACCCTGTCTCACCTCCTTCCCAACCACTGTTTCCCTTTCATGTCCCTCGACTCTCGTAACTGTTATCTGGTTTCTGGACAAATTGTAAATAGCCTTTCCCTCCCTTTATTTGACCACTCCCACCTCCAGAATTTGAAAGAGAGTATTCCAGTCAACATTGTCAAAAGCTTTCTCTAAGTCTACGGAATCCAAACTGATCTTTTCTGAGGTCGGCTTCTACCAGTTTTTCGAAAGTACTAATTCTGTTTCTTGTACATTAGACGGTAGGTCATTTACATATATGCTAAACAGTAGTGGATCTAAGATTGAGCCTTGGGGAAGTCCATACGCGATTTCTCCCCAGTCAGAATTATGTCCCTGGATTCTGTTGGTTGAATTACTACGAAGTACTACTTTCTGTATTCTTTTGGTTAGATATGACATGGTTCATTGGTTGGCTATACCATCAATCCCATAAAACTTCAATTAATCAAGGCGTGTACTACGGTTCACACAACCAAATGCCTTGGATGGGCCACAGAAAATACCTATCGGTGCTATTTTGTTATTTAAGGCTTGTAATATCTGGTGTAAGATGTAAATGGTATTCTCAGTAGAGCAACCCTTCTGAAACCCAAACTGTAATTTGCTGAGGATACAATTGTTGCCAAGGTGAGATACTGTTCTAGAATACACCACCTTCTCAAAAATTTTAGTAAATGATGTCAGCTGTGAAATAGGTCGGTAGTTATCAACTTTCTTGAAGAGGGGTTTAACAGCAGCATATTTTAGTCTCTCTGGAAAAATGCGTTGAGTTAGTGGTCCATTTCATATTTTGGACAATACGAGACTTTCTATATGGGAACAAATCTCTACTGGAAACATCATCAAAACCAGAAGAGCTTCTATTCTTGAGAGAATGTATGACACTCTTAATTTCAGAAGTAGAAATTAGTGGTACATTCATATGATGTAATTTTATGAGAGTAACTTCTTCAACATACTTCTGTGATCTTAGTCTTAAACTTTTGGTGCCTATGCTTTCTTATGCGTACACACATTACGTAATTCCTGTACATTTGAGGGTAGGGACATTTTAATAACAGGACAAGTAATTTTGTATACGCATTGTTGGCTAGTAACAGGGACTTTTATTAAATGAAACAAGTTTACTATTACCAGTCACTGTTCATTTATCTCCACAAAGCGTTTCGAAGCTCCATCATCAGGTGGATTTACTTTTGTTACTATGACACGTGTGTGTGTGTGTGTGTGTGTTGTGTTGCGCACTAGACAATACCGTAAGTTCCTCCAAAAAATCGTAGCACAACACACACACCATTCACCTGATGATGGAGGTTTAAACCTTCGAGACGGAGATAAATAAAGAGTGACTAGTAACAGTAAACTTTTTTCATTTAATGTCAATAACAGTCACGGTAAAGCCTAACCTACAATGTTCGCATTTGAAGGGACTTTAATGTACGGTCGCAAATAGACTGGATTGTGGTGTTTCTCTAATAGCAGCAAATCCAACATTTTTTAGTGTTCCAGCGTTTTTGCTACAGACTGTGATATCTGTCCTAAGTATGGAACTCAACACTACTTCCTGCAGACAGTGCAAGGGGCAGCAGATTGAGCACACAGGAGGGGGGTGGGGCAATAAATTCCGGTTAAAAACTTTCTTTGAATCTGGGGACACATATAAGACGCCACTGAGTGGAAAGGTGCGTGTTTTTGTGTTACTGGGTGTTATGAGCAAGAAGGTATTTTTGTGTCTGTAATTACAGGATAACTACAAATTCTGAATTAATGTGTGTATGTACTGACGTCAGTAAATACACTCCTGGAAATGGAAAAAAGAACACATTGACACCGGTGTGTCAGACCCACCATACTTGCTCCGGACACTGCGAGAGGGCTGTACAAGCAATGATCACACGCACGGCACAGCGGACACACCAGGAACCGCGGTGTTGGCCGTCGAATGGCGCTAGCTGCGCAGCATTTGTGCACCGCCGCCGTCAGTGTCAGCCAGTTTGCCGTGGCATACGGAGCTCCATCGCAGTCTTTAACACTGGTAGCATGCCGCGACAGCGTGGACGTGAACCGTATGTGCAGTTGACGGACTTTGAGCGAGGGCGTATAGTGGGCATGCGGGAGGCCGGGTGGACGTACCGCCGAATTGCTCAACACGTGGGGCGTGAGGTCTCCACAGTACATCGATGTTGTCGCCAGTGGTCGGCGGAAGGTGCACGTGCCCGTCGACCTGGGACCGGACCGCAGCGACGCACGGATGCACGCCAAGACCGTAGGATCCTACGCAGTGCCGTAGGGGACCGCACCGCCACTTCCCAGCAAATTAGGGACACTGTTGCTCCTGGGGTATCGGCGAGGACCATTCGCAACCGTCTCCACGAAGCTGGGCTACGGTCCCGCACACCGTTAGGCCGTCTTCCGCTCACGCCCCAACATCGTGCAGCCCGCCTCCAGTGGTGTCGCGACAGGCGTGAATGGAGGGACGAATGGAGACGTGTCGTCTTCAGCGATGAGAGTCGCTTCTGCCTTGGTGCCAATGATGGTCGTATGCGTGTTTGGCGCCGTGCAGGTGAGCGCCACAATCAGGACTGCATACGACCGAGGCACACAGGGCCAACACCCGGCATCATGGTGTGGGGAGCGATCTCCTACACTGGCCGTACACCACTGGTGATCGTCGAGGGGACACTGAATAGTGCACGGTACATCCAAACCGTCATCGAACCCATCGTTCTACCATTCCTAGACCGGCAAGGGAACTTGCTGTTCCAACAGGACAATGCACGTCCGCATGTATCCCATGCCACCCAACGTGCTCTAGAAGGTGTAAGTCAACTACCCTGGCCAGCAAGATCTCCGGATCTGTCCGCCATTGAGCATGTTTGGGACTGGATGAAGCGTCGTCTCACGCGGTCTGCACGTCCAGCACGAACGCTGGTCCAACTGAGGCGCCAGGTGGAAATGGCATGGCAAGCCGTTCCACAGGACTACATCCAGCATCTCTACGATCGTCTCCATGGGAGAATAGCAGCCTGCATTGCTGCGAAAGGTGGATATACACTGTACTAGTGCCGACATTGTGCATGCTCTGTTGCCTGTGTCTATGTGCCTGTGGTTCTGTCAGTGTGATCATGTGATGTATCTGACCCCAGGAATGTGTCAATAAAGTTTCCCCTTCCTGGGACAGTGAATTCACGGTGTTCTTATTTCAATTTCCAGGAGTGTATGTCTGAAAGAACTGATCGATTTGTCGCCGATCTCCTTTGTGAAACGAATGTTTTTATGTCAGCTGTTTAAGTTGTGGAAAAAATGGGTTGAGCTGTGTTGCAGTGCCTGTCCACATAGTATATCACATACACACCTGCACCAATATTTAATGTCTGCAGTCAAACGTTGCTTGACGAAGAAATTTTGTTCAAAATTGTCCATGAATATTTCCGCCATTGACATCTTCAACTTTTGTAGTCCTATCTTCCTCAGTTGCGTGTAATATTACGGTATATTGATAATTTTTACTTATGGACCGTCTGACAGCAACTGAATAAAACACAATTTTAGTGCCATACGCGTTTCGCCTTTATTTTCTGCAAGGCATCATCAGTGGCAGGTTGCGTGGACAACTGAAAAAACATTGCATTAAAACAAGCGTTCAGTGCATAGTGCTGTGGAATGTGGAAAAAACAGCAAATTGGCGTTCATAAGAAGAAGAACAACACCAAAAAAAGGGGCGTAATATGTAAGAAATTGTCCACGCAACCTGCCACTGATGATGCCTTGCAGAAAATAAAGGCGAAACGCGTATGGCACTAAAATTGTGTTTTATTCAGTTGCTGTCAGACGGTTCATAAGTAAAAATTATCAATATACCGTAATATTTCCGCCATTACTGGACTGAGGGTGCCCTATAGCTAGCTATATGTTTACACACAGTGCCCTTCAGCTGGAAATAGTTTTCTACAAAGCATGTCGGTGGATGACGTTTCTGGACAGGGGTTCTTATCCTCAATTAGTTCCTCAAGCCACCCTGTACCAGCCCTCGATGTCTGTCTTCACACTGTATAGTGTTCTGATAGTAGCCCCTCACCCCCTATTCTTTAAATAATCGAAGTCGCATGTATAAAACAGTTTCAATAGTCTGATTACCTTACTAACGGGCGAATGTGTTAAGTATGTGACGTTACACATGGAAGCGAGAAAAAGTTTGAAAAAGATTTTAAATTATGCTTAAAGTTTGTTGGAAGTCGCTAATTGCAGTCATTCTCAAACACTGCTTGAATATAGTGTGGGCATCTGTTATTATAGGTTATCTGCCTTGAGTTGATTGCAATCTCATTAGAAAGAATTACACCAGACGCGTTCCGCTTTTATTTACAAAGCATCTTCTGTGGTTACTGGTGTTTCTTAACATAATCTTTTCCTCCCCCTCTTGCTACCAGTGGTTGGTGTCGACACGCTTCATTTCACATCTGCACTTGGCTGTTTTTTGGCGTTCTGCGTTATTTATTGTGCTGCACTATTTACAGTTGACTTTCTTGTTTTACATTCTTCACTGCCACAGTGAAGAATGGATAACCCCTGGACAGCATTAGATAGGCAATCTGGAAGAGGGACCATGCACGGGGTTGGCCGTTTGGTAATGTATATCTCCTGTGGCAAAAAAGAGTAACGCAGCATTCACAGGCATTATCTCGCGTTGCCTTCCGTTCTTTGTAAATGGTTGCTCACAGATACAAGCGAATTCTAGTTAACACAGGCGAATCGTCTGCGAATGCCCCGTTCGCTTGTGTTCACTTCAGTTCGCTCCGGTGTAAACCACGCTTGATGCGCTCAACAAACGACGCGCGGAGCCAAGCTGAGAAACAAATTAGCGGCCAACGTCGAGCGGCAGTTGTTGGCACAATTTTTTTTCAACTGTCCCGGCAAAGAGAATCGCCGCCGAAGACTAACCGTTCCGCCTATGCGGCTTATCTCTGCAGGAACTCGGTAACGAATTCGTGCTGCAGCTTCCACTTACCTGTGTACTTCTCTCTCTCTCTCTCTCTCTCTCTCTCTCTCTCTCTCTCTCTCTCACTGCGATCTTTGGCGGAACAGCAGACAGTCGAAGACAGCGCGGAGAGTCAAACGGGGCAGCGAAAGTGTGTGCACACAGTCAAATGGGGCAGGGGGCACGCGGCTGGTGACCACTGGGGACGGCACGCAGGGAGATGTAAGCACACACAGTCTCACACACACGCGCGCTTGCTTGCTCGCACACTTGATACGGGCGGCCGACAGACAGACACGCGATCGCAGACTGTGGAAAGCGCGAGCGTAGCCGACTTTATCACGGGGATTAGCGCGCCGCGGACGCTATCTCTGCCTGCCCCCACTATGCCAACCTTGACGACACGATCGCGCGGCGCGACTCGACTTAACACATTCCTCCAAGCGCCGGGAGCAGAATAGAACGACACACAGACAAGTGCACACACCTGTCGACGGCCGAAGCAGACAAATACCGCCCTGGCAGCGGCTCGACACGCGACGCCATTCAAAACACGAACAGAAGGAAGGAAGGAAAAAGAACTGTTATCAGCGCGTCGCACTATGTACAGCGTATCAGGCTGCGTACAGAGTGATAAGGCTCGGCGAACGGCAACGGGGTGTGGCTATTTGTGACACGAGAACACGCGTTCCTTGAGTCCTGGACTGATTAAAAAAAGAATTCGCGGGAAAGGCGCTATGAGAAACACACTGAGAAGAGTTATAAAAAAGCTGGGAGCTTCAAATAAAGCAACAGACGGAATTGTAAACGACGTATTTTGAGAGACGACTGACAGGTTTTCTGTCGGCTGGAGTGGTCGAGCGGTTCTAGGCGCCACAGTCTGGACCTGCGCGGCCGCTACGGTCGCAGGTTCGAATCCTGCCTCGGGCATGGATATGTGTGATCTCTTTAGCTTAGTTAAGTTTAAGTAGTTCTAAGTTCTAGGGGACTGATGACCTCAGAAGTTGAGTCCCATAGTGCTCAGAGCCATTTGAACTACACTCCTGGAAATGGAAAAAAGAACACATTGACACCGGTGTGTCAGACCCACCATACTTGCTCCGGACACTGCGAGAGGGCTGTACAAGCAATGATCACACGCACGGCACAGCGGACACACCAGGAACCGCGGTGTTGGCCGTCGAATGGCGCTAGCTGCGCAGCATTTGTGCACCGCCGCCGTCAGTGTCAGCCAGTTTGCCGTGGCATACGGAGCTCCATCGCAGTCTTTAACACTGGTAGCATGCCGCGACAGCGTGGACGTGAACCGTATGTGCAGTTGACGGACTTTGAGCGAGGGCGTATAGTGGGCACGCGGGAGGCCGGGTGGACGTACCGCCGAATTGCTCAACACGTGGGGCGTGGGGTCTCCACAGTACATCGATGTTGTCGCCAGTGGTCGGCGGAAGGTGCACGTGCCCGTCGACCTGGGACCGGACCGCAGCGACGCACGGATGCACGCCAAGACCGTAGGATCCTACGCAGTGCCGTAGGGGACCGCACCGCCACTTCCCAGCAAATTAGGGACACTGTTGCTCCTGGGGTATCGGCGAGGACCATTCGCAACCGTCTCCATGAAGCTGGGCTACGGTCCCGCACACCGTTAGGCCGTCTTCCGCTCACGCCCCAACATCGTGCAGCCCGCCTCCAGTGGTGTCGCGACAGGCGCGAATGGAGGGACGAATGGAGACGTGTCGTCTTCAGCGATGAGAGTCGCTTCTGCCTCGGTGCCAATGATGGTCGTATGCGTGTTTGGCGCCGTGCAGGTGAGCGCCACAATCAGGACTGCATACGACCGAGGCACACAGGGCCAACACCCGGCATCATGGTGTGGGGAGCGATCTCCTACACTGGCCGTACACCAGTGGTGATCGTCGAGGGGACACTGAATAGTGCACGGTACATCCAAACCGTCATCGAACCCATCGTTCTACCATTCCTAGACCGGCAAGGGAACTTGCTGTTCCAACAGGACAATGCACGTCCGCATGTATCCCGTGCCACCCAACGTGCTCTAGAAGGTGTAAGTCAACTACCCTGGCCAGCAAGATCTCCGGATCTGTCCCCCATTGAGCATGTTTGGGACTGGATGAAGCGTCGTCTCACGCGGTCTGCACGTCCAGCACGATCGCTGGTCCAACTGAGGCGCCAGGTGGAAATGGCATGGCAAGCCGTTCCACAGGACTACATCCAGCATCTCTACGATCGTCTCCATGGGAGAATAGCAGCCTGCATTGCTGCGAAAGGTGGATATACACTGTACTAGTGCCGACATTGTGCATGCTCTGTTGCCTGTGTCTATGTGCCTGTGGTTCTGTCAGTGTGATCATGTGATGTATCTGACCCCAGGAATGTGTCAATAAAGTTTCCCCTTCCTGGGACAATGAATTCACGGTGTTCTTATTTCAATTTCCAGGAGTGTATTTGAACAGGTTTTCTGCAAATGACTTGTTTCTTAATGTTAAGAAAATGCATCATATTGAATTTCGGATGCGGCCAGTCAGACAAGCACTAGGAATATTGTTGTTGTTCTTGTCTTCAGTCCAGAGACTGGTTCGATGCAGCTCTCCATGCCACTCTATCCTGTGCAAGCTTCTTCATCTCTCAGTAACTACTGCAGCTTACACTCTTCTTAATCTATTTAATGTATTGATGCCTTGGCCTCCCTCTAAGATTTTTACCCACCGCGCTTCCCTCCAATACTAAATTGATGATCGCGTAAAGGTGGCCTCAGCTGTGAATAGGATGTATGACACAAATCCCGGAATCGTGGTTGCCTGGTGGAGAAAACAGTGACAAAACTGCTCCCGATGTGGAAAGTCTGTTGGTAGTATGCCTGGACACGCTGTAAGTGATAAGGGCAGTAACAGTTGTGCAACACGGCCGTCTGGCTTACCCCGTACTGGCGGCCAACTGCCTGGCACTGACACGGCGGTCGCCTTCCACAGTCTCTATCACATTTTCTTCCATGTCTGGCGTCCGAACACTTCGGATACGTCCTTCACGATTTCCCGCTTCCTGAAACGACGCTGTCTCAGACAAACAGCGAAATACTTTTGCAAACATTGTATGCTGTGTTTGTTTTCAGAAGGGGAACACGTGAGGCAATACTGACCCGACGACTGATCTTAGAAGCTAGATTAAGGAAGGGCAAACCTATGTTTCTTGCATTTGTAGACGTAGAGAAAGCTTTTGACAATTCTGACTGGAATACTCTCTTTCAAATTCTGAAGGTGGCAGGGGTACAATACAGGGAGCGAAAGGCTATTTACAATTTGTACAGAAACCAGTTGGCAGTCATAACAGTCGAGGGACATGAAAGGGAAGCAGTGGTTGGGAAGGGAGTGAGACAGGGTTGTAGCGTCTTCCCGATGTTATTCAACCTGTATATTGAGCAAGCAGTGAAGGAAACAAAACAAAAATTCGGAGTAGGTATTAAAATCCACGGAGAAGAAATAAAAACTTTGAGGTTCGTCGATGACATTGTAATTCTGTCAGAGACAGCAAAGGACTTGGAAGAGCAGTTGAACGCAATGGACAGTGTCTTGAAAGGAGGATATAAAATGAACATCAACAAAAGTAAAACGAGGATAACGGAATGTAGTCGAATTAAGTCGGGTGATGCTGAGGGAATTAGATTAGGAAATGAGACACTTAAAGTAGTAAAGGAGTTTTGCTATTTAGGGAGTAAAATAACTGATGATGGTCGAAGTAGAGAGGATATAAAATGTAGACTGGCAATGGCAAGGAAATCGTGTCTGTTGTTGTTGTAGTTGTTGTGGTCTTCAGTCCTGAGACTGGTTTGATGCAGCTCTCCATGCTACTCTATCCTGTGCAAGCTTCTTCATCTCCCAGTACCTACTGCAACCTACATACTTCTGAATCTGCTTAGTGTATTCATCTCTTGGTCTCCCCCTACGATTTTTACCCTCCACGCTGCCCTCCAATACTAAATTGGTGATCCCTTGATGCCTCAGAACATGTCCTACCAACCGATCCCTTCTTCTGGTCAAGTTGTGCCACAAACTCCTCTTCTCCCCAATCCTATTCAGTACCTCCTCATTAGTTACGTGATCTACCCATCTAATCTTCAGCATTCTTCTGTAGCACCACATTTCGAAAGCTTCTATTCTCTTCTTATCCAAACTATTTACCGTCCATGTTTCACTTCCATACATGGCTACACTCCATACAAATACTTTCAGAAATGACTTCCTGACAAATCTATACTCGATGTTAACAAATTTCTCTTCTTCAGAAACGCTTTCCTTGCCATTGCCAGTGTACATTTTATATCCTCTTTACTTCGACCATCATCAGTTATTTTGCTCCCCAAATAGCAAAACTCCTTTACTACTTTAAGTGTCTCATTTCCTAATCTAATACCCTCAACATCACCCGACTTAATTCGACTACATTCCATTATCCTCGTTTTGCTTTTGTTGATGTTCATTTCATATCCTCCTTTCAAGACACCATCCATTCCGTTCAACTGCTCTTCCAAGTCCTTTGCTGTCTCTGACAGAATTACAATGTCATCGGCGAACCTCAAAGTTTTTATTTCTTCTGCATGGATTTTAATACCTACTCCGAATTTTTCTTTTGTTTCCTTTACTGCTTGCTCAATATACAGATTGAATAACATCGGGGAGAGGCTACAACCCTGTCTTACTCCCTTCCCTTTCATGTCCCTCGACTCTTATAACTGCCATCTGGTTTCTGTACAAATTGTAAATAGCCTTTCGCTCCCTGTATTTTACCCCTGCCATCTTTAGAATTTGAAAGAGAGTATTCCAGTTAACATTGTCAAAAGCTTTCTGTAAGTCTACAAATGCTAGAAACGTAGGTTTGTCTTTCCTTAATCTATTTTCTAAGATAAGTCGTAAGGTCAGTATTGCCTCACGTGTTCCAGTATTTCTACGGAATCCAAACTGATCTTCCCCGAGGTCGGCTTCTACTAGTTTTTCCATTCGTCTGTAAAGAATTCGAGTTAGTATTTTGCAGCCGTGGCTTATTAAACTGATAGTTCGGTAATTTTCACATCTGTCAACACCTGCTTTCTTTGGGATTGGAATTATTATATTCTTCTTGAAGTCTGAGGGTATTTCGCCTGTCTCATACATCTTGCTCACCAGATGGTAGAGTTTTGTCAGGACTGGCTCTCCCAAGGGCGCCAGTAGTTCTAATGGAATGTTGTCTACTCCGGGGGCCTTGTTTCGACTCAGGTCTTTCAGTGCTCTGTCAAACTCTTCACGCAGTATCGTATCTCCCATTTCATCTTCATCTACATCCTCTTCCATTTGGTTCAAATGGCTCTGAGCACTATGGGACTCAACTGCTGAGGTCATTAGTCCCCTAGAACTTAGTAGTTAAACCTAACTAACCTAAGGACATCACAAACATCCATGCCCGAGGCAGGATTCGAACCTGCGACCGTAGCGGTCTTGCGGTTCCAGACTGCAGCGCCTTTAACCGCACGGCCACTTCGGCCGGCTCCTCTTCCATTTCCATAATATTGTCCTCAGGTACATCGCCCTTGTATAGACCCTCTATATACTCCTTCCACCTTTCTGCTTTCCCTTCTTTGCTTAGAACTGGGTTTCCATCTGAGCTCTTGATGTTCATACAAGTGGTTCTCTTATCTCCAAATGTCTCTTTAATTTTCCTGTAGGCAGTATCTATCTCACCCCTAGTAAGATAAGCCTCTACATCCTTACATTTGTCCTCTAGCCATCCCTGCTTAGCCATTTTGCACTTCCTGTCGATCTCGTTTGTATTCCTTTTTGCCTGCCTCATTTACTGCATTTTTATTTTTTCTCCTTTCATCAATTAAATTCAATATTTCTTCTGTTACCCTAGGATTTCTACTAGCCCTCGTCTTTTTACCTATTTGATCCTCTGCTGCCTTTACTACTTCAGCCCTCAAAGCTACCCATTCTTCTTCTACTGTATTTCTTTCCCCCATTCCTGTCAATTGTTCCCTTATGCTCCCCTTAAACTCTCTACAACCTCTGGTTCTTTCAGTTTATCCAGGTCCCATCTCCTTAAATTGCCACCTTTTTGCAGTTTCTTCAGTTTTAATCTACAGGTCATAACCAATAGATTGTGGTCAGAGTCCACATCTGCCCCTGGAAATGTCTTACAATTTAAAACCTGGTTCCTAAATCTCTGTGTTACCATTATATAATCTATCTGATACCTTTTAGTATCTCCAGGGTTCTTTCATGTATACAACCTTCTTTTATGATTCTTGAACCAAGTGTTAGCTATGATTAATTTGTGCTCTGTGCAAAATTCTACCAGGCGGCTTCCTCTTTCATTTCTTTCCCCCAATCCATATTCACCTAGTACGTTTCCTTCTCTCCCTTTTCCTACACTCGAATTCCAGTCACCCATGACTATTAAATTTTCGTCTCCCTTCACTACCTGAATAATTTCTTTTATTTCATCATACAATTCATCAATTTCTTCATCATCTGCAGAGCTAGTTGGCATATAAACTTGTACTACTGTAGTAGGTGTGGGCTGCGTATCTATCTTGGCCACAATAATGCGTTCACTATGCTGTTTATAGTAGCTTACCCGCATTCCTATTTTCCTATTCATTATTAAACCTACTCCTGCATTACCCCTATTTGACTTTGTGTTGATAACCCTGTAGTCACCTGACCAGAAGTCTTGTTCCTCCTGCCACCGAACTTCACTAATTCCCACTATATCTAACTTTAACCTATCCATTTCCCTTTTCAAATTTTCTAACCTACCTGCCCGATTAAGGGACCTGACATTCCACGCTCCGATCCGTAGAACGCCAGTTTTCTTTCTCCTGATAACGACATCCTCTTGAGTAGTCCCCGCCCGGAGATCCGAATGGGGGAGTATTTTACCTCCGGAATATTTTACCCAAGAGGACGCCATCATCATTTAATCATACAGTAAAGCTGATACCCTCGGGAAAAATTACGGCCGTAGTTTCCCCTTGCTTTCAGCCGTTCGCAGTACCAGCACAGCAAGGCCGTTTTGGTTATTGTTACAAGGCCAGATCAGTCAATCATCCAGACTGTTGCCCTTGCAACTACTGAAAAGGCTGCTGCACCTCTTCAGGAACCACACGTTTGTCTGGCCTCTCAACAGATACCCCTCCGTTGTGGTTGTACCTACGGTACGGCTATCTGTATCGCTGAGGCACGCAAGCCTCCCCACCAACGGCAAGGTCCATGGTTCATGGGAGCGTTTCTGAAGAAGAGAAATTTGTTAACATCGAGTATAGATTTAAGCGTCAGGAAGTCCTGAAAGTATTTGTATGGAGTGCAGCCATGTATGGAAGTGAAACGTGGACGATAAACAGTTTGGACAAGAAGAGAATACAACGTTTCGAAATGTGGTGCTACAGAAGAATGCTGAAGATCAGATGGGTAGATCATATAACTAATGAGGAAGTATTGAATAGGATTGGGGAGAAGAGAAGTTTGTGGCACAACTTGACTAGAAGAAGGGATCGGTTGGTAGGACATGTTCTGAGGCATCAAGGGATCACCAATTTAGTATTGGAGAGCAGCGTGGAGGGTAAAAATCGTAGAGCGAGACCGAGAGATGAATACACTAAGCAGATTCAGAAGGATGTAGGCTGCAGTAGGTACTGGGAGACGAAGAAGCTTGCACAGGATAGAGTAGCATGGAGAGCTGCAACAAACGAGTCTCAGGACTGAAGACCACAACAACAACAACAACAACAACAACAGATCTCATACAACCTTGCTGCCCGCCGCCCGTTGCCATTTGCCTTTCCGTAAGTAAACACCATGTCGGCGAGCTCTCGATTCGAATAAGGAAGCATTGTGTACAACGCTGTATCACGTCCACTACAAAGTGAGTCAGCAAGGGAAGTGAACCGGGGACAACATTACCAATTACTGTGGCAGGGGAGAGGGAGCTAGGACATGACGTATAGGGAACAGTACCACGCTCTAGGAGGACACCATGCGTACTGTAACAGGGGCTGCATGGTACAGCGCGTATCAGATCGCAGTCTATGCAACTGAATAAATCGTCTCTTAGCACGGAAACCATGCATTTCCGGACATACGTTCATTAGACCTTTTTTGTTCCCTATCTCCTCATCGACAAATCCCCAGAGTTTGTACACGGTGGAAAACATCACCTTGTATACGTTAAATGTGTTCAGTGCTGGCTGGCTTCAGTTTGTTTACTGCTCGTGCGTATCAAAAAGTCGCGGCAAACTAGGTATCGATGAAGAGGTATGATGAAAAATAGTTGGTACAACTTCTACAGCAAGTAACGTAGAAGTAAAATCCTCGGAATAGTGAAGAAACTTCAATCCGTTAATAAAAGCAAAACTTCTGGTCCAGACTCTATACCAATTAGGTTCATTTCAAAGTATGCTGATGCATTAGCTTCATACCTAACAATCACATTCAACAGTACGTACCCAAAGACTGGAAAGTTGCACAGGTCACACCAATATTCAAGAAAGGTAGCAGGAGTAATCCACTAAATTACAGGCCCATATCGTTAACGTCGATATGCAGCAGGATTTTGGAACATACATTGTGTTCGAACATTATGAATTACCTCGAAGAAAACGGTCTATTGACACACAGTCAACATGGGTTTAGAAAGCATCGATGCTATGAAAAACAACTAGCTCTTTATTTACATGAAGTGTTGAGTGCTATTGACAACGGATTTCACGTCGTTTCCGTATTTATGGATTTCCGGAAGGCTTTTGAAACTCTACCACACAATCGGCTTGTAGTGAAATTGCGTGCTTGTGGAATTTCGTCTCAGTTATGTGACTGGATTTGCGATTTCCTGTCAGAGAGGTCAAAGTTCGTAGTAATTGACGGAAAGTCATCGAGTACAACAGAAGTGATTTTTGGGTTTCCCCAAGGTAGTGTTATATGTCCTTTGCTGTTCCTTATCTATATAACCGATTTGGGAGACAATCTGAGCAGCCGCCTTCGGTTGTTTGCAGATGACGCTGTCGTTTATCGACTAATAAAGTCATCAGAAGATCAAAACAAATTGCAAAACTATCTAGAAAAGATATCTGAATGGTGCGAAAATTGGCAGTTGACCCTAATAACGGAAACTGTGAGGTCATCCACGTGAGTGCAAAAGGAATTCGTTAAACTTCTTTCTATTTTTTAAAATATCAAAAACGAGATGGGAGCCCGTTTTGAGCACTTTCGTCTATGAAATTCAAAGAAGCTATTCACAAGATTATGCTATGATTGAAAATAAAAGGAAAGAATAATCATGTATTCATTCACAGGTGGAAATTTTTACGCATATTTCGATAATTTTGGAGACAGCAAAATAAACAAAACTTGTGTTTTCTCTTTTTTTTTCAATTGCTTTAGCGTACTGGCCAGGACTGTTGATGTTTATAAACATATTGGGAATCCGATATACTGACATTCAAAAGATTATCATTATCAGCCCTCGATATAACCAAAGATGTACCAATATATCGACGGGAGAATATCGACGTTTCGGCCTATAAAAATATCGGCTGCAAACTGTAAACGTACCACCCGTTTTAGAGCTGTATATTTAAGTGTACATTTGTAACCAGATACACTGCACATCAATAAACTAGCAGCGTGCCTATCCCTGCCTAGAGCAAGAAGAGGAAAACGATGTTCGTTCACGCTCGGCGATAACGACTTCGCTAGCAGTGGTAACTGCGTGTTAAGTGCCACAATAAAAGGCATCGAATGGGTGGGTCGTTCGGTGTCGTCACATATCGGATTTGTCCGGAACACTTCGCCTCATGTCGACTTCTCTCTTTTTCATTTCTCCCAACGCCAGCGACCTAATAGTTGTGTCAAAGCTAAACGTTGCAGTTTCTGTTACTTATAATCTGTCTTGATCGCAAAATGTTTGTTCATATGACCGGTTTCGGTTCCTTTAGAACCATCTTCAGATCTGTAACGATTATGATACTACTTTACTATTTCACGAATGCAGACTTTTTTCATCCTATCCAATCAACATCAGATTGTAAGAGGTCCGAACAGATGTAATTTCGATGTATTGCTCATGCGCTGCCTGCGATATGCAAGGTATAAGAGAATCGCTGACCAGAGAGCAGTGTTGACTGCAGTAGGAACTGTGTAGCTGTAGCAGTAAGTTGTGGCTAGTCTGGAGTCTGCTCTGGTCTGCTCTGGTCTGGTGTATCGTGTTGGCTGGGCCGGTCGCGGTGCAGCGATGTCGCAGCCTGAGTATTATTGTATAAGGTAAAAAGCAGCCTCGCGCATATGTATTGATGTTATCTCAAGTCACATGTAAATGTTTTAAAAATCTCCTAATAATAATCTTCCTCATAAAAAGTAACTTTTAACAACCATTCATTTCAATTTAAAGAATTTACTAATTTCTCCCATCCATGATCATCCCGATTATTGCAATAGAAAAATCAGTTGCTTCCTTTCATAAATGACAGATAGGTCGGCCAGCATTGCACAGAGCTGTGCCGGAAAAATTTATTGTGAGAGCAGATATATCCGGCGACATTTCATTGAGGTAAGAATTTTTCCTTTTTTTATTCAGAATGATCTTTCAGGGCCATGACGCAGCACTGCTGTCGTCCAAAATTTACCAGGTTAAATTCACAGTGAATTACTGAAAAGTCATAAGTGAGCGACAATTTAATTGAGAGGTTGGTTACATTGTTTTATTACCAGGTTCCTGAATTTATTTTTTATTGGGACGTTACACTGAATGTGAACGACATAATTTTTACTGTTGAGAGGTTTAGGAATTTTTCTGTTATGTGGTCACGCTAAATGTGAAATGAATTTTGAGCTTAGATTAAATGAGAAAGAATTTTGTAGGGAGGTTACAAATGAGAAAGAATTTTGTGGGGAGGTTACACTAAATTAGAATCATACTCATATTATTTATTATATTTTGTGGGGAGGTTACACTAAATTAGATTCATACTCATATTATTTATTATATTTTGTGGGGAGGTGACACTAAATTAGAATCATAGTCATTATTTATTATATTTTGTGGGGAGGTTACACTAAATTAGAATCATAGTCATATTATTTATTATATTTTGTGGGGAGGTTACACTAAATTAGAATCATACTCATTTATTATATTTTGTGGGGAGGTTACACTAAATTAGAATCATACTCATATTATTTATTATATTTTGTGGGGAGGTTACGCTAAATTGGAATCATACTCATATTATTTATTATATTTTGTGGGGAGGTTACGCTAAATTAGAATCATACTCATATTATTTATTATATTTTGTGGGGAGGTTACACTAAATTAGAATCATAGTCATATTATTTATTATATTTTGTGGGGATGTTACGCTAAATTAGAATCATACTCATATTATTTATTATATTTTGTGGGGAGGTTACGCTAAATTAGAATCATACTCATATTATTTATTATATTTTGTGGGGAGGTTACGCTAAATTAGAATCACACTCATATTATTTATTATATTTTGTGGGGAGGTTACACTAAATTAGAATCATACTCATATTATTTATTATATTTTGTGGGGAGGTTACACTAAATTAGAATCATACTCATATTATTTATTATATTTTGTGGGGAGGTTACAAGGTGTACCAGAACGTACCTGATATTCCGATTACAGGAGTAGCCCGTCCACAGACAGAAACCTTCACATGCTGCGGCACATAAAATTGGGTGGCAGAGTGCTCGTCATTTATATTAATTATAACACTATTACGGACAGGTGGCGTCTGGTACATTTGTTACATTACATATGCACATACTGTATTCTGTAGATTTTTGTGATTATCTTTTATCTCTGAAAATACTTAATTGCAATCGGTAGATGTCAAGGTTAAAATCTGTACTTATCAAAATTAAAATAAACAGAAAAATTATTTTTATACGGTCCAAGAACAAAGGGCGATTTCTATATCCATGGCGCTGGTGTAGACTTGTTTTGCTCCATGGTCTGCTTCCGTGGTTCCCGCCGTTTCTGTGTTGTGGAGCGATCCGCTCGGTCGTCTGACGTCCATCGCCGTGGGAAATCAAGACGGATTATAAGTAACACTCTCAAACCACCGAGTGCGGTTATCCCGTCAGCCATTACGTCTGTTTTTGCAGTCTCTGTTGGTGGCGACGAACGCCGATCACGTCAGCATTTCCCCTCACACGCCTCCGCCACCGCAAAGACCAACCTTGTCATTCAGATTTTCGTTCAGCACTCTCAGCAGCTGTTTTTGAAGAATTACGATGTGAACAAATAGCAAACTAGTTGTGTTAAGAATTGCTTCTTAACGCAACTAGTGTGCTATTTCTCCACATCGGAAACCTTGTTATTGCATTCACACAGCCGCCCCCTACTGCAATCGGACTTTTTCTATGTGCCATCTATACTTGATTCACACAGTCGAAGAGAAAGGTTGGACGTGATGAAAGCTCAAAAAGTAGTAAAATATCTTCACAAATGGTTCAAATGGCTCTAAGCAGTTGGGAGTTAACATCTGAAGTCACCAGTCCCCTAGAACTTAGAATTACTTAAGGGGCTCCGGAAAGGCTCAAAATCATGAAAAGTTCAATTTTTACTTTTTTGCGTTTTCTGAATCTGCAGACTATTACCTTTTAATAGATATATAATTTATTCAATTCCGAAGACTACAACTATTTTTAAATTTTTTTTGAAATGTGTTCTACATGGGCGTGACCCACTGTGGCGCTGTTAAACTGCTGTCAAATGCTGTTATTATTAACGTCCGTGTTCATCAGGTACATTTTAGTGGTGTCAGATAAAGTATGTGTTGTGGCTAACCTGTAATGGTTCAATATATATCGCTGGTGTGATTGTCGATTGTTTCATGTTTATTTACTCTGATGTTATCTCGAAAATATTCGTAATTAATTCTGTTTCTTGAGTCTCTGTTTTGTTGAAGTATAATAATGAGTAAAAGTAAAGTTATTAGAAATCCTCTAAGGCTTTTAAGAAAAGGAGAAATGTTGGAAAGCCAAAGGTATGAGTTATTACTGTAAACAATAAAGACGATAACCAAGTGAGTGAACCTAACCTCTCAAGTACACCTGCCCATAGCAGTCAAAGTGGGAAAGAAAATACTTCACAGAAGAAGCTTGGTTCAATGAGTGAAAACTATGAATGTTTTATGGGCGAATCGGAGGTGAATGGCCGGCCGAAGTGGCCGAGCGGTTAAAGGCGCTACAGTCTGGAACCGCACGACCACTACGGTCGCAGGTTCGAATCCTGCCTCGGGCATGAATGTGTGTGATGTCCTTAGGTTAGTTAGGTTTAAGTAGTTCTAAGTTCTAGGGGACTTATGACCACAGCAGTTGAGTCCCATAGTGCTCAGAGCCATTTGAACCATTTTTTCGGATGTGAATGAAATATTTGATATGTCGGTTCTCAAAGGAATTTTTTCAAACTGTGTAAGATGTATTCATTGTAGTGAAGTTGGTCTGGAACTCTCCATAATAAAGCACGTAGGAGTTGCTAGTGAAATACAACTGAAATGTGATAAGTGTTCATACATGACCACCTTTTGGAACAGTGTTGCAGTAACTGCAACTGAAGAAAATGGTAGCAAAATCTACGAACACAACAACGAGCGATGCTTGCTTTAGACAAGGAACGCCTTCGGGCTGCAGACAGGGCTGTAAAGAGTCTAGAAATACAAGCAAAAGTAAACAGGAGGAGGAACAAGAGGAAGCTGGAGGAGGAGTTTGCAGAGGATGAAGATAATCCATCCTATGGACCTGGAATGCACTAAAAAGTTAATCCAATCTTTGTCGCTCGATTCCCAAAACTTTTATTTTCTCATACTAATTACATGTTTTCTAAGGATCTTCCAAACATATTTGTTTGAAACTTTCAGTAAATGTTACACAGTACCTTCTGCATAATTTAACACAGCCTTTTTTCCAAAAAACTGTATATTTTTGAATATATAAATAAAAAATTGCAAAAAAATGTTGTGAATTTTCATTACAATTGAAAAAAATCATCTTTAATAACTGAACTAAAATTTTGTAAAATCCCTGTGTTGTTGTAGCCCATATTCCAATAAATAATCTGTAAAAAGTTCAACTTCCTACCTCAAATACTTTGTGAGGAAAGATGTAATTTATAAGCGTTATTTTAACATTGCAAGTATAGGGCGTTCCGGAGCCCCTTAAACCTAACTAACCTAAGGACATCACACACATCCATGCCCGAGGCAGGATTCGAACCTGCGGACTAAAGCGCCTAGAACCGCTCGGCCAAAACAGCCGGCAATTCCTTCACACAGTGAAAGTAAAAGTATGTTCTGCTACAATTTCAAAAGAAGACTTTCAAATATTTACCGAAAATTGCAAAAAAATATAAAAAGTAATGACACCCGGTGTAACCGTTTCTACATCAATATATCGGTGACGACAAAATCGCACGATAATATCGATGTTTTTTATGTGAGGTATCGATACATCGGTGCTATATCGACAGCGCCAGTAGGGGTAGGACTTTGTTACACAAAACAAATTACACTGAACTTATTTTTGTGTGACGAAACGAATCGAACAGTGAGGGCGGAGGGGGAGGAGAAACGAAAATTAAACTTGAAAGAGATTTTGACTTCGCAGCGGAGTATGCGCTGATATGAAACTTCCTGGCAGATTAAAACTGTATGGTGGACCGACACTCGAACTCGGGACCTTTGCCTTTCGCAGGAGAGCTTCTATAAAGTTTGGAAGTTAGGAGACGAGGTAGTGGCAGAAGTAAAGCTATGAGGACGTGGCGTGAGTCGAGCTTGGATAGCTCAGTTGATATATCACTTGCCCACGAAAGGCAAAGGTACCGAGTTCGAGTCTCGGTCCGGCACACAGTTTTAATCTGCCAGGAAGTTTGAAAATTAAGCTCGAAAAATAATAGCCAACGTAACGCAGCACACAGCCCAGGGAACCCGCGGTGTGCGAGCGCGGCAGATAAATAACGGCCTCGGTAGCGACCACGTGCAGCGGAGAAGCGAGGCGGAGGGAGGGAATTAATGGCCCGTCACGCGCCGCGGCGACGGCGACGGCGACGGCGCATCACGGCAGTGACACCGTGACGGAGGGCGTGCCGGCAATCACCGGTGGCTGATGGACGTCGCAGCGAGCGAGGGGGAAGGAGGCGCCGGCGACGTCTGCTGCCTGCCGGGGCGGCGGCCCCGAGTCCTCGGCAAGGCCGGCCGGAGAGGCTGCGGTATTTATACAACTGGCGACCCTGCAAGGATAGCACTCGACGAGGGGACCGCCAGGCCAGTCAATCACAAGTTCTGAACAGTCTCAGGTCCTGAGTACCACGACTGTCGATAAAATATCGAAATATCGACATGCTCTCCAGAAAAATATCGATATTAACGCTAGTGTGTTTTCCACTATTTATCGATATCAATATGGCAGTATCGTGTGCCAATATATTTATTTTACATTATACTTTTTTCGCAATTTGCTGTACATATTTTGAAATTGTAGTAAAACACAATTTTACTTACACTGTGTTAAGTTCAAAGATGCTGCTCCAGACGGGTGTTAAACGAATGTGCGCAACAGAAAATAATAAACGCCCAAATGAAGATTTCACCCTGTCTGACTATCCCCTGAACCAGATCCTAGGATCTATTGTGGTTGGTTTGGGTTGTTTGGGGAAGGAGACCAAACAGCGAGGTCATCAGTCTCATCCGATTAGGCAAGGACAGGGAAGAAAGTCGGCTATGCCCTTTCAGAGGAACCATCCCGGCATTTGCCTGGAGCGATTTAGGGAAATCACGGAAAACCTAGATCAGGATGGCCGGACGCGGGATTGAACCGTCGTCCTCCCGAATGCGAGTCCAGTGTGCTAACCACTGCGCCACCTCGCTCGGTTAGGATCTATTAATTCTATAAATTACAATCTAAACATAAATCAATGATGAAGGCAACTAATCCTACTACATGATAAACATTGTTCCTGCTTGTATATTTATTGTACACTAGAAAAAAAACCTTTATATTACAAAGTTTATATTTCCTAAGTAAAATTACTAATCAATTGCCCAACTCTGTCCCTTATTATAACTGCACAATATAATATCAATAACACTAAATGACTCTCATCATCCATGTACCAAACACTAGAAGACCCTACTTTCAAAGATGATCTACGGTGGTGTGGAGCCTCAGTGGAAATAAACTAACGTGATCACAGCTGTTTAGCTTTTATAGCCCTAATAAGCCGAAGCAATTTGCGATGTCTCCATATGTACTGCGTCCGGTGCGTCGAAGTGATGGTTCTCGTACTCGTCTGCAACGATGGAGGAATTCCAACCACAAATAGACTCTTTCAAACACTAGGACGGCAGAAGGCGGTCCTCTAATATGCTCTAATACTCTCTTCTCCTCTCTGTGTTCCACAGACGAGAAAAGCCAACTCCCAGCCACAAGGACGAAGTTCAGATAACGTAACTATAGGCAGAAGAAGTGCTCTCACTTACTGAAAACTGCATACTCAACGACGACTTCCAACCCGGAGGTGAAGTCCACAATCGCATATGTTTGAAGTCCACAATCGCATATGTTCGCAACAATACAGTGCCTAACTGTTGTAGTCCGCAGCTCGTGGTCGTGCGGTAGCGTTCTCGCTTCCCGCGCCCGGGTTTCCGGGTTCGATTCCCGGCGGGGTCAGGGATTTTCTCTGCCTCGTGATGACTGGGTGTTGTGTGATGTCCTTAGGTTAGTTAGGTTTAAGTTGTTCTAAGTTCTAGGGGACTTATAACCATAGATGTTGAGTCCCATAGTGCTCAGAGCCATTTGAACCATTTGAACCTAACTGTTGTAACTACACTCCTGGAAATGGAAAAAAAGAACACATTGACACCGGTGTGTCAGACCCACCATACTTGCTCCGGACACTGCGAGAGGGCTGTACAAGCAATGATCACACGCACGGCACAGCGGACACACCAGGAACCGCGGTGCTGGCCGTCGAATGGCGCTAGCTGCGCAGCATTTGTGCACCGCCGCCGTCAGTGTCAGCCAGTTTGCCGTGGCATACGGAGCTCCATCGCAGTCTTTAACACTGGTAGCATGCCGCGACAGCGTGGACGTGAACCGTATGTGCAGTTGACGGACTTTGAGCGAGGGCGTATAGTGGGCATGCGGGAGGCCGGGTGGACGTACCGCCGAATTGCTCAACACGTGGGGCGTGAGGTCTCCACAGTACATCGATGTTGTCGCCAGTGGTCGGCGGAAGGTGCACGTGCCCGTCGACCTGGGACCGGACCGCAGCGACGCACGGATGCACGCCAAGACCGTAGGATCCTACGCAGTGCCGTAGGGGACCGCACCGCCACTTCCCAGCAAATTAGGGACACTGTTGCTCCTGGGGTATCGGCGAGGACCATTCGCAACCGTCTCCATGAAGCTGGGCTACGGTCCCGCACACCGTTAGGCCGTCTTCCACTCACGCCCCAACATCGTGCAGCCCGCCTCCAGTGGTGTCGCGACAGGCGTGAATGGAGGGACGAATGGAGACGTGTCGTCTTCAGCAATGAGAGTCGCTTCTGCCTCGGTGCCAATGATGGTCGTATGCGTGTTTGGCGCCGTGCAGGTGAGCGCCACAATCAGGACTGCATACGACCGAGGCACACAGGGCCAACACCGGGCATCATGGTGTGGGGAGCGATCTCCCACACTGGCCGTACACCACTGGTGATCGTCGAGGGGACACTGAATAGTGCACGGTACATCCAAACCGTCATCGAACCCATCGTTCTACCATTCCTAGACCGGCAAGGGAACTTGCTGTTCCAACAGGACAATGCACGTCCGCATGTATCCCGTGCCACCCAACGTGCTCTAGAAGGTGTAAGTCAACTACCCAGGCCAGCAAGATCTCCGGATCTGTCCCCCATTGAGCATGTTTGGGGCTGCACGTCCAGCACGAATGCTGGTCCAACTGAGGCGCCAGGTGTAAATGGCATGGCAAGCCGTTCCACAGGACTACTTCCAGCATCTCTACGATCGTCTCCATGGGAGAATAGCAGCCTGCATTGCTGCGAAAGGTGGATATACACTGTACTAGTGCCGACATTGTGCATGCTCTGTTGCCTGTGTCTATGTGCCTGTGGTTCTGTCAGTGTGATCATGTGATGTATCTGACCCCAGGAATGTGTCAATAAAGTTTCCCCTTCCTGGGACAATGAATTCACGGTGTTCTTATTTCAATTTCCAGGAGTGTGTAAACTCTCCTGAGAGCAAAGACAGCAAGTCCGTCTCTACCAACAAAGCTGATATCGAAAGACCGTCAGGCCGACCGCTGCGGCCGAGCGGTTCTAGGCGCTTCAGTCTGGAACCAAGCGACTACTACGGTCGCAGGTTCGAATCCTGCCTCGGGCATGGATGTGTGTGATGTCCTTAGGTTAGTTAGGTTTAAGTAGTTCTAGGTTCTAGGGGACTGATGACCACAGCAGTTGAGTCCCAAAGTGCTCAAAGCCATTTGAACCATATTTCGAGGGACCGTCACAGACGGGCGCTCACAACAGAAGACCCCGTCTCTCCACCGCTGGCCTCCCAGCAAGGCTCGGCTCCCCACCCCCGCAATCCCGAAACCGCGGAGTATTCTCCCTCTACAGATTCTTCCGAACGCCGACCAACCATATTTTAGGCAGCGCGGAAAGTTTGCGAGGAAAAATCTATACTCGTACAACGGTGCGCTTCTGAGTAAAAATCCTTGGAAATAACCCAGCCTGCGTGGTTTTCAAGGTGATGCTTCCTCGTTCCTCTCAGCTGCGTCCAAGATTTTCGTAGTTTCCGAAGTATAATGCTTCCCGTCCGGCCACAAAACCGGCCGGTCGCGACTCTATTGCGCCCGAGCGCGCAGCTGTCCCAGTGTCCGTCTTGCTACTTCCTGTGTTTATGGAGTACCACTACATCTGTGTGGGCCTTCCACCCAGGGCTCGAGTTCCGCCTGCCGTTTCATTTCCACTGTCGCTCCAACCTCTACCAGTATGATAATAAAGACACTCCGTCACCTTTCATGCAATAAGCGTTAACAATTATTTGCAAGGTGTACATGACAGTCTCCTTTATATATTCATATACAGGGTGTTACAAAAAGGTACGGCCAAACATTCAGGAAACATTCCTCACACACAAATAAAGAAGAGATGTTATGTGGACATGTGTCCGGAAACGCGTAATTTCCATGTTAGAGCTCATTTTAATTTCCTCACTATGTACTGTACTTCCTGGATTCACCGCCAATTGTCCAAATTGAAGGAAGGTAATGTTGACTTCGGTGCTTGTGTTGACATGCGACTCATTGCTCTACAGTACTAGCATCTAGCACATCAGTACGTAGCATCAACACGTTAGTGTTCATCACGAACGTGGTTTTGCAGTCAGTGTAATGTTTACAAATGCGGAGTTGGCAGATGCCCATTTCGTCTACGGATTAGCACGTGGCAATACCCGTGGCGCGGTACGTTTGTATCGAGACAGATTTCCAGAACGAAGGTGTCCCGACAGGAAGACGTTCGAAGCAATTGATCGGCGTCTTAGGGAGCACGGAACATTCCAGCCTATGACTCGCGACTGGCGAAGACCTAGAACGACGAGGACACCTGCAATGGACGAGGCAATTCTTCGTGCAGTTGACGATAACCCTAATGTCAGCGTCAGAGAAGTTGCTGCTGTACAAGGTAACGTTGACCACGTCACTGTATGGAGAGTGCTACGGGAGAACCAGTTGTTTCCGTACCGTGTACAGCGTGTGCAGGCACTATCGGCAGCTGATTGGCCTCCACGGGTACACTTCTGCGAATGGTTCATCCGACAATGTGTCAATCCTCATTTCAGTGCAAATGTTCTCTTTACGGATGAGGCTTCATTCCAACGTGACCAAATTGTAAATTTTCACAATCGACATGTGTGGGCTGACGAGAATCCGCACGCAATTGTGCAATCACGTCATCAACACAGATTTTCTGTGAAAGTTTGGGCAGGCATTGTCGGTGATGTCTCGATTGGGCCCCACGTTCTTCCACCTACGCTCAATGGAGCACGTTATCACGATTTCATACGGGATACTCTACCTGTGCTGCTAGAACGTGTGCCTTTACAAGTACGACACAACATGTGGTTCGTGCACGATGGAGCTCCTGCACATTTCAGTCGAAGTGTTCGTACGCTTCTCAACAACAGATTCGGTGACCGATGGATTTGTAGAGGCGGACCAATTCCGTGGCCTCCACGCTCTCCTGACCTCAACCCTCTCGACTTTCATTTATGGGGGCATTTGAAAGCTCTCGTCTTCGCAACACCGGTACCAAATGTAGAGACTCTTCGTGCTCGTATTGTGGACGGCTGTGATACAATACGCCATTCTCCAGGGCTGCATCAGCGCATCAGGGATTCCGTGCGACGGAGGGTGGATGCACGTATCCTCGCTAACGGAGGACATTTTGAACGTTTCCTGTAACAAAGTGTTTGAAGTCACGCTGGTACGTTCTGTTGCTGTGTGTTTCCATTCCATGATTAATGTGATTTGAAGTAATAAAATGAGCTCTAACACGGAAAGTAAGTGTTTCCGGACACATGTCCACATAACATATTTTCTTTCTTTGTGTGTCAGGAATGTTTCCTGAAAGTTTGGCCGTAGCTTTTCGTAACACCCTGTATACGATGTACAACCTATCACGATACCAAATTGTGTTTGCAGATCATAGCAAAGTATGTGAATGGGTGCTTGTAAGGTGCGAAATTATAGCCACCTTACAAAGGAGTCTTACTACTTTTTCAGCTTTCAACACTTCTAGTCTTTCTCTTTGACTGTGTGAAGCAAGTGTGTGTGGCACAGAAAAAGGAGGCCGATTGCACTGGGGGAGGGGGGGGGGGGGGTGAACGGAATAACAAGATTTTCGATGTGAAGAAATAGCACAGAAGTCGTGTTGAAAATAAAATTTTAACGCAACTAGTGCTCCATTGCTTCACATCGGCATTCTTAAAAACAGTTGCTGAAGCTGTGGCAGAACATTGTAAATGTCGAGATTGGTCATTGCGGTTGACGGAGATGTGTGATGGGAAATGCTGATGTAATCGCCGCTCGGCGCTACCAGCAGAAACTGCAACGTTTAACTTCAGCACGCAATTTTGATGGTATGTGGCGTTGGCAGAAATGAAGACATTGGGAAGTCGATATGAAGTGTTGTGGACAAATCCGATGTCTGACGAAACCGAACCCATAACGTTAAATTCTTTCTTTCTTTCTTTCGCTACTGCCTTTATCCCGCACTGCGCGCAGGGTCGGTAGGGTTAAGTACGGATTTGGTATGGGTAAGTGAAGGGGTCGCCGGATGCCCTTCCTGCCGCCACCCCATACCCCCCGGGGAGGAATTAGTCTACACCAGCTGTCTGCATGTAGTGTAAACCGTGAAATAGTGTGAATGTGTTTAAAGTGCCTGCGAGTCGTGTAACTGAGGCGGGGCGTGGGGACCAGCCCGGTATTCACCTATTAGGATGTGGAAAACCGCCTAAAAACCACATCCAGGCTGGGCGGCCCCGGCGTCGTTAATCCGCTGGCCGGATTCGATCAGGGCTCGGCGCGCCTACGCAAACCCAGGAAGCAGCGCGTTAGCACTCTCGACTAACCTGGCGGGTGCAACCCATAACGTTAAATACACTGACGCAAAAAAGTTGCAACACCAAGAACGAGTTATCAAACATAGGTATGTATCTATATCTGGAAAATTATGTCTATTCAAATTTCGCCCCAGTCGCCACTATGAGGGAGAAAATCGGGTTTGCTTTAAATACACGCTGTAAAGGTCGTCAGCGTTAGTTACCTCTGATATTGGACGTGGAGAGTTGATGTTAGTCTGAACGAAGCCGTATAGTAGGACTACGGGAAGCTGGATCTACATCTACATCTACATGATTACTCTGCAATTCACATTTAAGTGCTTGGCAGAAGGTTCATCGAACCACAATCACACTATCTCTCTACCACTCCACTGTCCAACAGCGCGCGGGAAAAACGAACACCTAAACCTTTCTGTTCGAGCTCTGATTTCTCTTATTTTATTTTGATCATCATTCCTACCTATGTAGGTTGGGCTCAACAAAATATTTTCGCATTCGGAAGAGAAAGTTGGTGACTTAAATTTCGTAAATACATCTCGCCGCGACGAAAAACGTCTTTGCTTTAATGAATTCCATCCCAACTCGCGTATCATATCTGCCACACCCTCCCCCCTATTACGTGATAATACAAAACGAGCTGCCCTTTTTTGCACCCTTTCGATGTCCTCCGTCAATCCCACCTGCTAAGGATCCCACACCGCGCAGCGATATTCTAACAGAGGGCGAACGAGTGTAGTGTAAGCTGTCTCTTTAGTGGACTTGTTGCATCTTCCAAGTGTCCTGCCAATGAAACGCAACCTTTGGCTCGCCATCCCCACAATATTATCTATGTGGTCTTTCCAACTGAAGTTGTTCGTAATTTTAACCCAGGTACTTAGTTGAATTGACAGCCTCGAGAATTGTACTATTTATCGAGTAATCGAATTCCAACGGATTTCTTTTGGAACTCGTGTGGATCACCTCACACTTTTCGTTATTTAGCGTCAACTGCCACCTGCCACACCATACAGCAATCTTTTCTAAATCGCTTTGCAACTGATACTGGTCTCCGGATGACCTTAGTAGACGGTAAATTACAGCATCATCTGCGAACAACCTAAGTGAACTGCTCAGATTGTGACCCAGGTCATTTATATACATCAGGAACAGCAGAGGTCCCTGGGGAACACCTCATATCACTTCAGTTTTACTCGACGATTTGCCGTCTATTACTACGAACTGCGACCTTCCTGACAGGAAATCACGAATCCAGTCACACAAATGAGACGATACCCCATACGCCCGCAGCTCGGTTAGAAGTCACTTGTAAGGAACGGTGTCTAAAGCTTTCCGGAAATCTAGAAATACGGAATCAACCTGAGATCGCCTGTCGATAGCGGCCATTACTTCGTGCGAATAAAGAGCTAGCTGCGTTGCACAAGAACGATCCTGATTCCGTATCAATAGATCGTTCCCTTCGAGGAGAGAGACATGGTGATCGAGCAGGCCAAGGCAACATGTCGCCACTCCGTAGAGCATTTTCGGTTTCTAGAGCAGTATGTGGGTCAGCTGTTATCTTGTTGGAAAACAGCCCCTGAAATGCTGTTCACGAATGGCAGATGTTCCTTCAGCGATATTGCTCAAAGACTTGGCAGGAGTGTAGCCACTGTACATGATTGCTGGCATCGGTGGTCACCAGAATGTACGATCTCAAGAAGAACGGGCTCTGGATGACCACATGGCATTACCAAAAGGGAAAACCGTAGCCTTCATGCGTGTGTCTCTGGCGCATCATACTGCATCTGCAACAGCAATATGGGCACCATTTGGCACTACAGTGACATATCGAACTGCTGCAAACCGGTTACTACAAAGTCAGCTCTGAGCCAGACGCCCTGTGGCATGGATTCCGCTGACCCCAAACCATCCCCACTTGCGACGGTTAGGAGGAAGCCAGTTGGCTGGTTGGTTTTTGGGGAAGGAGACCAGACAGCGTGGCCATCGGTCTCATCGGATTAGGGAAGGATTGGGAAGGAAGTCGGCCGTGCCCTTTCAGAGGAACCATCCCGGCATTTGCCTGATTTAGGGAAATCACGGAAAACCTAAATCAGGATGGCCGGACGCGGGATTGAACCGTCGTCCTCCCGAATGCGAGTCCAGTGTCTAACCACTGCGCCACCCCGCTGGGTGGAGGAAGCCAGTTGACGGAATACAACCAACCTGTCGGCGTGCTACACCTGGAGTTACAGTCTGCGTGCGATTTCGTATGACAGTAGGAGCACTTTCGTGCCGATCCCACGCACCCTGACTACACACCTGAATAATCAGTCTGGTGATTCAGCCTGTTGTGCTGCCATTCGTGAACAGCATTTCAGGGGCTGATTTCCAACAAGATAACAGTTGACCCACATACCGCTCCAGAAACCGAAAATGCTCTACGGAGTGGCGACATGTTGCCGTGGCCTGCTCGATCACCATGTCTGTCTCCAATCGAGCACATATGGGACGTCATCCACAAACAGCATTAATCGTTCGTGTACTGACCAACAAACTGCAACAGGCAACAAACTCCGTCCCACAGATTGACATCCAGCACCTGTACAACACAATGCATGAACGTTTGCATTCAACAGTCTGGTCGTTACACCAGTTATTAATGTACCAGCATTTCACATTTGCGATGGCTGATCTCGTGCTCACAATAACCTGTGATCTTGCAATGTTAATCATTTGAAAATGTTACCAAGACAAATGTATTCGCTCGATATGATTCATAATAAGCACTCGTCTTCAGGCCACAAGTTGCCCATCGGGACCATCCTACCGCCATGTCATCCTCATTTGAGGATGCGGATAGGAGGGGCGTGTGGTCAGCACACCGCTCTCCCAGTCGTTCTGATAGTTTTCTTTGACCGGAGCCGCTACTATTCGGTCGAGTAGCTCCTCAATTGGCATCACGAGGCTGAGTGCACCCCGAAAAGTGGCAACAGCGCATGGCGGCCTGGATGGTCACCCATCCAAGTGCCGGCCACGCCAGACAGCGCTTAACTTTGGTGATCTGACGGGAACCCGTGTATCCACTGCGGCAAGGCCGTTGCATCGCAATTTCATTAGTCTACATTAATTACTTGTTGAGGTTGCGATTTTTTTTCGTCAGTATATAAATCGCTGAGTGATAGCACCACAGCGACTAAAGGTTCGAATCCTGTTCCATACTTTTTTTCCCCAATTTCATTGTACAGAACATCAGTGAATAGCATATTTCATGCCAAATTATTAGAAGATAGTCATTTTGGCTGTGGTAATGTTAATAAATGAATTATTACAGCTAGTTAGTTACTTAGCTAGGTCTTCCATAGATAATTTGTCCGATTCTTTTATCGGAATGATGTGGAACCAGTCAGTTTACAGTGTACGTATGCATGATTAGTATTACCCATAATGAACACATTATTTTCAAGTACTGCTGTTGCATCTACACATAAAAACAACTTTTTTCCAGGCTAACAGGTCTTTAATAGAAACAAATCCATGGAATGGAACGAGCTGTCCAGGAGAAATGATTTTAAATGACGTTTATAGCATGCTTTGTGTTGTGGACTGGCAGGAGCCAACCCACGGAGTTTGGAGGAAGCCGAAAGGCACGCGTTTAAGCTCACGCAGGCTGGCGTGAGGTCTGGAACAGGACAACGAATTCAGACTTCAGAAAAAAGGTGGTACTTGGTGGAATACTTAACTTTAATCCATTACTGTTGAACGTAGCTCTTGTCTGTACATTATTTAGAATATTAATAGCAACTGATAATGGCGCCTTGCTAGGTCGTAGCAAATGACGTAGCTGAAGGCTATCCTAACTATCGTCTCGGCAAATGAGAGCGTATTTTGTCAGTGAACCATCGCTAGCAAAGTCGGCTGTACAACTGGGGCGAGTGCTAGGAAGTCTCTCTAGACCAGCCGTGTGGCGGCGCTCGGTCTGCAATCATTGACAGTGGCGACACGCGGGTCCGACGTATACTAACGGACCGCGGCCGATTTAAAGGCTACCACCTAGCAAGTGTGGTGTCTGGCGGTGACACCACATTTTGTTAAATCTCAGACATTTTAAGGTACTGGACATGATCAAAAATTTTTGCTTTTGCAATGGTCAAAAAATTTGCCTGGTGCATATTGGACTTCTCTTTGAGTCACTTTTGGCTTTAATATTTGGTAATAAAAGTCATTTTTTTTCCTCTAGAGCGTCGCAGGTATGGACATCACTGCTACTCTAATAATGATGGATTACTTATGATGAAGTTCATTAGCGAATATGGGTATTGTGACGCTTCAGGTAACAAGCCTATTGAAGAGCTACCTACCTGACAACTGCGGATGGACACCATATATTACTCTTACTTCTCGCTTTTGTGCAATCAGTACTTGCGTTCTAAGTGGTGTGTTACCCCAGAGAGTTATTCCATACGATATTGCTGAGCGAAAACGCGGAAAATACACTGCTGGCCACCGTAAATGCAACACCCTGAAGGAAGCATCCGAATCAAGTGAAATTTACACCATGGGTTTGCAGCGATGAGATATGCAACTGATTAGAATTTCAGCGCAGACGCACATCACGCGCGCCTGTGGCGCCACCTCATAGCGCCATTTAAGGCTTGGCGATTTCGACGGGTGTACGTTCGGCACGTGTGTTTACCTTGTGGTTGTTTCACAAGACGATCAGTTATGCCTCGTAGACAACAGCGAACATCGTTTGATCGAGTATCCGAGTTCGACAGAGGAAGGATAGTGGCTTACCGAGATTGTGGATTATCATACAGAGAAATCGCTAGTCGTGTTGGACGAAACCAAACAACTGTAATGCGGATATGTGACCGTTGGATGCGGGAGGGTACGACGGACCGACGTGGTCGATCGCATTCACCTCGGTGCACCACTGCACGTGCTGATAGGCAAATTGTGCGCACGGCAGTGACGGATCGCTCAGTGGCATCCCGAACCGTAGCACAGCACATTGCGTCTGTAACGCATCATCCAGTGTCTGCGCGTACCATTCGACGTCGTTTACAGCAGAGTGGTCTGTCCGCAAGACGTCCATTGCTTCGTCTACCATTGACGCAGAACCACAGACGTCTCCGTCGCCAATGGTGTGATGACAGACGGATGTGGACGGCAGAATGGAATGACGTTGTCTTTACTGACGAGGCACGCTTCTGTCTGCAGCACCACGATGGTCGGATTCGAGTGTGGAGACACCGTGGAGAGAGGATGCTGGACAGCTGCATTATGCACCGCCACACTGGTCTTGCACCGGGTATTATGGTATGGGGCGGTATTGGATATTACTCTCGCACGCCTCTATAGTTCAATTCTTTTATCTTGGCGGCTCGCGCACGCCCGCCTAGACGCGGGAGATTGCTGCGTTGCCAGTTGCACACGACGCACGCGCCAAGAGAAGCAGCGCCATAGTATAGCATAGTTCGCAAACTTACGTTTAGGGGGGAGCGCGCAGTTCATGAAGTAAAGCCGCCACGGCCGCATTAACCCTTTCGCTGCTACAAAGACGTGCTCCCTGCATTCCGCGCTGTGGGAGATTTTGTCACTGCACTGCTCGCCTGTGCAGACACATTGTGTTCCGACTGCTTTGACACTCTTTTATCATTCGATTCCACAAAAACTATTTCGCTCAAAAATTATATTTTTACCTATCTTCTTGACTGATACCTTCCCCCCATAAATGACTTAATTTTGTTTCGATGTTCAACGCAGTTACTATACAGCATTAAATATAGTAAACCATTGCACGAAATTTTGAAGAGTTTGTAGAGGTAAAGTCCATAGAGTATACTTTCCGTATGGTCGATTTTAGTTGCCACAATGTTGAGAATGAAATGTGGACAAGATACCCATATATATCATTTAATTTAAGTACCACATAAGTGTCGTATGTAATATTGAGAAATATTCCACCTTTCGCGACTGTAACAAAAGTTTTACTTACACTGGGCACGTTTGGCTTTATTTTAAAGCACTTCAATCAATCAAAAGGAAGTAGACAAAATACATTAAACAAAACTGTGGACTTACAAAAACATTAGGACTTGAATATACCGTCTGTCAGTGAAGTGCTCAGAGCTATGTCAAATATAATTTTGTGTGTGGCACACACAAACAGCATTTATTTGCTAAAACACTGATGAGCCAACACAAACGTTGAATATTGTGCTACCGCAGCACAAAACTACGAAAGGTGACTTGGCAATGGAGGACACAAAATACAGTCCTCTTATGATGCTTCAAAAGAGAGAAACGCGTTTGGTCTAAATAAGTCGCTTATTACAGTTGCAGAAGAAGGATATATTTCAATACCATTGGTAAAACTGCGACTGTGGAACAAAAACAAGAAATAGAACATGAATACTATTGTGTATGTGCCATACCTTTCACCGATGGAAGTGCTTTAAAATAAAGCCAAACGCGCCCTGTGTAAATAAAACTTTTATTACAGTCGCGAAAGACGGAAAATTTCTCAATATTACATACGACACCTATGTGGTACTTAAATTAAATGGGATATTGTTATACAGTAAATACTATATGAAATTTGGGTATCTTGTCCACATTTCATTCTCAACATTGTGGCAACTAAAATCGACCATACGGAAAGTATACGCTATTGACTTTTACCTCTGCAAACTCTTCAAAATTTCGTGCAATGGTTTACTACATTTAATGCTGCACATCAAAACAAAATTAAGTCATTTATGGGGGGAAGGTATCAGTCAAGAAGACGTGTAAAAATCAAATTTTTTGGCCAAATAGTTTTTGTGAAATCGAATGATAAGTGTGGCAAAGCAGTGGGAACACCATGTGTCTGCACAGGCGAGAAGTGCAGTGATGACAAAATCGCGCACAGCGCGGAATGCGGGGAGCACGTGTCTGCAGCAGCGAAAAAGTTAATGAAGAGGCAAATCACTAGAAATTTCATTCAAACTAATAAAATTCGTGAAGTAAGGCACTCCAATATTGTTTTTAAATAAAGAAAATATTAAACACCACACAAGGTCTGAACCCATAACCTTTCATTTGGCAGCCCAACACCTTAACCGTTCTGCTACCTCAGCTCATCGAACAGTGTAACTTCATAAGGACTCTAACACCTCACGCAACTACTTATAAACACTGTTGGTATGACTATGAATTACTCACGCTTCGTCGAAGTACAATAGGAAATAATTACCGCTGTTCTTTATTGCGAAAAAGCAGTTCGTGAGATTGAAACAAACACCTTTCCTTTCTATCGCCTGAATTAGGAGTCTTATTGCTTGTTTGGTTTAATTAATTAATAGAATATGAAGCAATTGGTATAAAGAATGCTTTTTCCAAACTTTCTATAAAAGAAAGTCTGCTATCAAGACATTGCTTTTGTTCTATTACTGTATTTATGACTGAACGTTTCTAAAACTGTAGAGACTCGTCCGTGCTCTGCACTGCAGTCGAGATCTGGCAACGTCGTTCTCTGTTCATTGGCTGACTATGTTTTCTGACGTCAGATGCGCAGAACGAACCTAAACTCGGCCGCCAAGATATATGACGCGCACTTTAGTACGCATTGCCGGTACTTTAAATAGCCGGCGCTACATATCCGAGGTGCTGGAGCCAGTTGTCCTTCCTTACCTTCAGGGCTCGGCCACAGCCATATTTCAACAGGATAATGCGCGACCACACGTGGCACGCATTGTCCAAAGGTTCTTCGTCAATAACCAGATTGAATTGCTTCCCTGGCCGGCTCGCTCTCCGGATCTTTCGCCGATAGAAAACATGTGGTCCACGGTTGCTCAACGAGTGACCCAGATTACATCCCCAGCTGCCACACCAGATGATCTTTGGCAACGTGTGGAAGCTGCTTGGGCTGCTGTACCCCAGGAACACATCCAACGTCTCTTTGACTCAATGCCGAGACGTGTGGCAGCGGTGATCTCCAACGATGGCGGCTACTCTGGCTACTGATTCTGGCAGGAGCCACATGTCACAGACGTCTGTAAACGTAATCATTTGATACTTGGTCAACATGTTATCTACAAAATAAATCTTGTTGTGCTACCTCTTGTCTTTCTTGGTGTTGCATTTACGGTGGCCGGCAGTGTATATTAAAAGGTTGATTTGTTACTTTCCACGACTAGCAACTATACGAAGAGCAAAAGTAATTGAACTTAATTACTTCAGATGCTCAGTAAATATGCTGCTTCTTGTTCAAGTGTTCATCAGTATCTACGCGGAAAATTATGGAACATTCTATGCTACTCACCGACTCCCGCTCATGTCTTACATAGATTGTTGGTCTGACTGTATTTGCTGTACAGAACAGAAAGTAGTGTGTTTTCCTGAACTTCACACGTGACTTATAAATGACTTAACAGATACTCACAGTGTGTTTACTTCACGTTGCAGCCAGAACTCACCTGAAACAAGATAATAAAGTAGTTTAGCCCAGTGTAAAAACGGATACTCTGTTTAGTGTAATCATGCATCTATCCATTAATTTGCTTGTTGTTAATAATAACTGTGTCTACACGAGGGAAAAAGGGCCGCTAGAAAACTAAAACAGTAAAACACAGGAAAAGAGGTCATAGACGAATACATACTCTGCAAGGGCACACTATTTAACACATTAAAGGAACTTTACAAAAAAGTCTACAAACACAAATATAAAATGCAAACAAAATTCAAATCTGGCGCCAAACTCACTGGTGAACAAATGAACACCTACTGCGCTGGGGCACACAACAACCAAATTACAGTGCGTTTTGCGGAAGTGTAAAGTGCTTTTACGACCATATTTTGTAATAATATGTGAAATCTTACGTGTGCTTCACAACACCTAGTCAAGGTGTTGAGAAAAAAGGGTTTGCCACACAAAAAAGGTACGTGAAAACAAATATATGCGAGAAATATAGCGACAAACTAAATTGCTTTTAGAGCATAAAACGATTGGTTAACTCACAACAAAATTTCTCATCAACATCGTTTGGTTCCAGATGACAAGCTACCTGTAATAAATAATACACAAGTGGTCACGAAAAACCATTCAAACCAAGTGTAAAGGTACTAAATAAAAGAAATTGAACTAACTATTCCCGTAACTTTGTAATCATCTAGTAAAAATGTTCACATTACAGATTAAATAAAACGTAAACCAATTGATAATGGCACAGAGGTGCTCAAACATGTTTAGGAACTTGGAAAAAGCGATGTTTTGCATAACTGGAGGACCTGACACCCAACAATTTTAACTGCAAACGCGGTAAACACAAGGAGATGCAAATCCAAATGATGAGTATTAAGCGCACTTAACAGTTTATAATTCAACGTATGACGGAATGTTGTTGTTGTTGTTGTTGTTGTGGTCTTCAGTCCTGAGACTGGTTTGATGCAGCTCTCCAAGCTACTCTATCCTGTGCAAGCTTCTTCATCTCCCAGTACCTACTGCAACCTACATCCTTCTGAATCTGCTTAGTGTATTCATCTCTTGTCTCCCCCTACGATTTTTACCCTCCACGATGCCCTCCAATACTAAATTGGTGATCCCTTGATGCCTCAGAACATGTCCTACCAACCGATCCCTTCTTCTGGTCAAGTTGTGCCACAAACTTCTCTTCTCCCCAATCCTATTCAATACTTCCTCATTAGTTATGTGATCTACCCATCTAATCTTCAGCATTCTTCTGTAGCACCACATTTCGAAAGCTTCTATTCTCTTCTTGTCCAAACTATTTACCGTCCATGTTACACTTCCATACATGGCTACACTCCATACAAATACTTTCAGAAATGACTTCCTGACACTTAAATCTATACTCGATGTTAACAAATTTCTCTTCTTCAGAAACGCCTTCCTTGCCATTGCCAGTCTACATTTTATATCCTCTCTACTTCGACCATCATCAGTTATTTTGCTCCCCAAATAGCAAAACTCATTTACTACTTTAAGTGTCTCATTTCCTAATCTAATACCCTCAACATCACTCGACTTAATTCGGCTACATTCCATTATCCTCGTTTTGCTTTTGTTGATGTTCATCTTATATCCTCCCTTCAAGACACCATCCATTCCGTTCAACTGCTCTTCCAAGTCCTTTGCTGTCTCTGACAGAATTACAATGTCATCGGCGAACCTCAAAGTTTTTATTTCTTCTCCGTGGATTTTAATACCTACTCCGAATTTTTCTTTTGTTTCCTTTACTGCTTGCTCAATATACAGATGACGGAATATGATGCCTAAATAACACCAAGATCGCGTAACGATTGTTTTTACAGACATTTAGTTATTTGGTAAATAAACAGTGTGTTTCAGAAGTAGAATGTACGGGCCAAAAGTGGCTATAAAGCTCCAATAAACCTGACTCTACTCGACTTCTGATGCACCTTCTTTTGCCTGTTCTGCAACCGCGCGACCGCTACGGTCGCAGGTTCGAATCCTACCTCGGGCATCGATGTGTGTGGTGTCCTTAGGTTAGTTAGGTTTAAGTAGTTCTAAGTTCTAGGGGACTGATGACCTCAGATGTTAAGTCCCATAGTGCTCAGAGCCATTTGAACAATTTTTTGCCTGTCCTCCTATTCGTTGTACACAACTCTGACGACGCGGTACAAACAACTGATGAAGCTGCCAGTTTAGAGGGCCTGGGAATTCCGTAACGGTCCATGAGGGCGGAGGACAACAAGAAGAGAGATCGCTTGTAGGAAACTCATTTCTGTGAACACAACCTCATAGAAAAAAGGAGCATAAAAAAAGAAAGAAAGAAAGAGAGAGAGAAAGAAAGTATTGTACGACGCCTCAAACCAATGCTAAATCTCTGTTACAAGAAATCTCACCTTTTTAAATATAACAAATCACAGTAAGAACGGCTCGTTTTCATGAATCGTCTGCGGGCCATTGCCTTAAACCGGCTTCCTCTTATAAGAAACGATTTCTAAAGCGAAACTTAAGTAAATAGCAAAGTCCTTACAGCACCAAGATGACGTTTCCCGTCATTTTATTACTACATATCGTACCAATAAGGAACCGATCTCGAGATATTCAAAGCGCTGGCCATTAAAATTGCTACACCAACAAGAAATGCAGATGATAAATGGGTATTCACTGGACAAATATACTATACTAGAACTGACATGTGATTACATTTTCACGCAATTTCGGTAATAGCGGCCATTGATACGCCTGGGCATTCAGTCAAACAGAGGTGGGATGGCGAGTACAGGTACAGCTGCCCATGCAGCTTCAACACGATACCACAGTTCATCGAGAGTAGTGACTGGTGTATTGTGACGAGACAGTTGCTCGGCCACCATTGACCAGACGTTTTCAGTTGGTGAGAGATCTGGAGAATGTGCTGGCCAGGGCAGCAGTCCAACATTTTCTGTATCCAGAAGGGCCTGTACAGGACCTGCAACATGCGGTCGTCCAGTATCCTGCTGAAATGTACGGTTTCGCAGAGATCGAATGAAGGGTAGAGCCTAGGGTCGTAACACATCTGAAATGTAACGTCCACTGTTCAAAGTGCCGTCAATGCGAACAAGAGGTGACCAAGACGTGTAACCAATGGCAGCCCATACCATCGCGCCGGGTGATACGCCAGTACGGCGATAACGAACACACGCTTCCAATGTGCGTTCACCGCGATGTCGCCAAACACGGATGCGACCATCGCGATGCTGTAAACAGAAATTGGATTCATCCGAAAAAATTATGTTTTGCCATTCGTGCACCCAGGTTCGTCGTCGAGTACACCATCGCAGGCGCAACTGTCTGCGATGTAGCGTGAAGGGTAAACGCAGCAGTGGTCTCCGAGCTGATAGTCCGTGCTGCTGCAAACGCCTTCGAACTGTTCGTGCAGATGGTTGTTGTCTTGCAAACGTCCCCATCTGTTGACTCTTGGATTGACATGTGGTTGCACGATCCGTTACAGCCGTGCGGATAAGATGCCTGTCATCTCGACTGCTAGCGATACGAGGCCGTTGGGATCCAGCACGGCGTTCCGTATTATCCTCCTGAACCCACCGATTCCATATTCTGCTAACAGTCATTCGATCTCGACCAACGCGAGCAGCAATGTCGCGATACGATAAACCGCAATCGCGATAGGCTACAATCCGACCTTTATCAAAGCCGGAAACGTGATGGTACGCATTTCTCCTCCTTACACGAGGCATCACAACAACGTTTCACCAGGCAACGCCGGTCAACTGCTGTCTGTGTATGAGAAATCGGTTGGAAACTTTCCCCATGTCAGCACGTTGTAGGTGTCGCCACCGGCGCCAACCTTGTGTGTGCTCTGAAAAGCTTATCATTTGCGTATCACAGCATCTTCTTCCTGTCGGTTAAATTTCGCGTCTGTAGCATGTCATCTTCGTGGTGTAGCAATTTTAATGGGCAGTAGTGTATATTCGTACGGTGTAAGATACACTGAAGCGCCGAAGAAACTGGTATAGACATGCGTACTCAAATACAGAGATACGTAAACAGGCAGAAGACGGCGCGGCGTCCGGCAACGCCTATATAAGAAAAGTGTTGTTAGATCGCTTACTGCTGCTAAAAAGGCAGGTTATCAAGATTTAAGTGTGTTTGAACGTGGTGTTATAGTCGGCGTGCGACGGCCAACGACGACAGAAGAAAATCGTTCAACTTGACAGTAGCGCCACCCTTCCGCAAATTGCTGCAGATTTCAATGGCGGCCCATCAACAAGCGTCAGTGCGCAAGCAATCGACGAAACATCATCGATATGGGCTTTCGGAGCAGAAGAGCCACTCGTGTACTTGACGACTGCACGACACAAAGCTTTACGCCTCGTCTGGGCCCGTCAACACCGACATTGGATTGTTGATGACTGGATACATGTTGCATGGTCGGACAAGTCTCGTTTCAAATTGTATCTAGATGAAGGACGCGTACGAGTATGAAGACAAGCTCATGAATCCATGGACCCTGCGTGTCACCAGGGGACTGTTCAAGTGCCGGCCGCTGGTGGCCGAGCGGTTCTAGGCGCTTCAGTTTGCAACCGCGCTACCGCTACGGTCGCAGGTTCGAATCCTGCCTTGGGCATGGATGTGTGTGATGTCCTTAGGTTAGTTAGGTTTAAGTAGTTCTAAGTTGTAGGGAAAACACTGATAAGGAGAAGGGACAGGATGATAGGACATCTGCTAAGACATGAGGGAATGACTTCCATGGTACTAGAGGGAGCTGTAGAGGGCAAAAACTGTAGAGGAAGACAGAGATTGGAATACGTCAAGCAAATAGTTGAGGACGTAGGTTGCAAGTGCTGCTCTGAGATGAAGAGGTTAGCACAGGAAAGGAATTCGTGGCGGGCCGCATCAAACCAGTCAGTAGACTGATGGAGAAGAAAAAAAAAAAAAAAATTCTAGGGGACTGATGTGCTCAGAGCCATTTGAACCATTTGACTGTTCAAGCTGGAGGAGGCTCTGTAATGGTGTGGGGCGTGTGCAGTTGGAGTGATGTGGGACCGCTGATACGACTCTGACAGGTGACACGTACGTAATAGAGTTGGGCAACACGATTCTTGTTCTCGATTCGATTCCTACGATTCAATCTCACATTGCGAATCGATTCCTACGATTCGTTCACGATTCTTTGACGATTCATTCTAGTCTGCGATGGCACGATTCTTACAGAATGCTAAAAGTTCTACATCTTACTCACAGATGGCAGGACATGTCTAAAATTGTCAATGGGGTTAGAATCGAACTGTCATGATAAGATATGTCAGAAATAGTTTATTTGTGAGTAAACATGCATATGACGTCACAAGTGTGAGTCTCGATTTGTGTGGAAGGTGGTGCAAAATTACCTGGTATGCCAGTTTGGTTGTGTGGCTTGAACGTACCTAACTACAGACGTCTGTTTTATAGTAACAAAATCTAGCAGTGAGGCAGACGTGGTTTGGCTCATATCATCCTATGTTTTTCTGTGCTAAGATGTCTTTCCAAGTCCACATCACCCTTGTAATTCATAACGCAGCTGACAGCAATCCCACACAGCAAATTTAGCTTAACTTTCATTTCTTCTAAATACAAAGCATAGGTATTATGCTTTTAATTTGTCTGAGAACTTGCCGCTGTCACTACTATTTGCGTGAGAAGGCGACATACTTCTAAACAATAGGATTCAATCGTATACAGCGACATTACTTCACTAAAATTTAATATGAATCTGAACACGATAACTTTCGAAAACTCGAACTTGAAATTATTAATTAAAAAGCTTTTGTTTCAAGACGGTATTACACGGCGATCCGCTAAGAAAGGTAATGGTTAGAGAGCCTACATTCTCTCTATATAGGCTCTGTAATATTGGTGTAGTTCGACAGCCATTTAGTGGCGGCACTGGTGGAACTAGCAGAATTAGCAAATTAGCAGTGAAGTAATGTCGCTGTATGCGATTGTATCCTACACTTTAGATGTATGTCGTCTTCTCACATAAATAGTAGTGGCAGAAGCAAGTTCTCAGACAAATTAAAAGCAAAATACCTATGCTTTGTATTTCGACGAAATAAAAGTTAAGCTACATTTGCAGTGTGTGAGTGAGGGCTGACAGTTGCTTTATTGTGAAATATAAGAAGCTGTGGAATTGGAAAGAGCACAGAAAAACGTAGGACGATACGAATCCGCGCATGTGCACTACATAGCTTGGTTTTCACGAGTAATAGTACGGCCCACAAACTTCGTTTGTTCCTTCCGAGCTCCTTTGTTCACACGCATCCTCCACCTGACTGCCATCTGGCGGTCGTAACCATTCGGCACGACTCGGGATGATTCGGAAGGTTCCTTCGAAGCATAGCGTACTAAGAATCGATGAATCGTTGGAACTTGGAATCGTCACGACTCGGAAACACGCAATCGTTCTTACGATTCTTTTGATCGACGATTCGTCCGTATCACGATTCGATTCTTACGATTCTTTATTTAGAGTCGTTCAAATGAACGACTCATTCACGAATCGCCACAACTCTAGTACGTAAGCATCCTGTCTGATCCCCTGTATTCATTCATGTCGATTGTGCATTCCGACGGACTTGGGCAATTCCAGCAGGACAATGCGACACCCCACATGTCCAGAATTGCTACAGAGTGGCTTCAGGAACACTCTTCTGAATTTAAACACTTTCGCTGGCCACTGAACTCCACAGACGAACATTACTGAGCATATCTGGAATGCGTTGCAATGTAGTCAGAAGAGATCTCTACCTCCTCGTATTCCTGCGGATTTATGGTCATCCCTGCAGGATTCGTGGTGTCAGTTCCCTCCAGCACTGCTTCAGACATTGGTCGAGTCCATGCCACGTCGTGTTGCGGCACTTCTGCGTCCTCGCGAGGGCCTTACACGATATTAGCCAGGTGTACCAGTTTCTTTGGCTCCTCAGTGTATAAGATAAAGCCCACAGATTATGGGCCTCTACTGAACATGACGAATACAGTACGGCGTCTTGCTTTGCGCTTGTGACGTAGAGAGCGTTCTTGCTTTCTAATGTTTCAACTTAACGCAGTTTCGCAGAACTTATTTTGTGTTTCCCGCGAGGAAATGGCTGCTCACAAGGGAACATCCCCATCGCACCCCCAAAAATGGTTCAAATGGCTCTGAGCACTATGGGACTTAACATCTATGGTCATCAGTCCCCTAGAACTTACAACTACTTAAACCTAACTAACCTAAGGCCAGCACACAACACCCAGCCATCACGAGGCAGAGAAAATCCCTGTCCCCGCCGGGAATCGAACCCGGGAACCCGGGCGTGGGAAGCGAGAACGCTACCGCACGACCACGAGATGCGGGCTACCATCGCACCCCCCTCAGATTTAGTTATAAGTGGATAGGCCTTGAAAAACTGAACACAGATCAATTGAGAAAACAGGAAGAAGTTGTGTGGAACTGTGAAAAAATAAGCAAAATATACAAACTGAGTAGTTCATGGGAAGATAGGCAACATCAAGGACACAAGGACCGAAAAAGCGCCGTGGTCTCGTGGTAACGTGAGCAGCTGCGGAACGAAAGGTCCTTGGTTCAAATCTTCCATCGACAGAAAATTTTTTATTTTCAGTTTATGTGACAAACTCTTATGTTTTCATCACTTTTTTGGGAGTGATTATCACATCCACAAGAAAACCTAAATCGGCCAAGGTAGAAGAATCTTTTTACCCATTTGCCAAGTGTAAAAGTTAGGTGGGTCGACAACATATTCTTGTCATGTGACGCACATGCCGTCACCAGTGTCGTATAGAATATATCAGACGTGTTTTCCTGTGGAGGAATCGGTTGACCTATGACCTTGCGATCAAATGTTTTCGGTTCCCATTGGAGAGGCACGTCCTTTCGTCTACTAATCGCACGGTTTTGCGGTGCGGTCGCAAAACACAGACACTAAACTTATTTCAGTGAACAGAGACGTCAATGAACGAACGGACAGATCATAACTATGCAAAAATAAAGAAGGTAAAATATTCACTGGTGGGAAGACTTGAACCAATGACCTCTCCTTCTGCAGCTGCTCACGCTAACCACGGGACCACGTCGCT